>NC_066891.1:28943967-29255598 GCF_022985175.1 Labeo rohita
TTTTTTTTACTCTCAGAAATTCTGTGTTGTGTAATTAAAATGTTCTGGTTATTACATGAAGGCATAAAACATTAATTTCATTTATCTTTTAATTATTACAAAATTAAGCAAACTTTTTGGCAAACAAAGTGGAATTTACTATTAAAATTAAAACATGGAAGAAATGTTGTGAGATTCATTGTAGTAGTAGTAGTGGTAATAATAGTAGTAATATATCTGGCACAATGTCTTCAAGTTAAACCGGACTTTTTTTCTGACGGGTTGCCATGTCTACCTTTACATTTCTGTATGTATATGATATAACGAATACACACAGAAAATATAGTTTTCCTAAAATGGAACGGTCAAATGCTCATGAAGTGACTCTCAGCAGATATTGTTCATGTATTTATGTCCTCATTTAGTGAGACGACAGACGCTGAAATCACAGCCAGTATCACGCGCTTCAGTGTGTAGTAAACAAAACCTCTCGTCTGCTCCATTCATTAAAACAGAGACACGGAGAACATGCAGGATTCACATTTAAATGGTATTTTTGCAGCGTAATATTTACAGATACTAGTCCATATTGCAGTTTGATTTAAGTGTAATGACCTACTTTTGATTAATTCACTCAAACTTTGACAAATTCCGTGACATTCCGCCTTATTCAGTAAATTCCGTTTTTATGACTAGATTCCGTGATTCCGTCCGCGTTTTCCGCAACAGTCCTAATTTTCATTCTACTTTTAATTATGTTTGCAACATCACTTAATATGTTCTTCTAACATTATGATTCTAAATTCTGATTGACTTATTCAAATTTTGATTCTCACAAATAAGATTTTTGATTCATCACAAATTACATTTCTGATGTAATATAAATTCTGATTTGAATTATAATTCAAATTCTCATTCTCATTCAGTTTCTGACATACTTTAAATTATAGCTTTTTGATTCTAATTTTATGGAAATTATGTTTATAATTGTTATGCCAACTTAAAATTCAGATTTAAATTGTAATTCTTATACTGATTCAAATTTTGATTCTCACCAATTCTAATTCTCATTCTAATTCTTATAATTCTAGTGCAATTTAAATTTTGATTCTAATTCTGCTGCCAACTTAAATTCTGATTTGAATTATAATTCTCATTGAATTACACTGATTTGAATTATAATTCTCTCTTATTCTATTTCCTATTCTAAATTCCTAATTTGAATTGTAATGCTTAAATTTACTCAAATTCTGATTCTCGTGAAACATAGTTCTGTAATACCTGATTTGAACTGCAATCCTTACACTGACTTAAGTTCTTATTCTTGTCGTATCTAATTCTAATTTTGATTCTGATTCTTACCAACTCTGTTTCTTATTTTAATTCTGATGCAGTTTAAATTCAGACTCTAATTCAGATTCTAAGCTTTATTCCAGTACTTTTCATTTGATGGATTTCACATGACAACACAACTGTCAAGTGAGAGAACTCCAACTTGTAATGTGAACTTGCAACTTCCAAAATGACGTGACCACAATTCAGATTTAGACTCACTATGCAACTGAAACTTATTTCTGGCACTGCAGATCAAAGATATTTGCTAGCAGAGTGTTTTATATTCCCTAAACCTATGCAACAAATCAGTTAATTTACATTTCATCATTCATCACTACTTCAAAAGTTAAATTAAAGTTGCATTAATAAAAGCTTTGACAAATTCTGATGACAAATCTCATCCTCACATTGGCAGTGCAAACGAGACGGCTCAGTGCATTCAGAGATAAAGCATGTGTGCTCAGAGGCTGCAAAGTGTTAGTGATGTCTCAGACTGACCTGGATCAGGGAAATCTACACTGAGATCAACAGGGCAGGTGAAAACATCGGCCTTACAACACCAACAGGCAGATGCACAATCAAGAGTAAGATGTTATCACCACATTAAGCACCCACACCAAAAACACCCATCAGAACGAGGGCGGGACTAATTACCACACGAGAAAAACCAGGTCCTTTGTGTGTGTGTGGAGGACAAGTTGTAACAGGAGCTGTCACCCAGCCAAACAGGTGACCACGCATTCATTCTGTAGCTCCCCCCACATTCCTGCCCTCAAAACAAGCTCACTGATAAGGTCCACCAACACCAGACCTCTCAAAGCAGCACTTCAGCAGCTGATGGACACGGCGGCTGGCTGATGATGTCATTGATTAGTAATGAGGTAATGAGCAGGAATGTCGAGAGTGGCCGAAGAGAATAGAAACACGGCCGCCTCTGATAATTTACAGCATGTCTTGTCCAAGAAAGGCTTCAGCTTTATAAGTAAACGTGCTGGCATGCAGCAAAAGTGAATGACGTAAACGTCTAACTTTAGATTCCTGCAAAGAAAACTCTGTGCCCCCATTTTCTCAGCTCGTATCCCACAAAGACGACTTATATGTGCATTCTTGCATGAAGGTTTTTGTTCATGCATGCTTATAAACACCAGACGAAATGGTCAATAAGCAAAAATGATGTGCGGTTTTGGATAAAAATGGCAACATCTAGAAAGAAAATGTCATTTTTAGAGGCGAATCTTACCTGACAACCAATCTGCATTGCGAAAGTGTCTGCAGAACCTCAAAAAACCATAACACTGACCCTAATAGTCATTAACTGGGATAAATGACTCTAATCCCCACTGACCCAAACCCTACTTAAACCTACACAACTTTAACCTAGCCAAACCTACCTCTAACTAACCTAGTTAAACCCAGCCTTCTGTACCTTTTACCTTAGCAATCCGAGATCAGTACGAGTTTGTTTACTGAGTTTCCCACAACACATGCTTCAAACTTCTTCTAACTTACATTAATTATAGGTCAGAGAGACCTTTAGAGAAACCAAAGGAGCAAATAACACCCACTAAAAGTGCTTAAAACGCTTCACGGATACATAGCCTCCATTCATCTGTATGTTTATTTATTTAGTTTAACTTGTTTGGTCAATTTGGTCAGTCGTGTTCAGGCGCCCGTAATTCAACAAACACATCAAAGTTTTGTAAACATGTGTAAGTGTTGTTTTAAAAGCAGCAGGTCTCACCTTTGCGTGATGAATCTCTCAATGCAGTGCAGTGACTTTGTATCACTGAGTAAATAATGAATCATTGACTCTTATTAGGGCATGTTCAGCGCTCCACACTTCACAAGCAACTGCCAGCTCGTCTAACGCTCCAGATCTCTCCTCAGTGCCTTCACGGGAGACTCACAACTCCATCCAGGAAACATCAAAGTTATCCAACTCGATTGTTTTGGCGCTCCCGGAGTATTTCAGCTCTGCCGCAAAGTTTCCTTTACTCATGAATAACAAAAGAAGAGTTACAGCGCGTCCTGAGCCACTCCAGCAGCTCCGCCCACACTCGCAGCAGGAATGATGGACACGTGACGTCACGAGGCGCGCTCCAGCCAGTCGTGTCGGTTTGAATGACGAGCACGTCCCCGTGTGGAACTTCCAAAGCGTGACCTCCAAACTCAACTGTTTTTACAAAGTTTCACACATTTAAAATAAAGGTTTACTGTGTTTTATACACTACCAGTCAAAAGGTTTTGAACAGCAAGATTTGTAATGTTTTTAAAGACGTCTCTTCTGCTCACCAAACCCGCATTTATTTGATCAAAAATACAGCAAAAGCAGTAATATTGTGAAATATTTTTACTATTTAAAATAACTGCTTTCTATTTGAATATATTTTAAAACGTATTTATTCCTGTGATTTCAAAGCTGATTTTTTTATTATTACTCCAGTCACGTGATCCTTCATAAATTATACTAATATTCTGATTTGCTGCTCAAAAAACATATGATGTTGAATACAGTTAAAAGTTAAGAAGAACAGCATTTATCTGAAATATAAATCTTTTGTAATATTATAAATGTCTTTTTCATCACTTTTGATCAATTTAAAGCATCCTTGCTAAATAAAGGTATATATTTCTATAATATACACTACCGTTCAAAAGTTTGAGGTCAGTAAGACTTGTAATAGTCTTTAAAGAAGTCTCTTATGCTCATCAAGGCTGCATTTATTTGATTAAAAATATAGAAAAAAAAAAACAGTAATATTGCAAAATGTTTTTACAATATAATGTTTTTTTATTTTAACATACTTTAAAATAGAATTTATGCCTGTGATGAAAAGCTGAATTTTTATCAGCTGTTACTCCAGTCTTAAGTGTCACATGATCCTTCAGAAATCATTCTAATATGCGGATTTATTATTAGAATGATCAATGTTGGATAATATCAACAGTTGTGCTGCCAAATATTGTTTGGAACCTGTGATTTTTTTTTTTCAGGATTCTTTAATGAATAGCAAGTTTAAAAAGTACAGTGTTTATTCAAAATATAAATATTTTATAACAATGTAAATTATTTATTATTAACTTTTAATAAACTTTTAATTATTAACTTAATACATCCTTGGTGAATAAAAGTATTAATTTCTTAAAAAAAAAAAAAAGAAAGAAAGAAACAATAAAAATGTACTGACCCCAAACTTTTGAACGGTAGTGTATATATATCCAATATATATATATATATATATATATATATATATATATATATAAACTCCAAGCTTTTGAATAGTAAAATGTTACAAAAGCTTTTTGTTTCAGATAAATGCTGATCCCTGGATCTTTCTATTCATCAAAGAATACTGAAGAAAAATGTTTTAAATATTGATAATAATAATAATCGTAATAATAATAATAAATGTTTCTTGAACAGTAAATCAGCATATTACAATGATTTCTAAAGGATCCTGTGACACTTAAGACTGGAGTAATGATGCTGAAAATGTAGCTTTGATTACAGGAATAAATTACATTTTAACGTATATTCAAATAAAAATCTAGAAATATTTCAAAAATGTATTGTTTTTGTTGTACTTTGGATTAAATAAATGCATGTTTGGTGAGCAGAAGAGAATTCATTAAAAAACATTTAAAATCTTACTGTTCAAAAACTTTTTGACTGGTAGTGTATATACATACAGCATATACAGTGCTCAGCATAAATGAGTCCACCCCCTCTAAAACTTAACAAATTCAGCAATTAACTCTTTACTTAGATTACATGTTAGGGTTCTTTGGAGACATAATGTTCCAACAAGCCAGCTTGATCAATTACCAAGGAAGAATGTCAAAATTATAATGTGACTTAATATAAGTGATTTAAGTGATAAAATGTTTTGTTTCAAAAATGAGTACACCCTCCTGAAAGTTACCAAATAAAACTAAAATTTTAAGGTTTAAGGCTATTTTTGATCAACAGGTAAGTATATTGAATAAAAACTTTTAAAGACAAGTAATTGCCTGACAATTGAAAGTGTTTTATGGCCCACTGAATCATATTCAGACGTAATGCTGTCAACAACGAAACCACTTGGGAGAAAACTGCCGGTGACTTATGTCTTAGCATAAAAGAGAACAATGGTACAAGTGGAATACCAAGAGGAATTGTTTTAAGTGTGAAAATACAGCACCGGCATTTAAAAACAATGGCCTTGTGACAAGGCTCCTCAAATAATCAGGTCTTCACTTTAAGTTTTCATTTAGTGATGAGTTAATTTTTGCTAGAAAAAGAGCAGGAGAAATACCATGCAAGTGTCTCAGAGCCGGCAAAAGCTATGAAAAGAGGGACACTTTATCTCACAGAGTACGACACATGACGTGCACATTTGTTGTCATTTGTTGTTACCACTAGAAACTCATTTAACCTCTTCCAAGGCCCATATTTACAAAATATAGACTTCTGGAAATCCATACTCTGGTCTCAAGAGACCAAGTCAATCATTTCGGACCAAAAAGCATCCAAAATGTTCTGTTGTTGCTAGAGGAGGAGTACAGTGAGAAGTGCCTGGTGCCCACAGTGATATTCAGTGTTAGTAAAGCTCTTATATAGGGATGTATGAGTGCTGAAGGTGTGAGGGAGTTGTGCTTTATCAACGCTGTCATTATTTAACACACCATTGTGTGATGTAATAAAAAACTTGAAACTGAAGATGCTACCCTCCTGTCATTCTCTGCATTGTTGGACATTTTTTCAGCATGACAGTGAAGATATTTATTCTCCCAAGAATAACATTGGTTATATCGTTAAAATAGCTCCTGTCAAAGGGTCGGTTATATTAGGCTGCAAATGAACAGTCAGTTCTTCAATTTCATATGTTGAAAGGGAAAATGGGCAAGCGAAAAGATGACTTTGACAAGGACCAAATAGTGATGGTCAGAGCATCTTCAACATGGCAAGTCTTGTGGGGTGCTATGCTCATTATGGATGCACTTGAAGAGCATTTGAAGTCCTATAACATGGTCAGTTTACACAGAAGCTACTGTAGCTCAGAATGCTGAAAAACTTAGTGCTGCCCATAATAGAAAAGTGTCAAAAAAAAGTGCATTGGTGTTTGCTCCTTTTGAGGCTGCATAGCTGCAGACCGTCAGATTGTCCATGGTGACCCCTGTCCATCGCTAAAAGCGCCTACACTGGCCAAAGTGAGTGTCACAACTGGACCATGGGGCAATGAAAGAAGGTTGCCTGGTCTGATGAATCACATTTTCTTTTACATTACAGATTGGAGCAGGATGCACTATGGGAACGGCACGTTGGCGGAGGCAATGTGATGCTCTGGCCATTGTTCTACTGGCAAACTTTGAGTCCTGCATTCATGCGGATGCTACTGCACCTACCTAAAAATTGTTGCAGACCTTATACACCCCTTCACAGCAAAGGTGTTCCCTGGATAATGCACCCTGGCACACTGCAAAACTTGTCCAGGAATGGATTGTGGAATATGACGAAGAGTTCAGGATGTTGCGTTGGCCTTAATTCAAGTGTGGATCTATTGGATGTGCTGGGCCAACAAATCCCATCCATGGAGGCTCTACCTCACAACCCACAGGACTTGATGAATCTGATCCGTTCTTTATTTGGAAAGAAGACAGACTGAAAAGAATTTCAAATACAACAACCATGTGTATTAATTTGATTATTTTTATTATATTTTCTAATAAACAAACATGATGCAGATTAAACCACTTTACAACTTAATATACAAATGCACTACCTTGTTACATACAGTCAAACTGCCAGAAAGAGGATGCACCATTTTATACCTACAGAGGTGTTGAATCTTATTCAGATTTTTTTCACCCTTTCGTCAAACCTGGTGTATAACAACGTGCATGCAAGAGTCATATTACTATTACTATTTACACATTTTGTTATGAAGCTACATTGCAAAGCCATCAAAATAACCAATTAATACAGTTTTTTTATTATATGTGATGGAAAATGAAATATTTAGCAGGACGTTTAAACGTAGTTGTTTTATTTAACATATAGAAAGTATGCATGTGACGTCACTGTCAGCTGGCGTGGCTGCGGCTCCGCCCACTGAGTGGCAAAAAGACTGAGTGGCAGCATTGGTTTCAACGTGAATGCTGCGACAGAACACACAAAACCTCTAAAACCAGAACGAGCTTTGCGATTGACTGTACAAAGAGATTAGACAAGAAACCTGAGCTATATTTTTACAGATTGCTGAAAACCACTGAAAAGAGAAACAAATGAATCGCTGCAATTCAAAGAAGCAAAAGATCTCCAGGCAGCGAAACACGGATTTGCAGTTACCATTTCATATTAATATGTTAAATTGTGCAGTAAAATCAAAAATATCCTATATATTGGACAACAAATCAACTAAATATTTACCATCTTAAATTCTGCATAACTGAATGTTTTTAAATAAACTGACAAAAACTATATAGGTTTTTCAACTAGACGATATATATAACATTGATATAAGTGATCACCGGGGTTTAGACCAACCTATCTTCTATTTACAAAATGAGTTCACAGGCAAATTTGCTTTATTTATTTTCCCCAGGGTCAAAATCAGACACATGTAAGTGTTGGAAAACACGATTTCTGGCTGCATCAATATCCATTGACCACTGGATATTTGTTAAGCTGTTAGGAGCATTATATCAAGTTCAGCAACCTTTAGTTTAAACTGATTATCGTTTGTTTCACTGGCGTTTTCGCATCTTCCCTATTAAATCCATTCACGCTGAAGGCTCTTTTGCCACTCAGTCCGGCTGAGGGGGCGTGTCCCGGCAGAAAAGTGACGTCAGTGCATACCCTCTATTGAATTATTTAACTGCTTTATTTACCAATAGGAGGCAGTATACGACCACCCATTTAACACCATATCGAGTCGCTTTTGAAGTTTTCTTATTTAGTTCTGGGATCTAGCAAGAGTGTGTCCAGCTGTGTCCTATTTTGTGGACGTTATGTCATACGTGCAGCTCCGCAGCAGTCGCTTCATCTCCCTTCATCTGTGCAGAGCGGATCAGCTTTTTGCATAATGCATACTGAAAGTGTTGCATGCAACGAGCAGGGTGTAAAGCTTTTTCTTCTTTTTCCGTGCATCTTTATATTTTCTCATGCATGCTACAGTTGTCCATGTTTGTCTTTGATCCTAAAATAAAACATACAAAAGTCAAAACTCATTACCAGGAGTGGGGTTCGAACCCACGCGGACATATGTCCATTGGATCTTAAGTCCAACGCCTTAACCACTCGGCCATCCTGGTGAATGCATACCCCTTTAAAGCCTAAACACTATATGTATGAACAAGATTCAACAGTACACACGACCATTGATTCCTAATGTTGTATTTCATCTCTGGAGATTTGCTTCTGGTCGTTTGCGTCTCTTCGGTAAGTTCATTTGATATTTAGAGCCGCATAGCATTATGCGCAGCTGCAAAGACTGTTAGCATGCTAGCTGACTCACTTCCGAAAACCAAAACTTTTAATTTGGTTGATAGGTAACGTTAACTCACAAGATAAAGACAAAATCTAACATCAAAAATTGTTGTTTGCATTAACGATTGCAGTTTTATAAATAGGATTTTTTTGTTGCGCTATCGTGATTATAGTTGTAGGATTGTTAGCCGTTTGGTTAATGTTAGCAAGCTTAGAACCTGCTAGTGAACACACGTGACGCGCTCCATCAAAACAGAGTTTCTGCGAGTCGTTTGCGTTTATGTTATAAGGTATTTTTAAAAGTGATTTAGTGACTTTATTAATTATTATAGTAATACTTTGCCAGCGTAAATATACGTCTGTTTACTTACTATTGTCAAATCTAATCCTAACATTCATGCGAAATCCTGAGGATAAACCTGATTTCGGCAGTATTGCTCTGGCAAAGGGATGATCTAGTTGTTGTTGGTAAAGCAGCTTGAGTGTTGCTATGTGAGGGACTAAAATGAGTGAAAACCAGAATGAAAATCATTGTCATGAATGATTGCTGTTGTCTACACTATGTTTTGAGCATTTGCAGAATCAGCGGTCATTCAAGGTCACCAGCTCAACCAGATTAGCTGGTCTTGGTTTTGTTAATCAGGAAAATCACTCCATACAATAACCTGAAAACAAAACCAAAACAAAACAAAACAAACATATCAGACTTTATACACTGAAATAAACCATGAATGAATTCATTTCTGACTTTCTCCTCCCTATATTCATTCCCAGCTGAACATTTCTGGCAAAATGACTAGCATCTCTGAACATATTAGTATGAAAGGGAAATCAAATGAAAAAAAAAAAAAAAAAAAAAAAAAAAAAAACGGGTAAGGAATTAGTTTAACACACTCTCATGGCAATTCTTAACCTTAACTTCTTTAAAAAAAAAAAAAAAAAAACATAAAAATCACATCATGTGAATTCATTCTGAATTTACACCTTGTAAATGTTTTCTTAAATCGGGCTGGCATTGTTATTATTCTCTCATGGTTTGTTACAGTGTTCTGCTATACAATATATTTTAGCACTTTTAAATTAAGTTATGCCACTGGATATTAAAAAGACTGGTTTCACTCACCCACCATAACAATACGCCCGGTTACCTGAACAGGTGCATTCCTCAATGTTCAGGATGGTTCTAGAAGCATGGCGATGATTCTAGAACTCTACAGTAAATGTCATTTTACACAAGATGACACTGATTGCATCTGTAATAATATAGTGTAACGTTCCCTTCTTTTGACGTAAGAAATTTTATTCTCACTCTTGATTGTTTTATTTACCTGGTATTTACATGAGCTACAAGAAACACAAAAGCATTTTAGATGTTACCAGTGTTACATAACTTTTTTTAGAGAAGCAAACATGTACTGACCTGATCTTCTGGATGTCTGAATTTCTCGTCTTCACTGTAGTTCTTGTGTTCTATGTGTTTCTTCTTGAGTTGTTAACTGTAGTGTGCGATGCCAACACCGGTTTCATGTGAGTGTAAATTTCCTACTACACTGCTACTATGACAGCAAGTCTTTCATGAGACGCCACGCCTCTCGCGTGCGGAACATGCCAGGACACTAATCTTGGTTCACTAATATTTAAATGTAGACACTTAAATATTAGTGAACCAACCATACAAGGACATTTCCAAACACTAGTGTTATTACTCAAAAAACTGTTTTGTGATGACTTTGCAAATTTGCTAATTTGCACACCTGTCTATATAAGGTCTAACAGCTAAAAATCCACATCAGAGAATAAACAAACAAAAAAGCCAGTCGGATTTCAAGATTTCATAAAAGTATTCTCTTATAAGTTTGGATCAACCGGGGCCCTACTGGTCAAGAAAATCAGGGTTAAGAAAATAAGAAAAAAGAAAATAATAAAAGGTTGTTAATGCTTGAGGTAGGAAAATATTCTTTCTTTCTTTTTTGGAGTTTTTACATGTGCCTAATTATGTGGGGTATTTAGAAAATGAATCATATGTAGCTGAAAAAATATATATTGAAATGTACTGAATCCCAGGAATGACCCATGTACAGTATCTCACAAAAGTGAGTACACCCCTCTCATTTCAGCAGTCATCTTAGTATATCGTCTCAAGGGACAATTCTATAGATATGAAACTTAGATATATTTTAGAGTAGTCAATGTGCAGCTTGTATAGCAGTGTATATTTACTGTCCCCTAAAATAACCCAACATACAGCCATTATTGTCAAAACAGCTGGCAACAAAAGTAAGTACACCCTAAGTGAACTTGTCAAAACTGTGTCCAAAGTGTCAATATTTTGTGTCAAACCATTGTTATCTAGCACTGATTTAATCATTCTGTGCATGGAATTCACCAGAGCTGCACAGGTTGCTGCTGGGATCCTCTTCAGATCCTCTATAATGACATCATGGAGCTGCTGGATGTTTGACACATGGTGCTTTTCTGCCTTGCGCTTGAGGATGCCCCATAGGTGCTCAATAGGGTTCAGGTCAGATCACCTTCACCTTCCTCAGCAAGGCAACTGTCATCTTGGTGGTGTGTTTGGGATCATTATCATGTTGATAAACTGCCGTTCAGCCCAGTTTCTGAAGGGAAGGCATCATATTCTGCTTCAGAAATGTACAATACATAATGGAATCCATGTTTTCCTCAATGAACCACAGCTCCCCAGTACCAGCAGCACTCATGCAGCCCCAGACCATGATGCTACCACCACCATGCTTGACTGTAGGAGAGACACAATTTTCTTGGTACTCCTCGCCAGGGCATCAGCACACATGCTGGACACCATCTGAGCCAAACAAGTTTATCTTAGTCTCATCAGACCATAGGACATGGTTCCAGCAATTCATGCTCTTAGACAGGTTGTCTACAGCCAGCTTCAGAAGAGGCTTCCTTCTCGGATGGCGCCAGTGCCAACCGACTTGTTGCAGTGTGCAGCGTATGGTCTGAGCACTGACAAGCTGACCTTCTAATTCAGCAAACTCTAAAGCAATGCTGGCAGCACTCATGCATCTGTTTTTTGAAGCCAGGTTCTGCACCTGACGCACAGAACGAGCACTCAACTTCGTTGAACGACCCTTGCGAGGCCTATTCCGAATGGTAAACCTTTGTATGACCCTGGCCACAGTACTGTGACTCAGTTTCAGGTTGTTACTGAACCTCTTATAGTCTAGGCCATCTTTGTGGAGAGCAACAATTCTAATTATCAAATCTTCAGAGAGATCTTTGCCATGAGGTGCCTTCTTGAACATCCAGTGGTCAGTATGAGAGAATTGTACTCAAAGCACCACATTTTATATTTCTAATACAAGATACACATCTTTGTATGGTCCTGACAAGCAGACAAAAACATGAACATGATGAATAGGACATGTGGCTTTGCATGGTTAAATGACATAGTGCTGTTATCACTTAGGGCAGGGGTGCCCAGCCCTCTTCCTGGAGATTGACCTTCCTGCAGAGTTTAGTTCCAACCCTAATCAACACACCTGTCTGTAATTATCAAGTGCTCCTTCAGATCCTAATTAGCTGGTTCAGGTGTGTTTGGTTACTGTTGGAGCTGAACTCTGCAGGAAAGTCGATCTCCAGGACAAGGATTGAGCACCCCTGACTTAGGGTGTACTCACTTTTGTTGCCAGCTGTTTTGACAATAATGGCTGTATGTTGAGTTATTTTCAGGGGACAGTAAATACACAGTGCTATACAAGCTGCACATTGACTACTCTAAAATATATCCAAGTTTCATTTCTATAGTATTGTCCCTTGAGAAGATATACTAAAATAATTGCTTAAATGCAAGGGGTGTACTCACTGTATGTCTCTCAGTAATCAAACCTCAGTAATCATGAATCAAATGTTGCTACCACCATGTTCTGCCAGTTATGCTACTAGAAATATTAAACTTGATATATAGTAAAAAGGAATTAAAATTATACATTTTGGTGTTTTGCATATGAATGAAAGTCATACATATCAGTCATTTACAGACACACCACTACTTTATGACGAGGCAGTGCCCATATTTACATGACATTATACTGATGGAGGAATTACCAAAAATGACCAAGAAGCTTAATTATGTTGTTGAAACTTCTGTTTTTATGTTTCATTGTTGAACTATGTTTATCATTTAATATAAACCAGGAAATTACACAGCATCATATGAAACACCTTATTTTTTTTAACTACATACATGTTTTTGCTTTTTCCTGGGATGCAAAATAATTAAGGAAGAGAAACAGGAACTTTTAAAGAAAACGATTAGTTAATAAAACAATGTAGAGATCAGTCTGGCACTGAGATTTTCTGCACACATTAAAAAACAGCGATACTTTAAGATTCCTGTAGGGGTCATCATAATGCTTTAACCTCCAGAGCCTTCAACTAGCACAAATATAAAACCTTTCAAGCCTTCAGTTGAAAAAAAAGGTGAAATCAGGTATTTAAGAACTATTTAAATCCCAGTCGAGATCAAATACACACTTGACAATTAATGTTTTATTACAGCATGAATATGAACAGAATACAACATTAGAATACAGAACAAGCTTGTGATATATTAAAAGTGTGAGTATGAAGTTAATTGTTTTAAAGGTTATTTTTTAAATTGAATTCAATTTATTTATTTCTGTTGTTATTTTCTGGCATTTTAAGAGGGACTAGAAATGTCTGAATTACTGTCAGGTTAGGTTACCTGCAGGAAAATTAATTGTGAGGCAACTGTGGTAATAATAAAAAAAAAAGACAGCCTTTTAGACTGTAAAATGTTTCATCAATATGTAATAACTATCTATTTATTATACTAACTGATAATTTCTACTCATTTATAGTTTTTAAATTGACTTTATATTCTTCATTAGTAATTCTCATTTCTCAGAAAAGTGGGGTCATCAAAAAAATAAAAATTCTAAATTATTTACATAATTCCATTTTTTTTTAAACACAAAAAGATATTTTGAATACAAGTTACAATCATTGTAAAAAAAAAGGGGCTTGAGCTTTAGACATTCAGCAATGACAAAAAGTATCAAAGCATTTATAAAAAGTATAAATTCATGCTAAATATCCCCCTTACAGTTTTGGTACAACATGATGGTATTCATTTCTTGAATGCAGTATTCTTTGATAAACAGGCTATTCACCATGTAAAACAGCAAGAACTATGTTCTGTTTATTTCTGCTTTGCTATAAAAATACAATCCTTTCAAAATCAATACCAAAATCCGCCTCTTGTGTTTCTCCTCATCATACATCTCTGTCATCACACTTCACATCTTTCTTTTCACTTTTTCTCTCCGCCACCCTCTTTCTCTCCCTCTCTTTCTCCCTGTAATACTCCTCTTTTAAGTTTTCCCTCTCTCTGCGCCTCCACCCTTTGGCGGTAACATGGTAGAGATCTACATTATTGCCGGAGTACGCATCTCTGTAAGTGGCGCGGAACACGGCCTCCCTGGCGACGGCAGTGGCCTCTTGTACGCTCATTCCCCAGTAAACGCTGCTGTCCAGGATCGAGTATGCGTAGGGAGACCCCGACCCCACAGAGAACAGCCCCCCCTTCAGACGCAACCCGTCACTGCATACGTAAATTACCCGTGGGCCGCATATCTTCGAAAGACTTTGGACGACTTGTTGAGTAGTAGCAACTAACGGTTGAGATGCCGCGGGAGCAGTTCCTGCTGATTGGCTGCTTGAATCGCTGGCTGCGGTTTGATTGGTTGGAGGATTTTCATATTTATCTGTAATTGGTTGCTTGTCGTTTTCGTCATCTCCATCCCATCCACACAGCGTGGCTGCGACGCACAGCTCCGTGCCTTTGAATGGATGCAGCATGTGGGACAGCAGTTTGGCGGCGCCCCCTGTTGACAGCCTGCGGCGGTGTCGAAGCTGGTACAGCCTGAGCTCCCGTGCCAGGATGCGCTTCCATAGCGCGCAGTCAGCCGACGTCCCGGAGGTGGTGCCGACCAGGTGAGAGTGGATAGGTAAGACCTTCGGGGACGCGGGACAGGCCACTAGCCCAGAGCAGCTGGACCGCGTGTCGGCTGCGGCGATCACACCTCCCTGGAACGCGAAGCCGAGAGTTGTGGTGCCGTGAGACAGAGTGAACGGTAACGGAACGGAGGGGGAGATGGGGCAAGGTGTGGGTGGAGGAAGAGAGATGGACGGCAGTGAGGGGTGTAGATGGTCTATATTCAGTAAGCACGTCGGCGCTGAACTGAGGCTACTTTGGCCAAAGTTTATTGGGCTCTTCGTGAGGTATTCAGCTATCGGCATGTAAAATTCCAAAGGACTCAAACTGCCCCTCCCAGGCAGCCTTGCAGAAAAAGCTTCTCCATGAATCCCCCCTCCGGACAGATGAGTGGAATCTTCCGGCATAAAGGACCGTAAGAGTGGAGCACTCCATTGAGGGAACAGAGGGGGGTTTTGCAAGCCGCATACATCTTGCAAAGCCATAAACTATTGTGTAGTCATACAATAGATTGTAACTCTGTCAATTATTACACTGTATGACATGAACCGCAAAAACATGTCATACATAAGTTGTGAATGTTTTCAGACCAAATTTTTTCGGACAATTTTTGTTTCCTCAATATTGTCTCCTATATTATTCCAACAGGTGGGTAAAGAAGTCCTGATTTACTTCAGAATTTAATTGTACTTGGTATTCCTGGTGGTGACATCTTCTTGCGGTGGTGAAAATCAAATATGCCGAGCAACTTCTCTAGAACGCCAGTGTTCCTGATCCAGACATTGTTCTTACAGAAAAGCAAAAGCAATGAGTGCCAATTCAAAATGAAATATCCAACCCTCAGTCCACTCGATATCTGTTTTCAAAGTTCAGTCTTAATCGACTAGCATAGTAAGCTCAGTATCTACAGCTATAAAAGTTCATTGGCCCTTTATATAAGCATCATTCCCTGATTGACTCAACCACACACGCATGAAAATGCCAAAGTAAGCCTTTCAACCCAAGCTTGGAAATATATGCCATGAAATGCTTTTTCAAAGCATAGCATGTTTTGTGCTGTTGTGCAGTATAGTGTTGTTACACTCACACACCAATGCCTTATAGAAAAATACAGCAGGCCTATCATACATAATAAAAGAGACATATATACGCAAAAACAAAATTCCAATATATAATTAAAAGTTTGGAGTAAATAAGAAAAAAAATAGTAATACTTTAATTCAGTAACAACACATTAAATTGATCAATAAATAATAACAAAATAAATAAATCAAACTATTTTATTTTATCATTTTATTTTATTTTATTTTATTACTGTATTCTTTGACCAAATAAAAGCAGCTTTGATGAGAGACTTATTTCATAATTGAAATTATCCATCTGTATTATTATTTTATGTATGTATATCCTATTGACTTTTGGCAACAGGACATTTAATATTATAAATGTTGTTAATTTAATGAAAATGTTTAATATTGATTAAAGGAAAATTGCAAGATTACACATTAGGATTCAATTATTAAATTAGGATTTTAATTTAAATGATTTAATCCTATTGCTAAAGTTTGTATATTTTCCAGCAATAAAAATGAACCAATTAAATAGGTAACAATTCGAAAATATAATCATAATTAATAAATTATTGAAAAATAAGATACATTAATAATTAAAATTAAAAATACATGTATTATTATTACTAACAACAACAACAACAATTAATAAATAAATAATAATAAATATTTTTTTGTTGTTTGGTCAAGTGACGTTCCATTAGCCTGCACATTGCTAACATGGGTACTTTTGGACTTAAAACGGGAAAATTAACGAAAAAAGTATAGTTTATATAACATTTAGTTTGACCACCTGCTGGGATGGACGAACAACACTTGCTGAAGGTTAACCTTCTGTCTGTCACTCAACATTTCTTGAAAAAAAAAAAAGTGTCAGTAGCATTCTTGTGGAGTCGCGTCGCTGGCAGTGCGGACGAGGTGAGTCCACGCATAATGGGAGTGTGGCGTATACAGTGACACGCACAAACACACCTGTCATTCTCACACACGGAAGAGCGCCATAAGCAATGAAACATGTCGTGACAGTAAACACTTGAGTTTATAGACATACACATCTGTGAATGTTTGCATTTGATCGCTTCATGACATCGCGCGTCGCGTTCATTAGATCGCGAAGATGAGAGTTGTGTTAAGTTTCATCTGCGCAGCTCTTGTGCTGTCAACGGTAAGACACTTACAATTTTATTTTCACTTCTTTGCGGCTTTCATATCATGAATCATTTTCAGATGTTTTTTTTGTGTGTGTGTGTATGTGTGTGTGTTATTGATGTTAGCTAAAGAAAGAAGTGATTTATTTGTATTTGTATGTTACACTAACAAAAACAATTTTGACGTGGCACCATATTTGCTTGGATATGTACCATGGTAGCACTGTGGTATTCTCTGAAGTACGGTGGAGTGTGTAAATAATAGTGTACATGGTGTAATCCAATGCAAAAACAAACAATTATACTTTGCTTAGAAGTAATGACCCCCCTGTTTTAGTACTATCAAGTATGCATGTATGTATGTATTATTATTATTAGTACATTGTAATGTGACCACATCAACCACATCTTGCCAATTATCAGTACTGTGGGAAAACCCCGATGAAAAATGCAATGCATTCAATAAATCAATCATTCAGGGTTTGTGTATATGGATAGGATGATCTTTCTTATTAGATTATTCTCTTTATTAAATATTTTTTTAATTTATTTATTTAGTCAAAAGTTTTTGAGCAGTAAGATTATTAATGTTTTTTTTTTTCTTTATAGAGCCTGCATTTATTTGATCCAAAGTACAGCAAAAGCAGTAATATGTGAAATATTTGTACTATTTAAAATTACTGTTTTCTATTTGAATATGTTTTAAAATGCAATTTACTTCTGTGATCATAGCTAAATTTTAGCATTGTTACTCCAGTTACTTCAGAGTGCCACATGATCTTGCAGAAATCATTCTAATATGCTGATTTGCTGTTCAAGAAACATGTATTATTATTATTATTAATTATAATTATTATTTAAAACAGTTACGGTTTTTTTTAGGATTCTTTAATAAATAGAAAGATTCAAAGATTAGCATTTATCTGAAATAAAAAAGTAACATTATAGACTATACCATTCAAAAGCCTGGAGGTATTATTTACTTTTATTTAGCAAGGATGCTTTAAATTGATCAAAAGTGATGATAAAGACATTTATAATGCAAAAAAAAATTCTGTTTCAGATAAATGCTGTTCTTCAGAACTTTCTATTCATCAAAGAAACCTAAAAAATTATACTCAGCTGTTTTCAACATAATAATAATAATAATAATAATAATAATAAATGTTTTCTGAGCAGCAAATGAGAATATTAGAATGATTTCTGAAGGATCATATGACCGTAGCAATGATGCTAAAAATTCAGCTTTGAAATCAAAGGGATAAATTCCATTTTAAAATATATTAAAATAGAAAACAGTTGTTTTAATTTATACAAATATTTCAGATTTTTACTGTTTTTGCTGTTCTGTGGATCAAATAAATGCAGGCATGGTGAGCAGAAGAGACTTCTTTGAAAAATATAAAAAATCTTACTGTTCAAAAATTGTATGATCCCGAAATTTCAAGTATCGAACCAATGTGTGATCTGGATGATTTCATATGGTCATATTTGTTGTCAGAATGATATATTTGATAAGTTTACCATATTTGATAATCTTTCATACAAAAGATGTAAATTGTGGGTTGATCTGTTTTTCTAAAGGTTTGGTGTGAGTCTCCTGACGCTAATGGGACTTATCATGGAGACTTTGTGCGGTTTGAACAACCTCCTGACAGAGTGATGGACAAATGTAATGTACAGGTGCAGTATAACTGCTCTGCTGCCTGTCGAATCAGGGTCGAAATTGTTATTTCCACCCCAACTAGGACAGGAGTGATAGTTTACAGAAGGACCTGGACTAACCATAAGAGATTTGGAAAACCCAGATCCAGAACGGTTCCTCTGGTGTTTCCTCCAGCTGTGCTGTACCGGAGAGACTTTTTTGTCAGGCGGCCAGTGGAGACGTGTGATGTGTTGCTCAGGGCCTGGATGGTTAATCTAGTTGAAGAGGAAATTGGTGGCAACCATGCTAAAGGATATGACCAAACTCTTGTAAGAAATTCTACGTCTTTGAGGACACTACCGCTATCTGAACGTCCAGCGTATCCACAGACAAGATCGGTCTCATGGGGCGCGTGGCTGATGTGGCAGCTGACCAAAGATACTGTGAGAAAATGTCCACATGAGTCAGGTGGGACGCTAGCTGACCGATCAGAATGCCTGGAGGAAATTAAAATAGTTCACAAATAATCTAATGATTTACTCACTCTTGTGTATATGCTGTAGTTGTTTTTCCCCCAGATGGAACACAATAAGCCATCACTCACTAAAAATCACATTTACAATACAACATACATGAGAACCAACCATGCATGTTGTAACCAAACACAATATACCAGTTTAAATAAATAAGACGGAGAACAAAATAAATAAAAATGAAATTGGTTCCTCACATAAAGTTGAATATGAACATCTTTTATAGAGCTTGTCTGACCACATGGTCACTATGAACTGTCATCAGAAGAATAAGGAAAAAAAAAACAAACAAACCAACAAACAAATGACATGATGTTGAGCATAAATTAGAGAACTAGTTTATGTTGTTTGAAGATACCAATATTGAAAAAAACAGCATATGCTGGTTAGGTATGTTTTGAGGCATGCCATCTGGTTTAAGATGGTTCTTAGTTGTCATAAGCTGGTTTAAGCTGGTCTTGAGCAAGAGCTAGTTGTTTAGGACCAACACATTACCAGCTTAAACCAGCTCATAACTAGCTTATAACCAGCTTAAACCAGCTGCCATGCTTCAAAACCAGTATATGCTGTTTTTGTTTTTGTTTTTGTTTTTTTTTTCAGTAGGGACTGTACTGTCTTGATTTACCAGGTGCAGATTATGTTTCTAAACTGACTAATTTGGTTATTTGTGCCTTTCCAGACATTGTGGATATCCTGACTTTTCCATTTGCGAGTACCGGTGAAAGGTTTGGTATCATACACACGTTCTCCTCCTTCAAAAACAAAGATCTAGAAAGGAGACGCACCCTCGATCTCAAACAGCCAAGGTCAGACTTGCTGTCAAGAGGCTTATTCAAATTTGTCCTTGATAACAATAACAATGATGTTTGGAAAACTTTCATTAAATCATGCATTAAATGCATTCACAGCACATACAAAGGGTGATCTAGATGGTTGCTAGGGTGTTTCTGAAACATAACTCTGTGTTTTTCATCCGTTTTAACCAGGGAAAAAAATACCATCTAGAAAAATGGCTAGAAACAGCCTGGCAGCCACTTGGAAAATGCTTGCAATGCCTTAGCGATCACACAGACCATCTTGGCAACACCCTAGTAAGGCCTTTGTGATCACTAAGAACACCTTAGCAACACTCTAGCAACAACCTGGTGGCACCCCTACAACCTCTCAGGATACATACTAGCAATGCCCCGAAAAGTACTAAGAAAACCTCAGAAACTCCTTAGCATTGCTTTAGCGAACACCTAGAACATATAGTAACCCCAGGTCGCCACCCAGAACACCTTAGCAATAAGCAGTGCCTTAGAAACCACCCTTAACACAACACCCTCGCTTAAAATACCTTAGCAACACCCTAGCAATGTCATGGAAACAACCCAGAACACCTTAGCAACAACCTGGCAACATCCTACAGCCATCCAGAATATTTTAATTACAGCCCAGTAATTCCCTAGAATGCACTACAGCTTGAAGAACACCAACTAAGCAACCACCTAGAACACACAGCAGAATCTCTCAGAATACCTTTGCAATAACACCCTATAATCAGCCAGCATATTTTGACAACAGCCCTAGAATACACTGAGAAACTATTCGCTTGTTAAGTCTGACATCAAGCGTCACCTCTTCCATGACTTCTGTGTCCACACGCTCTATCAGATGACACGAGAAAACAACAAACAATACTAATTATACACTCACAGTGTGAAATAAGCACGGAGACTGTAGTGTACACCTAAATTTGAAAACGTATAGCTTAAATGTTTAATATGAATTCACGAGTTCGCCTGCCCATCCAGTCCTTATGGGCAAAGGTAAACAAACTTGGCTTGCTGTGCTTAATGGAGGCTTGAACCTGAGGCTCGGCTTGAGCGCAGAGTTCGACCCCCCCACTGCGATATTATCTAGAGGCAGAATAACAGAAACAGAGGAGGAGAAGGGGAGGTGGAGGGATGCCGGAAGAACGGAGGCTAGGACGGTGCAATGAGAGCTGCTTATATAGGCTCGTAATGATGATTGACAGGACTGAATGATTAGGCTCCTCCCGAACCTACGTTTGGAACTTCATTAAACAGTGCTCATAAACAGCTGCTGAGAGACTATTCTCAAGTGAAATGAGTTGGGGTTTGGACCCGGAAACAGCGTTCGTTGGTGCGTTCTTTGGATGCATTACGTCATCACTTAACAAACCCATAGCAACCATTTAGCAACACCCTAGTCATCACACACCTTAGCAATGCTCTAGAAACCACTGTGCACACCCTAACAACACCCTAGTCTTCACACAGAATACCTTAGCAATATTATATGAACAACCTAGAACACATTAGTAACAACCTGGCAACACAGTTAGAGTAACCCAGAATATACAGCCTAGCAACAGTCTAGAATGCAATGAGAACATTTTAGGAACAACTTAGTAATACCCTGGTCATCATTCAGAATGCATTAACAAAAACCTCATCACTTAGAATACCATAGCAAAACCCTGGTTATTACTCTGAATACTTTAGCAATACGTTAGCAACACTCTAATCATCACTCTGAATACCTTACTAACACCCTAACTGTCACTTGGAATACCTTAGCAACACCCTAGTCTTCACCCAGAATACGTTAGCAGTACATTAGCGACACCCTATATGTCACTCTGAATACCTTAGAAAAACCCTAGTCGTCACTCGAAATATACTTCAGCAAAACCCTAGTTGTCACTTGGAATACCTCGGCAAAACCTCAGAATACCTTAGCAAAACGCTAGTCGTCAGTTGGAATACCTTGGCAAAACCCTAGTCGTCACTCAGAGCACATTAACGGTACATTAGCAAAACCCTAGTCGTCATTTGGAATACCTTAACAATACCCTAGTTCACTGCAAAAAATGCTTTTCTTACTTCGATTTTTTTGTTTTGTTTCCAGCCAAAATATTTAAAAATTCTAAAATCAAGAAGGATTTTCTAGACAAGCAAAAATTATTGTCTTGTTTTCAGAAAAAACAAGTCAAAATTAAGTGAGTTTTTACTTGAAACAAGCAAAATAATCTGCCAATGGGGTAAGCCAAATAATATTGTTTTCTGCTTGAAATAAGATTATTTTGCTTACCCCATTTGATGTCTTTTTTCTGAAAACAATACAATAATTTTTGCTTGTCTAGAAAATCCTTCTTGATTTAAGAATTTAAGATATTTTGGCTAGAAACAAGACAAAAAATCTTTGCAGTGTTGTCACTCAGAATACATTCACAATACATTAGCAACAACGTAGTCATCAGTCGGAACACATTAGCAGTATATTAGCAACACTCTAGTTTTCACACTGAATACCTTAGCAAAACCCTACCCATCACTTGGAATACCTTAGCAACACCTTAGCAATGCTCTTAACTATAGCTTGGCAACTGTAATAAAAACATTGGCAGGCATTGTGATTGCTGTTAACCACAATGCTTAGCAACACCATAGAAAGCGCTCAGAACACCTTAATAATACAGCTGTAGAGCCTCTGCATGAACTCTAACACTGCGGTTTTGTGGTGGAAATGTCACATTCCTGTCATATTATAGATGCAATATGAGATATAACTAACCTTACTGTGCTCACTATATGTGCTTTGTATGTGCTTGCTCACCTGATGATGTGATATTGATAATCTTGAAATGTTGTGGAATTGTGAAAAGGGTGTTGGCCCATTATGTGTGAAGCACCGACCATCTGCTCTTTGCAGTGTGACTTTGTCAGTGTGGCTGTACTTGCTGAGCTGGTGTGGCCAGTCTGTGTGTGGAATAATCAAGCATGTTAATGAGCACCGGAGCTATGGAAGTCCTCTTATTATGCTGTCTGACACAGGTAAGCCAGTCAGAGCGCATTCCATCTTGAGACATCACTGACAAAACTCAAGCATGTTTAAATTAATAGTTCAGCCACATCTGGAAAATTCATGTTGCTCAAAACCAGCATGATTTTCAGACAAAATTGTAAGTTATTTACTGAAATATATATTTCCATATGCACATGTCAGTATGTCTTGGTCCTCAGGTAATATAGTGGTGCAGGTCCAAATGGTGAATGGAGAGGAGCGGGCGTTTACAGCACACGCAGCTTTACCCCTACATACCTGGATCCGTCTGGACATCTTCTTTCAGGTGTCAGAGGTACATCATCTATATTCATATGCAGTCACATGGACTTTTCTTAAATAAGTGACGCTGAATACATACAGAGACACAACTGATGAAGCATTATTCAGGTGTTCATGTATAAAAAACTGAAGTTTTGGATGTTTTTCTTGTGTCAGGCCAGACTCAAAATTACAAAGATCTTACCTGGAGAAAAGACTGTGGAGACCACTCATTTCTACGAGTAAGTCGTAACACTTACACGTGTACACACACACATATATATTCTTATTCATAAACTCTTTTTTTTTTTTTCAGTTTTCATCAGTCAGTTCAATTCAATGAAACATCAGGATATTTTGTCATTGGTGGATGCAGCTACATGCCGGGGTTTAGTGGCTATGTTGGACCAATCAGATACTATCGTTTAGGCACAGAAAATGTGAGTTCCTCTCTTATCAATACATAAATGCATATGACAAAACCAATTTATTTTGATAATATTAATCACATGATGCAGCATGCATTCAGACATTCTTATGCGATAATATTGTATCCTTTCTATTCAAGGTCACAAACCCTCTGTCGCCTGTTAGGACGCTAAAGGAACTGGACAGACTCCACAAACACTGTGAGGAAATCAGACAGGTTACTGAACAATATCTGCAGGCGTTGAGACAGAACCGAGACATCTCTAGAGGTCAGTTAAAATGAATGTGACCAGGATACATAAAATAATTTGATGAGAAATTTTGTGTTTATACTGAGATTGATGACATTTCATTGCAGAAATTACTATTTTGGCAAATCTGAGCATAGTGAGTGCATCTATCTGAGCAGCTATAGTTAGTTAACATTAGTTAATGTTGACTATTCATGTATTTTAATGTGCATTTTGGGATATTGCATAAAGTACTGCTGCAAGGAAACACCAGTGTGCACGTAAAATGTGCAATATTTTTTATTTTATTTATTTATTTATTTTTAATCTGATAACATATTCACATTAATTATTCACATCAGTGACAATGTTTTCATTTTGGGTGAACATTTCCTCATCAGATGTTTGTGAGTGTTATTATGGAGGCCTTAAGAGGAAGTTTGGTCATAGGGAATGTACACAGTCTTGGTCATGGGACCAGCAAAGAAGATTCAACCTCACCCTGAAGCTTCTAGAAGAAAACCAGGAGCTTATAACAGGTGCGAGTGGTTTAATGTGTGATTTATTATGTGAACTTTGGTGACTGTTGGTAGACAGGTTACTCTTCCCTATTCCTCAGGTCTGGGCAACATCAGCAGACATTTGCTGCATCTAGGCCGAATGATTTTCCAGGATGTGGTGAAGACAATATCTAAAGCAGAGGAAACTGACGGCAGTCTGGATCTCATGTCCACTGTTATTAAGCAGCTTGAGGTGTCCTTTTGCTGGGGTCACCAGCACTCCTCTCTCCTGCTCGCCACCCTGTACCTGGCCGGCCTGGGCATCCCAGTGGACTTGGAGCAGGTGGGAACCAGAATACCTTAGCGTCCATTAGCTATTATAACAAGAGCCACGGAAGTCAACATGAAATCAAAACTAAGCCTATTTACTTTCTTAAAGGGATAGTTCACCCAAAAATGAAGAGTGTGTCATCATTAGGGGCTTTCGCATTCCGGTGGAACCTTTCATAGTTCCTAGAACTGTCGGAAGTTCCCGCTTTTTGACATCCTTTTCTCATCCTCAATGATATGCAACACTGCAAGCTGGCATAGAAGATTTAGTCAGATTTTCATGCTATTTCAGTCACTTAAACCGTGCATTTACATTCCATCTCTGTTGTAACGAAACCCACGACACACAACATAAACAGCTTCAGTCACGGCATCTTCCATTCACCTGTTGTTGACATTTGTAAATGCTGCAAATAAAGATGCTGCCGTTGGTCACTTCAGAGTTCCTGCTGCTGGGCTGAATGCAACAAGGAAAATGGGCAAAGGAGGAAATTGGTTCTCTAGGAACCACCATGCTGGCTAGTTCCTAGAACTGAATTCCTAGAACTATGTGGTGCGGAAGCCCCTATTTACTCACCCTCACATCGTTTCACACACTGAAGTCTTTCATCTTCAGAAGAAGTTGTAGAACACAAACAAAGATATTTTTAATGAAGTCTAAAGGATTTCTGTCACTACAGTGACAGTCTATGCAACTACCTTTTGATGCTTCAAAACGCTCATAAAGAGTTTGTAAATGAATTGAGCGGTTAAGTTCAAATTTTGTTTGACTTGATCACTTTAAATGATTAACAGATTTAATTTAGAATTTTATTGACATATAAACATTAATAAAATGGAAGCTCAAGCATGCTTGCTTGACAAACCAGCGAGGCTGTTGCAACCACATGTTGCACAGCATGTTTGAGCTTCGGAGCAAATGTGACCCTGGACCACAAAACCAGTCATAAGTGTAAATTTCTAAACTGAATAAATAAGCTTTCCGTTGATGTATGGTTTGTTAGGATAGGACAATATTTGCCTGAGATACAACTATTTGAAAATCTGGAATCTGATGGTGCAAAAAAATCAAAATACTGAGAAAATCGCCTTTAAAGTTGTCCAAATGAAGTTCATAGCAATGCATATTACTAATCAAAAATTAAGTTTTGATGTATTAACGTTTGGAAACTTACAAAATATCTTCATGGAACATGATCTTTACTTAATGTCCTAATAATTTTTGGCATAAAAGAAAAATCAATAAATTTGACACATCCGATGTATTTATGGCTATTGCTACAAATATACCTGTGCAACATAAGACTGGTTTTGTGGTCCAGGGTCACAAATGAGGTTTGTTTTCTATGGAAGGCAGATGGGGCCAAGACTCTTTACACTGAATGTGTAAAATTTGAGCATGTCAACACATGGTTGCCGTGATTTTGCCAAGTAAGACATGTTCCTGGATCAACATCTTCTGTTGATCTTGGATCAACATTACTGTCCAAAAATATAGACTTAACCCAATCCCTGCCCCTAAACCTTACCCTAACCATAATTTATTCCTAATATCAGAGGGAAATAATAGCTTAATAGATTAACAAGGGTGTAGAAGATCTGACTCTGACCATAAACCTAAAACTGACATTTCCTGAAAAGTTATCCCTCAATTCTGATTGGTTGATTGAAATGTTGTTCCAGGATCAACAAGGATGTTGATCCAGGAACATGTTGTACTTGGTGAAATCACGTTCACCGTGTAAATACACACGTTCTGGCCATGTTAAGGCGTCAGTTTTTTTGTGTTTCTTTAGTATGTGTAAAGATGCACAATTTTACTGTGTTCAAACAACTAATTTGAACGTGTCAATTAATATTTTAATTTAACAATTAATATTAATATATTTTAACCCTTTAACTGTCACCGTCCCCCCCTCTGGGACGCCAGAGTTTACTTCACCCTATTACAAATAAATCCTAATCTAATCATGACAAACTATACATCATTAGAAAGGTCCAAGACTCCTAAATAAATATTTGCCATATTTTTGTGTTAGAAATTATGTAGGAAAAGTGAAAGATTAATATATATCAAGAGTGCCACTTTAAAAAATCTACAACATAACATGAGTTTTGACCTTTGTGACAAAAGACTTCCTTCATTGCCTTTTTCCCTATCACATTTTAGATATCATAAGAAATTATATATCAGCTCAAAACTTAAAATCTCAAAAAAGAAAAAAAAAGGCATTTTAAAATCAGACATTGCATTACCATGGAAAATGTACATTAAAATCATATTACAAAATGTTTTCATTCATGAATTCAAAAAGGATTTAAGTGACACTTAAAGGGTTAAAGCAGATTTACCTCTAGGTTTACCCATATATTAATCCTTTCTTTAGATTATTGCATCTACTGTGCTAGAGTAAATTAATTAATGTTACAATGAAAATTAAGTCTTTTCTACCCGAGAAGGAAGGTTAAATTAAACAAATAAAAAGGACATGACAAATCATGACATAAGACTGACATCAAACACAACATACTGATACATTATCCCTTATAAACAAATATAATATCTGATGTTTGCGTAGCATAGCAGTGTACAATTACTACATCCTTTATGAATAAGCCCAGTATCTGATGTCTGTTTATGTATATACCAGTGTACCATCATGGCACATATGCAACTATGGTCTCAAATACAGTAACTGCATTGGCTGTTGTGCGTGTTGTTGTGTTAACACAGACATTTCAAGTTCCGTTTAAAAACATTTGACCTCTATCTACCTTCCGTAGAACTGTTGAGCTTTTGTTTGTTTGATGATCAATGTTTATATATTTGTGTTGCATTTTGTGTTCTAAAAATAGTCTTACAGGTTTGCAATGACAAGAGGGTAAACAAATGATGACAGAATTTTAATTTCTGGGTGAACTATCTTTTTAATACATTCATGGTCTTATTGTAAATGCACAATTTTCCAAATAAAAAACATTTGCCTCCATAATCTTTCATTAAAATTGCTTAACTAACTAATAACTGCCTCTAAAACAGCTTTCTCTTTGGATGATGTCATCTAGGTCACCAGCAGGTTAATGCAACCATTAGTCAAATGGCTATTTAGGGATTTTTTTGTGCTACTGCTGTAGTCTTTTCTTTTGTTTTATGTTAATTTGATAAAAAGCTGCAAAACCACGAATACTGCTGCAAGAGAAACACAGACACGGGGCGCCAGATACATTATAATAATGTTTAATAATGTTTTTTTTACCATTTTATTATGCAAACTTAAATGATTGTGTCATATCGTAAAACCTCAAGAAAATCAGTAACATTTAAAAAAATTCTTAGAGGTTCCAGAATTTGACAATGAAATAGTGTTTTTATAGTATTTTTATAAGTATAAAACTAAACATAAACAGGACACATTTATACAGAAAGACAATATAAATTTAAAATGTTATTTAGTGAAAAATACAAAATCCTATACACATAATTTTTGGTACAGCAATAACTGCGTCAACGTTTGATCTTAATTGGGTAATAATATCTTTTTCTCAGGGTCACGTCTATAGTTTGATAGGAGGTGTCTTTGATGACCGTCTGTCTCTGATGCATTTGGGATACAAGCACATGCAGGGTCTGGACGGTTTCCCCAAAAACCAGAATACAGCATACGGGTACTACGCCAACATCGGCAAACAGACTAGCATCGACCGCAGTAAAGTACAAGACTCTTGGGTGAGTTACACATTTATGCATTATTGCATTATGTATTTTTTTAATGAACTGAATACACCCCTTTTATGATGTTTTCAATTCCCAAATTAAAATTTGTAATGAAAAAAGAAGTCTCACTGAAAGGCTGAATGCCTTAAAAAACTTTTTAATAATGTTTTTAATAATGTTTTTTTTTTTTGACCATTTTATTACACAAACTTAACTTGTGATGTCATATGGTAAAACCTTACCTTCTTAGTAGTTCCAGCATTTGACAATAAAATAAAATTCTTTTTTTTTTTTTTTTTTTTTTTTTTTTTTTTTTTTTTTTTTAAATAAAAGTATAAAACTAAGTATTTCCACCAGAAAGACAATATAAATTTGGTATGTTATTTAGTGAAAAATACTAAATTCTTGTCTAAATAAGACACTAAATTAAATGTATTATTTCAGTCATAAAAATGTAGTTAATTTGAATCATGCATACACTACAGACTACAGAAAGTAAAATTACATTTGCAAATGCTCATTTGCTAATAAAATGGTGGCTTAGTATCAGGTAGCTCTCCTATTTATCAACAAAGCACAGTCAAATATTTAGAAAAATTACACTGCTGAAGTGTGTTAAGTTGGTTGTTAATGAAATATTGGACTGAAACTTGTGTAAACACAAAAACACACCCAGAATCATGGTCTCAGGCTGATACAGCTGAAAATCCCATGTCATCAAGTTAACCGCTGGTTTGTACAGTGCTTTGTGGGTCTGGATCAGATGATAACACGCATTGTTTTGATGTGAACTAATCTCGTCTAAATGTGTCTCTTCTCTGCAGCAAACTCTCATAGAACACGTTCATTTAAACAATAATGATGAGCTCCATACTCAGACGGGCGAGCTGGGTGACGTTGTGCAGTATTTGAAACACCAGGCTGACAGAGGAGATATAGAATCTCAGGTCTTAATTTTTTTTTATCCTTGCCTTCTCATGATCTCTCTGTCTTTGGGTACCTCACAAGTATTGAAAAAATATTTTTTTTAAGAATTGCACTTTGGAACATTCTTGGGGCTCAGGCCTAGGGATGTTTTGTTTCTTCATTTGAGATTCTCAGCTGTTGTAACTCGATTGTGGGCTGGTGTTTCTTGCAGAAAAATCTGGCCAGGATGCATCTTTGGGGCAGTAACGGGGTGGAGAAAGATATTCGAGCAGCGGTCATGTGGTATGCCAGAAGCGCCCTGCAAATGGTCGATCCCATTGCCATGTACGACTACGCCATTCTCCTTCTTAAGGTGATCCAAAGGTTACATGGAAATCTCTTGAGCCGTATCTTTTCAAACATTTGCATTGTAAAAAGCGTGCACAAGCTTGTTTTGTATAAGTAGAATCTCCTGACACAAGATTAGGGAATTCAATATAAAATGGTATGTCTGCAGATACTACCCGTCACATACAACTGAAAAACAACTAGTTTGTGTTTGAACAGGGCACAGGAGTAAAGAAGAACCGAACGCTTGGCCTTGAGCTTCTGGAGAAAGCTGCCGACATGGTGAGCGCACGTGTGGTTGTGTGTGGAAGCGTTGTGATTTCTATAATGAGCCATGTGTGTTTTTCTCAGGGTTCTGTGGAAGCTCTGAATGGACTCGGATGGTACTACAGTACCATAGTAAAGGATGGAAGAAAGGCCTTTCGATACTTCGAGTTGGCGGCTCAGAATGGCAGTCGTGATGGACTCTTTAATGTGGGTGTCTACCACTTAAATGGAGAAAATCCTTACCAACCAGAAAGGAATGAGGTCAGAGCTCTCACATTTAACCTTTAGTGAATAGTTCACTATTTTATAGCATGAGTTTGTAGTGTGTTGTTCATAATGATTTTTCAGACTGCTGCGTTCCACTACTTCTTGGAAGCGGCTCATTTGGGTCACGTGGAAGGCGCTGTGCATTCGGCGTTGTTTCTCTCCACTGGAGCTGTACAAGGAGTGCCGAGAGATCAAGGCAAAGCTGTGCTGTATGTCAGTTTCGTACATGTTTCTCCCTAAACACTTCACCCAACAATTGTTTAATTAGTAAAACTGCCACCACACATGGACTGAAATGGGAAGGACACTGACAAGGTTTATCTGATGAATAGATCAGTATTTAATGTTTTTTTCTTTTGTTGGGTTTCTCTGTTTTCTTCAGGCTGCTGAAACAAGCCAGTGAGATCAATGGACACCTGGGCTTCATGGTTAAGGACGCTCTTCAAACTTATCAAAGAGGATCATGGTGAGAGATCCATCCATCCCTTCAACTATACTTCAATCCATCTATTCATCTTTTCATACATCCCTTCATAAATTAATTCATTCAACATTCAACTTTTCCTTCATATATTAATCCATCCTCCATCCCTTTAAACATCCATCCATCCATCCATCCATCCATTCCTTCCTTCATCACTGCATCCATCCCTTCATGCAGTACATCCATCCATCCAACATCCACCTATTAATTCATATAACCATCCACCCATCCATTCATCCCTTTAAACATCCATCCATCCATCTATCAATTCCTTCATTTCTACATCCATCCTTTTATACAGTACATCATCCTTCCATCTCTTCCTAAATCCATCTATTTAACATCCATCCATCCACCTATACGTCATGCATTCATGCACATATCCCATCATAAATCTATCTATCCCTTCAACATCCATCCATCCACCCATCCATCCATCCATTTGTCCATCTATTGATTCCTTCATCTCTGAATCCATTTCTTTGTACTGTACATATATCCATCCATCCATACATCCATCCAAAATCTGTGTATTCAATCATATATCCATCCATCCACCCAACCCATATATGCGTCCTTTCAAACATCCAGCTATCATCCGTCTATCAATTCCTTCATCTCTCCATCTATCCCTTTTTACAGTACATCCATCCCTTCACAAATCCATTCATCCATTCACATATCCCTTCATAAATTCATCTATCCAACATTCATCTATTCCTTCACTGCAAAAAAGCTTTTCTTACTTAGATTTGTTGTCTATTTTCCAGCCAACATATCTAAACATTCTTAAATCAAGAAGGATTTTCTATCCAAGTAAAAATTGTTTTGTTTTCAGAAAAGAAGTCAAAATTAAGTGAGTTTTTGCTTGAAACAAAATAATGTGCCAATGGGGTAAGCAAAATAATCTTGCTTTCTGCTTCAAATAAGATTAATTTGCTTACCCCATTGGCATATATCTGTTCATCCATCCATCCATTCATGTATCCATCCACTGTTTTCACGTGTCTGTCCCAGCAAAGCTTCTCAGCCAGATGGCATCTCTGGGCGGTTACTTAAATCTTGCAGTGAAGAGCTGGCAGAAGCCTGGTGCCCCATTTACCAGAAGTATTTAGACACACATACAATTCCCTCAATCTGGAAGAGTTCTATCATTAACCCTGTCCCAAAAAAGCCTAGCTTTAAGGAGAAAAATGACTATTGCCCCGTGGCACTTACTTAGGTAGTAATGAAGTGTTTTGAGAAAATTATGATTAACTTTGTAAAAACAGAGGTCAGCTGTCTTTCAGACCCATTTCAATTTGCATATAGGAGCAATAGAAGTATAGATGATGCTGTTATAGCCATGACATTACATAAATAGGCATCTAGACTCTAGCTCATATGCACGTCTTTTATTTGTAGTTTTTATATCAGCTTTTAATATGCTGCAGCCACATCTTTTAATTGCTAGGCTGAATGATTTTAAAGTTCATCCTTTTATTATAAAATGGTACTATTGTTTTTAAACTAATCGCAAGCAGCAGGTTAGTGTTAATGGAACACTATCTGAATCCAGAACTTTGAGCATAGGAGGCCCTCAGGGCTGTGTTAGTTTTGTTCACCTTGTATACAGATGAGTGCAGAAGGTGTTATTCTAATAATTACATCATTAAATTCTCAGATTATACTGTGATTTTAGGTTTATTGAAAAAGAACAGGGACTTGTCTGAATATTTTTCAGAGATTGGTAGGTTTATGAGTTGGTGTGAGGACAACCACTTAGCTCTGAATGTCAGTAAGACAAAGGAGATGGTGTTTGACCCAAGAGGAGTTGGTGGTCACAGGCCTGTGATCATCCATAATCAAACCATCATACAAGTCCCATCATATAAATATCTTGGTGTCTTTTTTGACAATTCAAATGTCCATGTAGATAATCTCTGTCGTAGGTTACAACAATGATTGCACTTTTTATGTTGTCTGATAATTCATGGTGTTGATCAAAAGTTTATGATAATCTTCTATCAGGCAGACTTTGAAAGCTTAATTAGCTACAGCATTACAGTCTGATTTGGTAATATGTCTGTGCAGTTGAGAACTGAACTGTTCCGGATGATTCACACTGCTTGGAAAATTATTGGTGTTAAAGAACAGACATCACTGCAGACTATTTACGAACAGGCAACTTTAAAACAAGCTAATAAGATTGTCTGTGATCCATTGTGATCCATCCCATGTTTGTATACAGAGTATGAGTTGTTCCCCTTTGGGAAGGGGTTTAGAGTCCCTTAGTGTAGATTAAATAGATTAAAAAAATTCCTGTGTCTATAAAGCTGTTAAATAGTGGCAGTATGGAGCTGTTGATATTGTTTTTTTATAGTCTGTGTTTGTTGATAATTGTGTGTTAATTGTGAGCTGATTGCAGCATAGGTGATGGGCCCAAGACAAATTTTTCCACATGTGGGACAATAAAGTTTTCCTTACCTTATCTTACGTTACCCTACCTTACTATCCATTCCTTCATCTCTGAATCCATTCCTTCATACAGTACATCTAGGACTCAGCAAAAAAATAAAAAATTTCCCTCATTAGGTGAGAAAATAAATTCTGTATAGTTATACTGTTTCTTATTTTACCTTATGTCCCAATCACCCTTAATTCACCCTACATGCATCCATTCAATATCCATCTATTCCTTCATATATCCATCCATCCATCCATCCTTTCAAACACCCATCTATCCATCACTTCCTTCATCTCTCCATCCATCCCTTTATACAGTACATCCATCCATCCCTTCATAAATTCATTTACCCAACATTCATCCATCTACCTATTCATTCTTATACCCATTCATCCATCCATCCAATATCTCTTCATCCATCCATCCATCCATCTATCCCTTTATCCATCAATCCAACCACATATTTCTTCATAAATCCATCCAACATTCATCTGTTTTTTTATATATCCATCCATCCCTTTAAACATCCATTCATCTATTCCTTCATACAGTAAAATCCATCCATCCATCCATCCATCCATCCATCCATCTATCCATTCCTTAAAACATCCACCCATCCATCTATTCCTTCATACAGTACATTCATCCAACCATTCATCCAACTATTCCTTTATATATCCATCCATCCACCCATCCATCCCTGCAAACATCCATCTATTCATCCATACATTCATCCTTCCAACATCCATTTATTCCTTCATATATCATCCATCCAACATTCATCTGTTTCTTCATATATCCATCCATCCACCCAACCCATCATCCATCTATCCATCCATCCATCTATTCCTTCATATATCCATCCATCCATCCACCCAGCCCATCATCCATCCACCCTTCCATCCATCCATCCATCCGTCCATCCATCCATCCATCCATCCATCCATCCATCCATCCATCCATCCATTTCTTCATATATTCATTCATCCATCCACCCAACCCATCCACCTATCCCTTCAAACATCCATCTATCAATTCCTTCATCTCTCCATCCATCCCTTTATACAAATATAAACATTTTAATGGAAAAAAGTGACTAGCACATTATTCAGAATAACTTTCTTTGCATTACACATAAAAAGTTTTGAAATTACATATTTCTAAATGTGTGGATATTTGTTATCTGTTAAAGGGATGAAGCATTGGTGAAATATGCTACGCTAGCAGAAACTGGACTCGGTGTGGCACAACACAATGCTGCCCATCTGTGTGAGGTGAACAGTCTCAAAATCTGCCAGTCCAACCATATCTTTCATTTCCTGGTTGTTGTTGTTGTTGTTGTTTTACATCGCTGACCTCGTGTGTTTCTAGGTGTTAGGTCACAGTTCTGCCTGTCAGTGGAGGTACCACAACTACTCCACCTACAATCACATCCCTCAGGAAGCTGGTGAGTCTCAGGAATACAGCAATGAATTCATTCATTATTAACCCTGATCCATGATGAACAACTGTTATTCTCAAGTGGCATAACATATATATGAATATATATATATATATATATATATATATATATGTATATAGGTCAAAAATGAGATAATGATACTGAGTGAATGCTTTTGACACACAGTATACATCCATCAAATACTTTTACTTCAAACTCGCTAAATTCCAGCCTCAGTCCAATCAGAAGTACCAGTATTTACACAGAAACCTATACAAAATAGGCAGAAAGAAATGCTAATTTTAAAGATAAACGTCAGATGGATTTAGAGGCTTTTGCATCTGAACTCTTCATATATATATATATATAGAGAGAGAGTTCAGATGCAAAAGCCTCTAAACAGTTTTCTTTAAAATAAACATTTTTATCAGGCTCCTATGAATAGGTTTCTATGTAAGTACTGGCACTTCTAACAGAGCTGAGGCTGGGATTTAGCGAATTTGAAGTAAAAGTATTTGATGGATGTATACTGTGTGTCCAAAGCATTCACTCAGTATCATTATCTCATTTTTGAGAGGTGGCTTTTAGCTGGTTTTGCATCTGAACTCTTCATATATATATATAATATGTAATTTCTAGTATTTTATGCATTTAAAATACACACAGTATAAAAGATTTACAAATTACAGCTTGATTGAAATGATGCACACTAAAAATATTTTGTCCCCAGTGATATTTACATAACCATAATATTTTTTTTGGTCCTCTTTCTCTTCCTGCCTTCATCTACTACTATGTCTCTGTCTGCTGCAGGTTTGTTGCATATGGGCGATTATTACAGTGACCTGGGTGATATGGTGAATGCCATAGAGATGTATACTACAGCAGCAGTGTATGGCAGTGCTCAGGTTCTAGATTTTGGAATCTTATAAAAATCTAAATGCATCAAACATCAAATCGGATATCTTCTTTATAAAATATATATTTTTAAATCAGTAATTTAAGGGTTAATAACTGTTTGTGTGATCATCAGGGCCTCTTCAATCTGGCCATGTTAATTAAAGAGGGTCATAACGTTCCTGACATCATTCTGGATCAGATGGGACTCTCAGCCGCACACGATGTGAGCCGGAATGCTGTGGTGGCAAATCTTTTATCCAGGTTTGTGTGCTCTACACTGTCTGGCTTTTGCTTGTTAGTTTCTTGTATGGTTTTTGAGAGGTTTTTCAGCTCTGTGGTTGCTTTGAATTATGCAAAACATGGTGCAAAACAAATGTATATGTGTTGTGCATTGCTTCGGGATGCTTGTAATTGTATACTTGTTGTCCTGAAAATACACTGTGGTATAGTGGTGATTGAGCCCCCCCTCATTATTCATGTGAAACTGGTATTTGTTACAGTATGGTGTGTGTCCGTACATGGTTATTCAGCTATAGTTGCCTACAGTGGGGAAAAAAATATTTGATCACCTCTTGATTTTGTACATTTGACCACTGACAAAGAAATTATCAGTCTATAATTTTAACGGTAGGTTTATTTTAACAGTGAGAGACATAATAACAACAAAAAATCTAGAAAAAAGCATTTAAAAAAAGTAAGTGAAAATAAGTGAAATAAGTATTTAATCCCCTATCAATCAGAAAGATTTCTGTCTCCCAGGTTTTTTTTTATACAGGTAAAGGGAGTGCTCTTAATCTCAGTTTGTTACCTGTATAAAAGACACCTGTCCACAGAAGCAATCAATCAATCAGATTCCAAACTCTCCACCATGGCCAAGACCAAAGAGCTGTCCAAGGACATCAGGGACAAGATTGTAGACCTACACAAGGCTGGAATGGGCTACAAGACCATCGCCAAGCTTGGTGAGAAGGTGACAACAGTTGCGATTATTCTCAAATGGAAGAAACACAAAACAACTGTCAGTCTCCCTCAGTCTGGGCCTCCATGCAAGATCCCACCTTGTGGAGTTTCAATGATCATGAGAACAGTGAAGAATCAGCCCAGAACTATACGGGAGGGTCTTGTCAATGATCTCAAGGCAGCTGGGACCATAGTCACCACGAAAACAATTGGTAACACACTATGCCATGAAGGACTGAAATCGTGCAGCACCCGCAAGGTCCCCCTGCTTAAGAAATCACATGTACAGGCCCGTCTGAAGTTTGCCAGTGAACATCTGAATGATTCAGAGGAGAACCGGGTGAAAGTGTTGAGGTCAGATAAGACTAAAATCGAGCTCTTTGGCATCAACTCAACTTGCCATGTTTGGAGAAGGAGGAATGCTGCCTATGATCCCAAGAACACCATCCCTACCGTCAAACATGGAGGTGGAAACATTATGCTGTGGGGGTGTTTTTCTGCTAAGGCGACAGGACAACTGCAGCGCATGAAGGGGACGATGGACATTAAGCTCCTTCCTCCTGTCATTAAAAATGGGTCATGGATGGGTATTCCAGCATGACAGTGACCCAAAACACATGGCCAAGCAACAAAGAAGAAACGTCTGACCTCTGTGATCGCCAACAAGGGTTTTGCCACCAAGTACTAAGTCATGTTTTGCGAAGGGATCAAAGACATATTTTACTCATTAAAATGCAAATTTGAATGCATTTTTCTGGATTTTTTTTGTTGTTATTCTGTCTCTCACTGTTCAAATAAACCTACTATTAAAATTATAATTTTTCCCCACTGTATACATATATATATATATATATATATATATATATACATGTAGGCCAAATTTACGAAAATGTTCTTACAAATATGGTAAAATCTCTAAAATTAAAAAAGAGACATAAAGGCATTATAATGTCTTACCACTTATATTATTTATATACACTGACCAAAATTATAAACGCAACACTTTTGTTTTGCCCACATTTTTCATGAGCTGAACTCAAAGATCTAAGACTTTTTCTGTGTACCCAAAAGGCCTGTTTCTCTCAAATATTGTTCACAAATCTGTCTAAATCTGTGTTAGTGAGCACTTCTCCTTTGCCAAGATAATCCAACCACCTCACAGGTGTGGCATATCAAGATACTGATTAGACAGCATGGTTATTGCACAGGTGTGCCTGGCCATAATAAAAGGCCACTCTAAAATGTGCAGTTTTACTGTATTGGGGGGGTCCGAAAACCAGTCAGTATCTGGTGTGACCACCATTTGCCTCATGCAGTGCAACACATCTCCTTCGCATAGAGTTGATCAGGTTGTTGATTGTGGCCTGTGGAATGTTGGTCCACTCCTCTTCAATGGCTGTGCGAAGTTGCTGGATATTGGCAGGAACTGGAACACGCTGTCATATACGCCGATCCAGAGCATCCCAAACATGCTCAATGGGTGACATGTCCGGTGAGTATGCTGGCCATGCAAGGACTGGGATGTTTTCAGCTTCCAGGACTTGTGTACAGATCCTTGCAACATGGGCCCATGCATTATCATGCTGTAACATGAGGTGATGGTCATGGATGCACGGCACAACAATGGGCCTCAGGCTCTCGTCACGGTATATCTGTGCATTCAAAATGGCATCAATAAAATGCACCTGTGTTCAATGTCCATAACATATGCCTGCCCATACCATAACCCCACCGCCACCATGGGCCACTCGATCCACAATGTTGATATCAGCAAACCGCTCACCCACACGATGCCATACAGGTTGTCTGCCATCTGCCCTGTACAGTGAAAACCGGGATTCATCCAATGAACACCTCTCCAAAGTGCCAGACACCATCAAATGTGAGCATTTGCCCACTCAAGTTGGTTACGACAACAAAATGCAGTCAGATCGAGACCCCAATGAGGACGGCGAGCATGCAGATGAGCTTCCCTGAGATGGTTTCTGACAGTTTGTGCAGAAATTCTTTGTTTATGCAAACCGATTGTTGCAGCGGCTGTCCGGATGGCTGGTCTCAGATGATCTTGGAGGTGAAGATGCTGGATGTGGAGGTCCTGGGCTGGTGTGGTTACACGTGGTATGCGGTTGTGAGGCCGGTTGGATGTACTGCCAAATTCTCTGAAACACCTTTGAAGACGGCTTATGGTAGAGAAATGAACATTCAATTCATGGGCAACAGCTCTGGTGGACATTCCTGCAGTCAGCATGCCAATTGCACACTCCCCCAAAACTTGAGACATCTGTGGCATTGTGCTGTGTGATAAAACTGCACATTTTAGAGTGGCCTTTTATTATGACCAGCCTAAGGCACACCTGTGCAATAATCATGATGTCTAATCAGCATCTTGATATGCCACATCTGTGAGGTGGATTGATTATCTCGGCAAAGGAGAAGTGCTCACTAACACAGATTTAGACAGATTTGTGAACAATATTTGAGATAAATAGGCCTTTTGTGTACATTGAGAAAGTCTTAGATCTTTGAGTTCAGCTCATGAAAAATGGGGACAAAAACAAGTGTTGCGTTTATAATTTTGATCAGTGTATATATATATATATATATATATATATATATATATATATGAAGAGTTCAGATGCAAAACCAGCTAAAAGCCATCTTGGTAAAAAATGAGATAACGATACTGAGTGAATGCTCTCGACACATATTATACGTTCATCAAATAATTTTTCTTCGAACTCGCTAAAATACAAGCCTCAGCCCAATCAGAAGTACCGGTACTTACATAGAAACCTATACATCTGAGCCTGATAAAAAATGCATTTTTTAAAGAAAAACGTCAGATGGATTTAGCTGGTTTTGCATCTGAACTATTCATATATATATATATATATATATATATATATATATGCAAATAACGTCGTTTCTTGGAATAACATGCACCAGTAAATCATTCATAAAAAGACTAAAATGTGCACTAAAAGTAAATAAAATCCATTCTCAATGGAAGTCAACTCTCATGTTGACTTTAAGAACAATGCAAGTCAATGGAGGTCAAGTAGAAGTGAAGAATGCTTGTGTGCGCAGGTGCATGAATCTGCTTTCTTATGATCACGATCCTCTTCCCTCTGTAGGTGCAGGGAGTTTGAGGAGGGGGATGTGACTCCATGTTCATTAGTCCTGTGGGGGATGGAACTGACCCAAGCGTGGAGAGACTTCACACATAGCTCTGTTCAGCTGCCACTGGCCTGTGGGATTGCCTTCGCATTCACAGTTTTCGTATTTGCTGTGATGTTACGAACTCTTCTGGGTAAAACATCCACCACTACTACATAGAGAATTTTCATAATCATTGTCCACCTTCTTACACTAAAAATGACAACAAAGTACAATAAAGTTATTAAATGCTATCATAAAAGTTGCCTATATGACTATAAACATGTTAACTTGTTAAAAACTGAACACATTAAAAATATTGGGCCAGCTGATAAATGATTAATCAGTCAGTTAATCAGCTTATTCAGAATCTTGTTAATTGAATCTTACACTTAATTTGTTGTTTTATCGTCAGCATGTTACACTGCACTTTGCCTGTCAACCAGCCAGTCATCAGAGAGACACGGTGAACCTGAACTTAACAGGCAAGAAAGCAGCGACAGTCTACTGGCAACCAGAACAGAGAGCCAACAGCAAAGCTACCAGCCTACAATTGCACACAATCACCTTTCAGTGCAGGAAACATCTGATTTAATTGTCACAGTGACTGGAGTGTGTGTGTGTGTCATCTTTACAATGTTCATTTCCCATCTACTTTGAAAAGAACGTAAAAGGTTATACATCAACCGTCACTATCAATGAACACTCTTCAACTCAGGTTACTGTATGAGAACTGAAACAGTATAAATGCATTGTAAGTTCCTTTGGGTAAAAGCATGAACAAAATGGCTAGTCACTTTCTCAGTAACCTGTGTTGTTTGCACTCAGATTCATCTATTTTCTTTAGGTGAAATAATGTTTGAATACTAGAATGTTTGCAGTGCAAATAAATGTCACATGATATGGGACTTTTCTCTTTTGGTTGAATAGCTACAGTCTGATTCATACTGCACGCGGCAGCAGCATGTGTGTTTTAACAGTTCACAATGCATGTGAGCAGAGCTCTGGAGCAGAAAACAAATTAAAATGGTGCAATTACATTTTTACTGACACAATCTTGTGTTTTATGAAGAAACAAATAACAAAATCCTATTTGTATTAACTCAGATGAATTAGTATTTGGATATAAATGTGTCTGTCATAAGATTTCACACTTATTAAGTTTAACATTGATTTAAGGGCTTCCCTGACTTGATTGGGTGGATCTCAACTTTTACATGTAAAAGTAGGCAAGTCTGTTGTGAGTCAGATAAGAACCATGAGAGGGCGCCACAGATCAGGAATTGGTATCTGAGCTCCAACAAAATTAGTTTTTTGTCTTGAGAATAGGCTGCTTTTCTTATCATGACTTCTTTCTTTTTCGCATGGGATTATTTTGTGATACAGCTGCATCCTTGAAAGGAGGATCACTACTTACTGTCATTATATGAAAAAGCGCATATAAGGCTTTTTTGTAATTATTTCTCCTTTTGTGTTCCAAAAAACAGCCAATCAGAGTTGAGGACAAGAAAGAACTGTCAAAAATTACACTATAAATATATGTAATTATTTTTTTTAATTTAGAGATCTACAAATGGATTCAAACAGAGTGTATGGTTAAATGGTTACGTTTTAATAATTTATTTTACACTCTGTTTGAACCCATTTATAGACCTTATTAATTATTGCCATTATAAATTTAAAGTGGATGAAAGTGAGGCTGTGAACAATAGATTTTCAGTCTTTATAATGGTACACAGGTACTACAACTTTCCAAATGTTTTATGGGGTTTTTGTATAGCCTACTGAATTTTACTTGAAAGACCTTTCATCAGCTAAACATTTGGTGTGCTGTTAAACAACAGTACAGACCACTGAATGCACTGAACTTCTGTCCTATAAAGGGATAGTTCACCCAAAAATTAAAGTTCTGTCATTAATTACTCATCCTCATATTGTTCCAAACCTGTAAGTCCTTCGTTCATTTTCGGAACACAAATTAAGATATTTTTAGATGAAATCCGAGAGCTTTCTGGCCCTGCATAGACAGCAACGCAGCTACCACGTTCAAGGTACGAAAGGTAGTAAGGACATCGATAAAATAGTGCATGTAACTTCAGTAGTTCAACCATAATGTTATGAAGCTACGAGAATATGTTTTGTGCAAAAAGAAAACAAAAATAACGACTTTATTCAACAATCAGTCTTCGCCACGTTTATGAGAGTACCACGACGCATGTGTGTGGTGCTGCTGACGCAGGAGCCGTCTTTCTGACGTAGAATTTTTATCTCTTAGTTCATTGTATATTCTGGTTCAAATGAAGGCAAAAAAGAGAATTATATCTTTCATTTACTTGATACTCCATTCATCCCCTCACTTTTTGGGTAATCAGTTCTTTTTAAATCATCCTTACACCCCTGGTTGATTCCCATTTCTTTGCGCACTTCTCACAGTAGGAGGCACTGCGAGTAGGCTAATTGTTTGCATATCACTGTTTTAATGTGTAATCTATTAGCTGCTGTAGAATGTTCCCTGTGAAAGGTGCTGCTGCTGATAGTGTAATTAGCTGATCATATCATAGTTCTGTCCTGACATCATCCACAAAATTCAAACTTTCCATCTAGGCAGAATGACTGGCACAAGTGGTGGTTCAACGTCATCCCCCACCACATACACAGACAGAGAGCCCCATCCCCCAGTGTTCCTCTGGATCATCACCAAGGTTGTTTTTTTCTTGGACCAACCTGTACTGGAGCCGGCCCTGTCTTGGAGTCCCAACCATGGCTCTGGAGGAGCACAGGGGTCACTGAACTTCCACTGTTCCATTGTTCCAAATGGAGGTGCCCCCTTCAGAAAAGAATACAAAAGGAGGGGACTCTGTCTTTTCATCGCTAACCCAGCAAAATGCTACAAAGAGGCCCATCCTTTTACACAGGGGCCTATTAATATTTGTTTCTGTTAAAATCACACTTAACCCCTGAAGGACACACTGTACACACTGATTTCTTTTCAAGCATATAGACACTGTGCACCGATATCAACAAACTGTGCTGATGATGAAAATAATGTCACATGAGCCCCTTTCACACAAAGATTCTGGAAAATAAACTGATAATATGTCCCTGAATTTGTCCCGGAATCGTTTGATTTTGGTAGATTCACACTACCAGTGATGTTCTGGAATCTGGAGTCCTGATCATACACTAGCTCACCATTCCACTAAGCTGGCGAATGATCTCAGCTTCAGTGTGAATAATAAGGAGCTCCCTGGTCTCTGCTTCATTTCAGTTTGCAAACATTTTTTAATTGTGAGCATTGATCCGCATTTAAAACACCTGGTCAAAGAGTTGCATGACATTGCAACGACATGTGCATCATCACTATGTCACAGCATTGGTCCTACCTTTTGTTCACACATGGTGTGTTCTGGGACTACTTACTACTCACAAAATTACTTGGTATCTCTGGACCAATCACAGGATCAATCCCAGGACGTGTTTGTTTTCACACAGAAGGCACTTTGGGCATTTTCTAGCAATTTCTGGGATTGACGCTCTGTGTGAAAGCGGCAACAGACTGACAAAGAAAGTATACTGGTCCTGTCATAAATAGCACCCTAAAGGCTATGACACACCAACCTGATGGTCACCCATCAGCTAGCGTTGGGTCGTCGCTGAGTGTCTGTCATCTCAGTTTTAGCTGTCTGTACCACACCACCAGACTAGTTGGATCCAGTCAAAAGTTCTTTGATGTTTGAAACCTCGTCTTTCTTTGAGTCAATGCTTTCACCGCATAATGCTGCTGACTGTCACGTAGTTGCGGAGCTTACCTCAGTGTGGGCTCGACAGAAATGCATGTCAAGGGTGCATAGTGCCAAATCCTAAACCAAAAATGACAAATGGGACACCCTACAGCAAGGGTTTTCCCCTCTGGCCCTCAAGGTCCACTTTCCTGTAGAGCAGGGGGGCCTAAACTGGAGAGCCAGTGTCATGCAGAGTTTAGCTCTAAATTGCTTTAACACACCTGTAGGGAAGTTTCTAGTATGCCTAGTAAGAGCTTGATTAGCTGGTTCAGGTGTGTTTAATTGGGGCTGGAGCTAAACTCTGCAGGACACCGGCCCTCCGGGACCGAGTTTGGGCACCCTTGCTGTAAAGTTTAGCTCTAACCCCAATTAAATGCATCTGTACAAGCTAATCTTTAGGATTACTATCTTTAGGATGAGTTTCATCAAGATTTGCAGGAAAGTGGTCCTCCTCTTACAGTAGGGTGTTCAGACGTGCCACTTCCCAGGGACACGTTCTGCACAAGATTTCTAAATTGCCTAAAATAAACAGGTGTTGGCTGTCCAGGCTGTGCTGACTGATTGTTGTACGCATTCAAAGTACCCAGAGAGCTATAAAGAGCAGAGCAGATGGCTTCTTATGCTTTCGAATTGCTCTTGCGGTACTTTGATGTCATACAACGATCAGTTGGAGCAGTACAGTCAGCCATCACCTGGTTATTTTAGGCAATTTAGAAATCCTGTGCTGAACGTGTCCCCGGAAAGTGACACATCTGGTCATCCTACTGTAAGAGGAGCGCAAGACAAAATTTATCATGCTGCTAAAACGAAGCCGGAGCCTTGAGTTTCTTGTCCGAGGCAAAATACCCTGGTGAATTACATTTTCTTCGTTCTGCTTCATCTTGGACACAGCTGAACACACAAGCCTTTTTAAAGTATACTCCACTGACTATGAGTGTGGACAGAAGCACTTGCCGAGTGGACACAAAGTCTGCGTGGGCACAAAAACTGGTCTGCACAAAGACATTGGGCCTCATTCATGAAACATAAGCAGAACTAATTGTTACAAATTTTCCTCTTCCTCTCAGTCTAGGACACAGCTGGGAGCACAAGCCCTTCAAAGTATACTGTTACACAAAGCAGCAAATGTCCCAGGCCTGGTCCTCTCTCTCCCTCCACTGTCATCGGTTCTCCTTATATCCTTCTGGACCTCATCTGTGGGACTTGAGAATGATGTGGTGTGTCGGTGTCTCACATAAGTATTTGCTCCACCAGCTGAGAGGCCCACACTTGTGATGCCGCACAGCGGTACTGGACAACCCTCGGCCTCACTCCTCCGCTTCCACTGTAGACAACGACAGCTCCTCCAACTTTGGGCAGCAAGCCTCCTGTTCCCTCACTCTCTCTGCTCCTCCCCATGATGGCGAATGGCAGCAGGCCCTGGCTTCTGGTGAACGGCGGTAACTCTTCCAGTTGACGGTAGTGAGGATATCTGTCCCTCCCAGCAAGTCACTCCAGCACCATCACAACGGACAATGACCATCAGGCTGTCATCCTTGGAACTGCGTTCCCTTCAGCCAATTCAGAATATTATTTCATAACTGTAAAATAAACAAACAAAACAAGTAAACTCTCTGGTGCTCTCTTGGTCCTCTTTCAAAACAAGAAAACTCATATGGTCCCGCTCCCCCTTATATCCTTCTGGAGCTCAAATTTCTGAACAAAATTCTGGCTGGTTGCTGGACAAGGTAAGTATATTTTAGGTTCACAGTCTTATGGACTTCGTGGTCATGCACACAAGACATGTGACATGAAGAATTTGACGTGTGATTAATGAAAGTGAGGACCAACTCATAAACATGGTTCCTATTCAGAATGTTAAGCAAGTGTTGATTGTTTGTAGTTTGTATATCCGTATTCCTTTGGTTTCTCTTTTTGAATGATGAATACAAACTGCTCCCACCTGCTGGTTTGGGTGTTATTTTCATCTCATGCTGTCACAGAACATATATGCTAGTTGACTGTTGGTTGTAGTCTTTACAGTGTTTTCTTCAGTTCAGTGAGCAACTTTTTGGCACGCAATGTGCACAGTAAACAGTTGTGACACACATGATGACACGGAGGTGACGGTGTTGCATAAATCTGACTATTAACATTACATATGTTGTAAAATTACATTATTCAGTCTACCCTTGTAAAACTAATCTCATCTGAATAGGGCCATAGTTGACTTTCGTCACAGCTAATTCTATGATGTCAGCTTGGATTTGTTTAATCAGTTTCCATTGTGTGAGTTGATAAAAGCATATGAGAATTAACTAATAAATAAATTTGCCAAAGTTACATAAATGACATAAAATATACAATTATTCAGAGTTTTGCTTTGAGGTACTGAGTGGTAAATACAGAAGATATTCATGAGCAGAATTGTACTTTGTAATCTGTATTTTCTGACTTTCATAGTTTTATTAGGGGTATATGCTATATAGGTATATTTAGATCTGTATAGGTTATGTTTAGATAAGTTTAGATATGTATAGATACCTTTTGTATGCTCTCTGTGCATGCCAATGTCTGTTCATATATGTTTACATGTATAGCACCGTGGTCCTGTGAGGCACGACATTTTGTTCCTCTGTATGTCTCCATGTATGATGGAATAACAAGCTTACTTGACTTGACTTGACCTGAAGTAGACTTAGCTTAGTGTCTCTACTGTATGGTACATAGAGTTTCTGAGGTGCTATCTTTTTACTTACCATATGCTTATGACATTTTCAGAATGTACTCACAAAAAAGTTATAAATTCACAAAAAGTTAGTGGTCTTATGTAGGCCAGATCCAAAAGTAAAGTAAAACCAGATCCAATATCCTCATGCAACAAGCATTTCAAAGTATACTCCACTGACTGTGAGTGTGGATAGATGTATTCGGGAGGTGGACTGTTCTTTTTCAAGCTCTTAAATCTCTCATACATACACTGTTGTAGCTGGACAAGTCTGTGTGGACACAAAACTGGGCTGCAAACAGACGTTGTGCATGGACATCAGCAGAACGTGGACAAATGTTTTTTTTTTTTGGCTGAAGGCCCAGGTGTGCTTCATTTCCACGGTCCACTCCATCTAGCACACAGCTGAGAGCACAAGCCCTTCAAAGTATTCTGTTACACAAAGCAGCAACTATCCTAGGCCTGGTCCTCCTTCACTGTCATTGCTCCTCCTTTCTTCCAGACCTCGTCTGTGGGACCTGAGAATATTGTGCCGCGCAGGTGTCTTACATAAATTTTCGTTCCACCAGCTGACAGGCCCACACTCACAGTGCCACATGCCGGTACTGGACAACCCTCAGTGGACAGCTTCACTCCTCCAACTTAAGGCCCTGGCTTCTGGTGAACAGCAGTGACTCCTCTGGTGTATGTCACATTTGTCCCTTCCAGAATATTATTTTACAACAGCAAAACAAATAAATAAAACAAGAAACAAAATATCCCAGGCTTGGTCCCCTCTTTCCCTCCGCTGTCATCGCTCCTTATATCCTTCTGGAGCTCCCCTGTGGAACTTAAAGCGCACAAAATTCTGGCTGCATACAGATAGAGTTTTGACTGCAGAGCGGACTGTGCTGATGACAAAAATGTCACATGGACTATCTGAGAGCCAAAGTGGAATGTGGACAAGGTTAAGTATACAATCAGTTTTACCGTCTTGTGGACTTCATGGTCATGTACACATGGTGATCACAGACGTTATGCATGGACATCAGCAGAACGTGGACAAAATCATTTTTCTTTTAGGTGAAGGCCTAAGTGTACGTCAATTTCCACAATCCACTTTGTCTAGGACACAGCTGTGAGTGCACAAGCCCTTCAAAGTATACTGTAACACAAAGCAGCAACTGTCCCAGGCATGGTCTTCTCTCTCCCTCCACTCTCATCACTCCAACGTATATTGTTCCGGACTTTGTCTGTGGGACCTGAGAATGATGTACCATGCAGGTGTCTCACATAAGCATTTGCTCCACCAGCTAAGAGGCCCACACTTGTGATGCCACACCGAAGTACTGGACAAATCTCAGTGGACGGCTACACTCCTCTCCCTCCCCTGTGGACAGTAAAAGCTCGTCCAACTTTGGACAGCAAGCCCCCTGTTCCCTCACTCTCTTTACTGCTCCCTATAAAGGCGAATAGCAGCAGGCCCTGGCTTCTAGTGAATGACATTGACTCTTTCGGTGGACGGCAGTGACCACATCTGTTCCTTCCTGGCAAGTTAAGCACCATTGCACCATTTATAATTATCCAGACTTGGTTCTCTCTCTCCCTCCACTGTTATCGCTCCTCCTTATATCCTTCTGAACCTCATCTGTGGGACTTGAGAATGATGTGCTGCACATGTGTCTCACGTAAGTATTCGTTCCACCATCTGAGAGGCCCACACTCACGATTCCACACAAGGCTACTAGAACAACTCTCAGTGGACAGCTTCACTCTTCCACCTTCCCTGTGGACAGCGAAAGGTCCTTCAACTGACTTGGTCCAACCCTGGCTTCTGGTGAACGACATGGACTCTTTCGGTGGACGGCAGTGATCACATCAGTTCCTTCCTGGCAAGTTGCTCAAGCACTATCGCAACATGCAATCACCATCAGCCTGTCCTCTTGGGCACTGTAATCCCCTTCAGCAGCGAGGTCTTTTTGACAGGGTGTTCCTCTTAAGTTTAAGTTTTGGCACTAATGTAATACAGTCTGTTGCTTGGGGACCAAGTAAGTGGAAACCATCTCAACACAAATGCAGAATATTATTTCACAACTGTGAAATAAAACACACATAAAATGTCCCAGACTTGGTCCTCACTCTCTCTCCGCTGTCATCGCTCCTCCTTATATCCTTCTGGACCTCATCTGTGGTACTCGAGAGTGATGTGCCGTGCATGTCTCTCACATAAGTATTCGCTCTACATTTATGACGCCACACAAAGCTACTGGGCAACCCTCTGTGGACGGCTTCACTCCTCCGCCTTCCCTGTGGACAGCGAAAGGTCCTCCAACTTCAGGCAGCCAACCCTCTGTTCCCTGGCTCTCTCTCTTCTCCTTCATGTGATGGCAAATGGCAGCAGACCCTGACTTCTGGTGAACGACATTGACTCTTTCGGTGGACGGCAGTTACCACATCTGTTCCTTCCTGGCAAGTTGCTCAAGCACCATCGCCAACGTGCAATCATCGTCGCCAACGTGCAATCACCATCAGCCTGTCCTCCTGGGCACTGCGATCCCCTTCAGCAGCGAGGTCTTTTTGACAGGGTGTTTCTCTTAAGTTTAATTTTTGGCACTAATGTAATACAGTCTGTTGCTTGGGGACCAAGGCTCTTTGACAGGGTGTTCCTCCTGAGTTTTGGCACTGATGTAAGTAGAGTTGTCAAAAGGTACCGGGTTCGGTACTTTTGGTACTGAAATTTTAAAAACATCCATTTCCCGCTCACATTTGAGCGCTGTTGAGCCGATTTTTAAACATTGCTGATTGGCCATAGTGTTCACACGCTGCGTCTGTCAGCGGATCCATCTATATGCAAATGTATTAGGCTTTCAAATGCTCCCGTTGTGCTTATGTGTGAGCGCTCAGTGAGGAGCGTGAAGCTCTTATTATTGTAGCCAATCACAGTCATGTCTGTTGAGCGCGTGAAGACTATGGCCAATCAGTGAAGTTTAAAAATCGGCACTCAAATGTGAGCGGGAAATGGACGTTTTTAAAATTTCAGTACCGAGATGTACCCTAGATGTAACACAGTCTGTTGCTTGGGGAAGAAGTAGATGGGAACCATCTCAACACAAAAGCAGAATATTATTTCACAACTGTAAAATAACAAAACAAACATAAAATGTCCCAGACTTGGTCCTCTCTCTCCCTCCACTGTCATCGCTCCACCTTTTAATCTTCCGGACCGATGATGTTGTGTGCCTTTGTCTCACATAAGTATTTGCTCCACAATCTGAGAGTCCCACACTCACGATGCCACACAAGGCAACTGGACAACCCTCAGTGGATGGCTTCACTCCTCTGCCTCCCAGGCAACAAGACCCCTGTTCCCTTGCTCTCTCTGCTTCTTTCTGTGATGGCGAATGGCAGCAGGCTCTGGTTTCTGGTGAACGGCATTGACTCTTTCGGTGAATGGCAGTGACCATATCTGTTCTTTCCTGGCAAGTTGTACAAGCACCATCACCAACGTGCAATCACCATCAGCCTGTCCTCCTCGGCACTGCGATCCCCTTCTGCAGTGAGGGCTCTTTGACAGGGTGTTCCTCTTGAGTTTTGGCACTGACGTAACACGGTCTGGAAGAAGTAGGTGGGAAACATCTCAACACAAATGCAGAATATTGTTTCACAACTGTAAAATAATCAAACAAAACAAACATAAAATGTCCCAGACTTGGTCCTTTCTCTCCCTCCACTGTCATCGCCCCTCCTTATATCCTTCCAGACCTTGTCTGTGGTATTCGAGAATGATGTGCTGCACCTGTGTCTCACACTCATGATGCCATACAGCCCTAAGTGGATAGCTTCACTCCTCCCCCTCCCCTATGGACAGCAACAGCTCCTTCAACTTCGGGCAGCAAGCTCCCGTTCCCACGTCTCTCTGCTCCTCCCTGTGATGGTGAATGGCAGCAGGCCCTGGCTTCTGGTGAACGGTGGTGACTCCTCCAGTGGATGGCAGTGAGCATATCTATTTATATCAGAGGCGCCCAACCCTGTTCCTGGAGATCTACCTTCCTGCAGAGTTTAGTTCCAACCCTGATCAAACCCTGTAATTATCAAGTGCTCCTTCAGATCCTAATTGGTTGATTCAGGTGTGTTTGATCAGGGTTGGAGCTGAACTCTGCAGGAAGGTAGTTCTCCAGGAACAGGGTTGAGCACTCCTGATCTATATTCTGGAGCTTCCCTGTGGGAATTGAAATGCCTGCAGATAGAGTGCTGACTGCAGACTGTCACATGGACTTTCTGCGAGCCAGAGTGGAATGTGGACAAGATAAGTATACTTTTAATTTTACAGTCTTGTGAACTTCATGGTCATGCACACATGGTGATCATTGTAAGTCTGTAAGGCTGTGACATGAAGAATGTGAATGTGACTTTATTAGGGCCAACTAATAAGCATGGTTCATATTCAAAATGGCAAGCAAGTGTTGCTTTGTTTACGGTTTGTATATCTGTAGTCTTAAATTTGGTTTACTTTCTTGAATGTTGAATACAGACTACTCCCACCTGCTGGTATGGAGTGTTATTTCATCTCATGTGATCATAGAACATACATGATAGTTCACTGTTGGTGCTAGTCTTTGCAGTGTTTTTAGTACACAGAAGCAGCAATTTGGCACACATATGATGACAGGGAGGTAACGGCAGTGCTTATCGAGTTACCTCTCGCACTTCCGGTAGTTTTATTGAGATTTCTGATCCCATGCAAGCTGGCTATTAATATTACAGACGTTCGGTTGTAAAATTACATTACTTAATCTACCTTTGTAAAACTAATCTCATCCCAATAGGGCTATAGTTGACTTTCGTCATAGCTAGTTGATGTCAGCTTTTTTATCAGTTTGCCTTGTGTGGGTTGATAGGAGCACATTGAGAATTAACTAAACTAAATTTGCCAAATTTTGTCACAAAAATGGCATAAAATATGACTATTCAGAGTTTAGCTTTGAGGCACTGAGTGGTAAGTACACAAGATATTCATGAGCAGAACTGCACTTTTAATCTGTATTTTCTGAGGTTCATCTGTGAAGTAGACTTGACTGTATATACTGTATAATACTAGAGTTTCTGGGGTGGTATGTCATTACTTACCGTATGCTTACGATAACACTTTCAGAACCCACCCACACATTCTCATAAGTACGTGCAATAAGACAATAAACAAAAATTGAAACTGGAGCATCTTTGACTCCCTGTATAAAGGAATAAAGGGATGACAAGAAGTTAATTAATACAAAGTTAGTGGTCCTAAGTAGGCCAGATCCAAAAGTAAAGTAAAGTAAAACCAAATCCAACATCCTCATGTCATATTAAATATTTATTTTAGGACAATATCTTATAGTTTAGTAGTGAAATAAAGTTTACAAAACTGGAACAGTATAAACAACTAGACATTAACAAAAAAAAAAAAAAAAAAAAAAAAAAATACTACACAGTTTCACATAATGTGCAAAATTACTGCAAAGAGTTTGCATTTTTTCATGGGCCTGCTTACCATCATATTAGCATTTTTCAGACATAAATACTGAACAATTATACAAACTTAATTTCACGAAAGCCCTGGCTCCTCCCACATTCTCACTGGTACTTCATGTACAAAGAACTATTGGCACAAACAGTTTAGAGATAGATGCCAACCTCTGCACTGTGATGCCATTTTATTACAGGCAATGTACCTGATGCATTTTCTTTGTTCTTAAAAACCTTGTGAAATCGTTTGAAAAGTGCAATATTTTTCCTGATGCATTTCCTGTTGAAAAAGGAAGATGGGGCAGGACATACTGATTTCACAGGGTCTTTAACTGAACTATATATTTACAAAAACCTAACTGTAATGCTGTGATTAAATATTTTGTAGGCACCAACAGCAAAGTCCAACATAGTCTCAGTTTGCGTTTTTTGAGCATTCCCAGTAAAACTAAATAGAATCCAAAGACAAGAAAAGCTTCAAGTTGAATCATATAGAGTCAGTTATTCCATCACAAGAGGAATGTAGCATTATAACCAAACAAAATCACTTGCAGCTTTTACTTATATGCTGCATTACTAGTTCTGACATTACCCTGCGATTATCAGAACGTCATGAAATAAAGTGTCCGTTAAGCATTATAAATGTGTTGCTACTACTTTAGCTTCATCATCTACAGTGAATGCTGAGTTGTCATACATTTCTAAACTCTTTTCCTTGGCTTTCACGTCATCCTTTTCTTTTTCGTTGCAGCACTTGCAGCAGCAGCAGCAGCGAGTCCTGCAGAAGACCATGCTGGAGACTACCACTTTGTCCCAGGGTTTGAGGGAGTGCAGCGGTTTGGGCAGGAAGTCCCAGCTGCGGAGGATTTTGGGCAGGAAACGTGGCCAGCGCTTCTGTACAATACTGATTATAATCACAAGGATCGCAAAGGCCAGCACGGGCACGCCGACCCCCACCAAGACCTGCCACCCCGCAATGGAAAGGCCCAGAACTATCAGCGGCAAGAGGATGAAGCACAAGATGAGATACAGTCCCGCGAACCAGCGGTACTTGGCCGTGCGGTTGCCCAGAGCTTTGGCCAATCGGATAGGGATGCGCATGAAGGGGATGGGATACCAGAGCAGGATACCAGAGATGTTAAAGAAGAAGTGACAGAGAGAAATCTGGAAGAAAACACAAATGATAATCTTTAATCTACAACCACAGGAAGAAAATCAAACCAAACGTAAATAAACACAGTAACAAACCTGTAAAGAGTTTGCCAGCGTCTCTCCAGGACTGGCGAGGGCAGCTAGAATAGCAGTGGTTGTTGTGCCAATGTTGGAGCCCAGTGTGAGTGGATACGCCCTCTCAATGCTAATGACGCCAATACCTGAATAAAAAGAAAACCGGAAATGAGGCTTAATTAAATTCCTTTAGCTCACTTTTGTTATATCAGATAAAATGATTTTTAATTAGACTGAACTACTTGGCTTTTTTTTTTTTTTTTTTTTTTTTTTTTTTTTAAATAGTCTGTGAAGAGAAGTTGGAAGTCAATCATCAAATACATTAATGTAATCAATAACTCTAGATGAGAGGTATGTCTGTGGATCAGATCATCATAGAGACAAGCGGCTGGCCTCTTTTGACTCAGACTACAGAGTACTCTTTAATTATCACAATAGCTACTCCCTAGCAACTGATCCCATAGACTGCCTTTATAAGAGGCCCAGATGGATATCTTTTGGGTGGGGTTTGTTTGACTTGGGGCAGCAAACAACCAGTCACGAATCATCATTGGCACCTCCTAGCCACACCCTAGCAACCACTGTCGAGCACCCTAGCACCCTAGCAACCCAAACCCAAAGAGGCATATCTATAAATTTGAATGTCAGAGGCATGGGGGTTAGTTTATGTCATTCATACGGACAAGCAGCTCTTCATCACAGTATCATCACTGGCAGCTGCCATGCCACTTCCTAGCAACCAAACAGAATACCCTAGCAACCGTTTAGCAAGACCTATATCTTTGCATCAGAATATCATACAGACATGGGAGTTGGTTCTTTAGACTTACGCTTCGCAATTAGGACTCCCAACATGCTACACATGCTAGCAATGAATACCTACAATTTAATAGTGATTAGCCAAGTGCTACAGCATGCAAAAAATTATAGGTTATTGCTGAAATATGATTCAAATAAGCCATAATGTGCTAGCATCAGCCTAACAATATGCTATGTCATGTTAACATTGCCTAGCTAAGTGCTAAAACATGCTAAAAACATGCTAAAGAATGCTAGGATAGCCTGCCTAAGTACTAACATCATGCTAATGACACATTAACTTTATTATAATAATGGTAAACATTTTCTTAAAACATGCTAGCATGATGCTAGGTACATGCTAATCACGCTAATTTTGTGTTAACAACATGCTAACCCTGTTAGCATTATGCTAATGGAATGTTAATTGGTTTAATTTATGTTAACAACATACTAATTGTGTTAACATGTTGCTAGCATAACATGATGCCAACACGTTAAGCAATATAGTGCCTAGTGCACCACTCATGCATATCTAGTTATTAAATTTCTTATTAAATACACTACTGTTCAAAAGTTTTGGATTGGTAGGTTTTCAAAAATTTTTGAAGGAAAAAAAGTGCCCTCTGCTCATCAAGACTGTTTATTTGAGCAGAAATACACACACACACACACACACACACACACACAAATGGTAATATTGTGAAAGGCTGTATTCTGTTTTAATATATGGCAAAATGTAATTTATTCCTGTGATTTAAAGCTGAATTTTTAGCATAATTACTCAAGTCCTGAGTGTCAAATGATCCTTTAGAAATCTTTCTAATATGCAGATATTTGCTACTCAAGAAACATTTCTGATTATGAATATTAAAAACAGTTGTAATGCTCCATATTTTTGTAGAAACCATGACACATTTCTTTTAGGATTCACTGATGAACAAAGTTCAAAAGAAAATAGTGTAAAATTTTATAAATATAAATAATTTAACATCTTTACTGTCACCTACAACAACAACCATACTGACTGCAAACTTTTGAACAGTAGTATATTTACACAGTGATTTGAGGGAAAAATCATTCTTACTAACCAAACATTTAATTATTTTCTTCCCTACAAATACCCCTGTCTGTCCTGGGATTGCCTTCTCCAAGAGAGATGCATACAAAGCCTTAAAATACTACGTAAATTGTTGGTTAGGCTCATGTTCTTTGGTCAACTAAAACGGCGACTCAACTTTCAACAGTTTGGTAACCAGTCGAATCAATAGGGTATCTATACTGACCGACTAGTGGAGTGATGGCTGAGGTGAAGACAGAGCTGCTCTGAACAATGAAGGTCATTCCGGCTCCAACAATGATGGCGAGGTATCCAGTGACCCAAGAGAAGGGGAAGGGGAAATCTGGCAACAGTTAAAGTCGTATTAGAAAGGTCATGAACAATACGTTTAGCATGTACATTTATTCCTGGTTTTAAATTATGATTGCATTAAAACACTCCACACGAAACGAGCATGTACCTGAGCGTAGTCTGAAACCAACAGCACATGCGCGTACACGCACCTGTGGCACTCAGACACACTCAGGCTCATATAATGTTCCTGTTCAGCTCATCAGACAGCAGGACTGAATCACCTGTGCCGACTATCATATGACAGGATACAAGCTAACACAATTCCAGTAAGCTCTACGCCTACAGGAATGTGATAAGATGCAACTGGGGATTACCACATGTATGGTTTTAGTGGAAGGTCAAATTTTTGTGACAAGTCTTTGTTGACACACACGGTCATATAAGACAAAGAGTGCATCTCAGAGGTCAATGTTAGCAGTTAGCAGAACAGCTTATCAGCAGAACTTATCGGCAGATGACTCTTCTCTGACACTGACTTACCGGTGTTAAGCACCTTTTTGATGACAACCGCCACCTGACCCTTCAACATGGAGTTCAGCAGCTTGACGATCAAAATCAGGCAGGTACAGAGGGCCAGCAATGACAGAGCCAACAAAATCAAGCCCACCGCTAGGTCAGGTAGATTGGCGTACACAAACATGTGTTTACCTGGAAAGAGAGAGAGTTAGGGAGAGAGAGAAAAATAAGGACGACTGTCAGAACTTATAGAAATGTAAAGAAAGAAACTTTTGGAAATTTACTGTCCAGGTTCGCTGCTGGTGGTGATCAGGTGTAGTTTTAATGGTTTTTAGAGTAGCGGTGCCCTTACGAAAAAGAAGTTTATTCAAGTGTGCTATTAGTATACTACTTTTAAACAAAAATAGGAAAGTATAATTTCAGTCTACTTTTTATGTACTTTCAGAAATGTGCTTTATACTTCTCAGAAACATACTTAAGATGACATTTAAGAATACTTATACTTAGAAAAAGTCTAAATATATTTGTGCTATACTTGTGCTCTGAGAATACATGTTTTCATTGTTATATGCTAGGGGCGCTATTACACATCTTCTGTAAGCCTACAAAATTTCCAAAACAAGTGACGAAGAAACCGAAACAACAGATGCTTCCACATGTAATCTAACACAATCGTCAGACAAAAAAAAAAAATAAAAAAAAAAATAAAAGAAAAGAGAGCATCAAAACCATAGATATCAAACTTTGGGGTGTTGATCAACTCCATCTACGTTTTGATTCTTACCTACATTCAAGTGTGTATGAAAAAAGAATTCATAAAGCTAGAATAAAAATTTTTTTTTTTTTTACAAGCAAATACCCTGTTCTTTCTTTTGATGTTTTGTATGTTGAGATATTCATATATACAAAATATATACAAATTCATACCTAAATAAGGACATAGTAGTATATTTAAAGTGTGATGTAAAGTTCACTTAAAGAAACAAGTATACTTGCAGTATAAAATTACTAAACTAGTAGTTTACTGAGACTGTACTTTAAAGTGCACTAAAAATGCATAAAAAGTATTTAATTAGTAAACTATCAATATACCTATAAGTCTACTTTTAGTATAGTTGCATTACAAACTAAACACACAGATGTAAACTAGTTGTGTACTCAAAGTTTACTACTGTTATACTTAAAGTATACTTTAAAGTATACTTTTATATACTAGAAAGTGGGCCAATTTAGTCCCAAAGAGTATTGAAATAGTCCCCTTAAAAGTATACTACCCATTACACTGATATTTGTATACTTACTACATAAAGTATACTTAAAAATATACTTGAACTTTACTTAATAAAATAATCTTGAAGTATACTTCTTTTCGGTAAGGGTGTCGATGTGTGGTTATCGTAAGGGTGGTTATCGATTTGTGATTGAAGCTGAACTTTGCAAGAAGGTAGATCTCCAGTAACAGCGTTAAGCACCCTTGTTTAGATGGTTATGAGGCACGTACTGAATGGAAAAACAGCAAACATTATAAATTACCTTTTATTTCTATTATAGCTTATCTGAAAGGACAGTTAAAAAAAATAATAAACAAAATAAATAAATAAATAAATAAATATACATACATATATATATTATATATACACATAATATATATATATATATATATATATATATATATATATATATATATATATATATATATATATATATATATATATATATATATATATATATATATATACACATATATACATACACATACATATATATATATATATATATATATATATATATATATATATATATGACCAAAATTATAAACGCAACACTTTTGTTTTTGCCCCCAATTTTTCATGAGCTGAACTCAAAGATCTAAGACTTTTTCTATGTATGTACACAAAAGGCCTATTCCAAAAACCAGTAAGTATCTGCTGTAACCACCACTTGCCTCACGCAGCGCAGCACATCTGCTTTGCATAGAGTTGATCAGGTTGTTGATTGTGGCCTGTGGAATGTTGGTCCACTCCTCTTCAATGGCTGTGTGAAGTTGCTGGATATTGGCAGGAACTGGAACACGCTGCGGTATATGCCGATCCAGAGCATCCCAAACATGCTCAATGGGTGACATGTCCGGTGAGTATGTTGGCCATGCAAGAACTGGGATGTTTTCAGCTTCCAGGAATTGTGTACAGATCCTTGCAACATGGGGTCGTGCATTATCATGCTGCAACATGAGGTGATGGTCGTGGATGAATGGCACAACAATGGGCCTCAGAATCTCGTCACGGTATCTCTGTGCATTCAAAATGGCATCAATAAAATGCACCCGTGTTCGTTGTCCATAACATAAGCCTGCCCATACCATAACCCCACCGCCACCATTGGCCACTCGATCCACAACATCAAACATCAGCAAACCGCTCACCCACACGACGCCATACACGCCGTCTGCCACCCTTACCCCATTCATTCGTGAAGAGAACACCTCTCTAAAGTGCCAGACGCCATCGAATGTGAGCATTTGCCCATTCAAGTCGGTTACAACGACGAACTGCAGTCAGGTCAAGACCCCGAACATGCAGATGAGCTTCCCTGAGACGGTTTCTGACAGTTTGTGCAGAAATTCTTATGCAAACCAATTGTTGTGGCAGCTGTCCACGTGGCTGGTCTCAGATGATCTTGGAGGTGAAGATGCTGGATGTGGAGGTCCTGGGATGGTGTGGTTACACGTGGTCTGCAGTTGTGAGGCCGGTTGGATGTACTGCCAAATTATCTGAAACGCCTTTGGAAACGGCTTATGGTACAGAAATGAACATTCAATTCACAAGCAACAGCTCTGGTGGACATTCCTGCAGTCAGCATGCCAACTGCACGCTCCCTCAAAACTTGTGCCATCTGTGGCATTGTGCTGTGTGATAAAACTGCACATTTTAGAGTGGCCTTTTATTGTGGCCAGCTTAAGGCACACTTGTGCCAATAATCATGCTGTCTAATCAGCATCTTGATATGCCACACTTGTGAATTGGATGGATTATCTCGGCAAAGGAGAAGTGCTCACTAACACAGATTTAGACAGATTTGTGAACAATATTTGAGAGAAATAGGCCTTTTGTGTACATGTGTTCAGCTCATGAAAAATGGGGGCAAAAACAAAAGTGTTGTCTTTATAATTTTGGTCAGTGTAGTTAAGCACACTTTCACAAGGGAACGTTTGCAAGGTTTGCATCTAAAGATCAAAGGGTCATGTCAAATAGTGCCAGTGTTGGATCATCATTCCACATAATTTACAATGCTTTCTTCATCTGCCTCTGCAAATGTTGCCAACATTTTATCATCATTTAATGTTCAACTGACATACACTTGCCTGTGTGTAAGGGTTTTCAATAATTGTCTGTACACAGTAACCTCCCATGTTTGTGTGAAATCTTTTCAGATTTAGTGCATATCCATAAACTAGCTGGATGGATGAACACGAGCATGATATATCAATATATCTCTGCACAAATGTGCTTTAATTTACAAAACACAGAATTATGTAGAAAATGTGCGGTTTTGGCGAGTGACCTCGTAAACAGTCTTAAATTAAGTTAAAAAGTCCTAAATGGATTTTTCAAAAACAGTATAAATAGCATAAAAAAAGTGATATAAATCGGTCCTTTATATAGCTGCCTTTGTTTTAGGAAAGGCGAAAGGCGATTAACAAATTTAGGGGTCCTTGACATCAAAGCTTAAAAACCCCCTGATATAATCTACTGATAATGCTCTTCACATTCTCAGTTGAGGAACTGATGAATGGTGCTTCTTGAAAATCTGAGCATACTCTTTCACAGCTGAAGGACCCCAGAATGATTGCATACTCAAATCCACTGAACCGAGTCAAGGCTGGAATTTCAACATGCTATCTAACTACTTGCATTGATTTAAATCACCCAAATTCATAGAGCAAAAAGCCCTGCTGCCAAATTGGCAGAGGCTCATTGTTCAGGTGCACTGGCCTCAAGCGCCCGAGGCTGTCATGAAGAATAGCCCCATTGAAAAGTAGAGTAGTTGGATGCGGTGAGGGGGAAAGGTGAAGCTAAGATCTCCCTCAGCATTTATAAGAAGCCATTGTACTCATGACACTTAGAGTGAATCACGGTTGATGGCTTAGAGCTGAAGTAAGTGGACTATACAAGGAAGAGGACGGGAAATGGATTCATTTTAGGCTTCAACCTCTATTGATCCAGGAAGTTCCTGTGTTGTTTGTTTCAAGAGCCACAAAGAAAGCAGAGGCACTTACATTTTTTCAAGTAAAGTGTTTCTGTTTGGTTCTCTTGAGTCCAGATCTCGTCGTCCACCTCCCAGCAGGGGGCACCAACTGTGCAGTTTATAATATCAGGGACTGTAATATTCACAAGGTTCTGGAAAAAAGAACAAAACAAAAACAAACAAACAAACAAAAAAAAAAAACAGGTAAGAGAACTTTAAAGAAGCCATGGACAGTAGCTCCAGCAAATGTCCTGAGGTACACAGAACGAACTGTAAAAAAATCCATTTAGACCTTCAACTTATGTTCAGATAGTAAATTCAAAGTAGCTGAAACAGTGCCATATTTTTGCAACTTTCGCTCCCATTTTTTTTTTTTTTTTTTTTTTTTTTTTTGCTTAAAATCTTAAGAAATGAGAGCGTTAACATACAAATGACCCCAATAAGACCCACAATAGTGACTTGGGAGCAAGTTTAACTCAACACATGCAACACATAACAGAATATAAAAGCTTTTGTCCTGTTATCACTGAATAAATACATTTATCTGTGGCTGCATTTACACTGCAGTTCTTGACACACAATTTCGATTTGTTTGATAAATCCCATTTCCTCATGTTTTAACAGCCTAATCGAGTGAGAGATGAGAAATGGTGGGTGTGCTGCAATCATTAACCAACTTTCAGTTTTCTCACCGTGATATCTTGTGTTTTACACCAGATCTTAACCAGACTTTTGTTTCGGGCTGCCGGGTCTCCAGTGGCAATGTCACGAATCACAGATGTGTCCAGCTGTAAGAACAAGGAAAAAGATTTTAAATGCATTTGGCAGAGAGCAAAGCAGGTACATAGAGATCACTACATTTTTGTAGTTTCAGTGCCTAACAGCATTTTAAGGCCAAAAATTACAAGGCGGATTTTGAGTGCATCAGAGCACTCAAGTCCTTCTAGGCTGTTCGTATTTATGAGTTTGGAAGTTGTAACTGCAATAAGTGTGTTTCCATCACAAATTTGCACAAAACTTTCACAATATTTCATAAATGTTGATTTAAAAAAAACAAATTAAAAAACAAAAAAACAAAAACAAAACACTATCACATGATACGTCGACATGCGATAAATCTTGACGAGCAGTGTTGGTAGGTTTAGGTATATTGCATAATCGTAAATAAGGGGTTATTCGATCATTAATGGCAAGTAAAGAATGACCATGTGACTTTTACGTATGCCAAGTGAGCTTTTTTTGTTTCCGTTGCAGTTTTGCAAAATATTCTTTTTTCAAATTGCCGTAAAATCTTTTTTCACGGTATGTGGAAGTTTTTGGCGAACTTGACGTGTTTCCATTGGGCGTATTTTCAATTCGAAATTTCAGTTTGTGCGATTTCAAGGGTAATAGGAAAAAAAACTAAAAACAACAACAACAACAACAACAACAAACAACAACCAGCTAAGGCACCTATTATGTCCCTTTTTACAAGATGTTATGTAAGTCTCAGGTGTTCCCAGAATGTGTCTGTGAAGTTTCAGCTCCAAATCTTTTATATTATTTTGAAAATGCCTATTTTGAGTGGAAGCAGAAACACGCTGTTTTCATGCATGTTTTTTAAATGCAAATGAGCTGCTGCCCCCCCCCCGCCTCCATTTCCACAATAGAGCTGTGCCTTTACAGTTCGTACCTTAGATACTCTGCTAAAAAGCATTTGGTTTTGATCATCATGTCTACCGCGCTTAAATCATGCGTTTTAAAGCCATATCAGTTTAAACTTCTAATATAGGGGTTTCTGAGCGCACACATCCAAAGCACGTGCACAGAAAGCAGTTGTCACACGGCATGTGAGTACTAAACTAACTCTTTCATGTCTTATTGCTCTTAAACTGTCAAATACACACAAGTTTGTTAAAAACACATAATTAATAATAATAAAAAAAAAAAAAAGAGTCACAATTATATCTGTGAAGGTCATGCAGTTCGAACTGGTAAACTGTTAAAAATAAAATGGCAGCACCATGGGTGGAAACGTTCACTGGGGGAGCAAAATGAGCGGCTCATTTTTTCACATGCTTGAAAAGTTACTGGGTTGTAGTTTTTCCACGTTTTCTGGGTTGGCAGATGCACCGTTGACCCAATTATAGCACTTAAACAGAAAAAGTCAGTTTTTAATGTTTTTGCCTTTTAGTTTTTATTTTATTTAATTTATTTACAGTGTCGAAATTCCCATTATAGCAAGTGTCCTCGTAAACTTGGTTAGAGAACAAAAACTGGATGGGTGTCAGTATATTGCATCAGTGCATTAGATCTTAATGTGACAGCAACCTACCTGTCAAATGTTAAATTATGGGACAAAAACAATGACATAATGGAGAGCTTATGTGATCAGCTGCCTGATACAGGTGCATACTGGATAGACCAACAGATCCACTGATCTCACCTCAATGATGTTTTTGGTGAGGGGTTCAGTGATGACTTTTAACAGGTCCGGAGCATCTGCACCGGTCTGGAGGTTAAAGGAATCAATCACAAGTTTGGTGAGCTTGTAGAGGTATCCAGAGGCCACCTCCAGAGGCAACAGCACCAGGACAGACAGCCAGTTAAAGAAGTCATGGACCGTAGCTCCAGCAAATGCCCTGAGGTACAGAGAATGAATGACAAAACTCATTTAGATGTTTAACTTGAGTTCTTCAGCAAGGAAGTAAAGTTGCTGAAATATCCCTGCAACTTTCACTCGGATATATTTTGCTTAAAATCTTAAGTATGGAAAAAAGAACATTAGTATACAAATGACTCCATTAAGGCTCTCAATAGTTAAATGTTACACTGACTTGAAGGAGAAGTCCACCTCCAGAACAACAATTTACAAATAATTCACTCACCCCCTTGTCATCCAAGACGTTCATGTCTTTCTGCCTTCAGTCGAGAAGAAATTATGTTTTTTGAGAAAAAAAGCATTTCAGGATTTTTCTCCATATAATGAACTTCATTGGTGCCCCGATTTTGAACTTCCAAAATGTAGTTTAAATGCAGCTTCAAAGGACCCTAAATGATCCCAGCTGAGGAAGAAGGGTCTTATCTAGTAAAACAATCTTTTTTTTTTTCCGAAAAATAAAAATTTGCATACTTTTTAAGCACAAAAGCTTGTGTAGCACAGGCTCTGGGATGTGTGTCCACGACACTACGTAGTATTGAATCACACTGAAAGGTCACACGGAACGTAGGCAGAACTACAGACCCAGTGTTTACAACACGAACACGCAAAGACACAGGAAATGCAAGTACATTTTTTGCCATACTCTATCTTTTTGAGCCGGAGTACACAGACGATGAACTTAGACGTGATTCGTAGCGTCGTGGACGCACATCCCAGAGCCTGTGCTATACAAGCTTTTGTGCTTAAAAAGTATACAAATTTTATTTTTCAAAAACAATAACCAATCGTTTCACTAGATAAGACCCTTCTTCCTCGGCTGGGATCGTTTAGAGCCCTTTGAACCTGCATTTAAACTACATTTTGGAAGTTCAAAATCGGGGGCACCATTGAAGTCCATTATATGGAGAAAAATCCTAAAATGCTTTCCTCAAAACCATAATCTCTTACAACTGAAGACAGAAAGACACGAACATCTTGGATGACAAGGGGGTGAGTAAATTATTTGTAAATTGTCGTCCTGGAAGCGGACTTCTCCTTTAAGTTAAACTCAACACAAGCATGTGGCGTTTCGAGTGCTTTGAAACATCAAGTGAATCATTTTGTGAAGCAATTGGTTCAATTTATTCAAAGCTTCGAAAATGTTGGTTTCTCCCATCACTAATCACAGATATTTCTATGTTGTCCATAATTGTGGTTGCCCTGTTTTTTTGGGTTTACCTGCGAAACTCGTTGCGGTCTCCCGCTTGCATTACGGCCACGATGGTGTTTGTCACAGAAGTGCCAATATTAGAACCCATTATGATCGGCACTGCAGACTTCACCTCCAACACTGAAATTTACAGTGAAAAATATTTACAATACTGTGAATGATTTTAAAATGGGTTTCTTATGCTCACCATAATTTATTTGATTAAAAACACATTTAAAACAACAGTGTGAAGTATTACTACAATTTAAAATAACCATTTCCTATTTGAATATATTGTAAAATGTAATTTATTTCTGTAATCAAAGCTGAATTTTCAGCATCATTACTATAGTCTTCAGTGTCACGTGATCCTTCAGAAATCAGCCTAATATGCTGATTTGCTGCTTCAGAAACATGTCTGATTATGATTATTGTTGAAAACAGTTGTGCTGCTTCATATTTTTGCGGAAACTGCGATTTTTTTTTTTTTTTTTTTTTTTTCCAAAAGAACAGCATTTATTTGAAATAGTAACAACATTTATAATGTTACAGAGGATTTCTGTCACTTCTGATCAATTTAATGCATTCTTGCTGAATAAAAGTATTCAGAAAGATAAAAATGCTAAAAATGTAGCACACAATATAATGTAATTCAAATACAATTGAGATTTAATACTACAGAATTAATCTGAATGAAATCCAAATATACAAATTGAAGTTTTAAATTGCAACATTTTACAGTGGATACTGATTTCTTTTCACTATGTTATGTTTTAGCTACTGTTATTTTAAGGCAGTGCTTATCATGAGGGAGGAGATATCTGTATGACCGTAAGTCATACACACACAGAAACTCACATCCAGATGACACCATGCTGACCACAATGGAGGTGGAGGTGCTTGAGCTTTGAACCAGAACAGTGACCAGGACTCCAATCACCAGACCAGCCACAGGGTTAGACAGAACCGCATTGTCCTGGAAGATATCGCCAGCTGCCTTCCCTGAGTACAATGACAAAAGCAGGAAACCATGTTATTTGTGTCCACAGCACATCTATTTCTGTACAGAGACAACCACCCTCTATTACAGATTAACCATGTTAAACTGATGAACGTTATGATAAGATGTCGTTTGTTTGAAGTACATCACCGTTAACCCACAGAAGGTTAGCCACTTAACACATTTTCTTTTTGATCTATATAGTTTCTAGTCGGTGTAAAATAGAATTCCTTGTTTTGATGGTTGATTAATTTGATAGTATAGAGTTCTGAAGCACTACTACTAATAATAAAAATACTACTACTAGTTGCTAGTGTGGTTTTACTAGCATAGTTAAAAAAAAAAAACAAGTCAGCAGTCTTTCAATCGAAGAGCCGCCATAAAAGTATTTGAAGTCATAAATTATTATTAATAAAACAATCAAACTCTAATCTCTAATCTAAACTCCTCCTAAAACTCAGTTTCTGAAACCTCTGAAATCACAAAATCAATCATGGTTAATTTGGTACACCAGTATATTAATATATACTTCCATTTGTTAATAAAAAAAAAAAAAAAAAAAAAAACAAGTAGACTTTTAATTTTTTTTATATAATCTCTTTTTCCATCCATGAGACTTGATACTGATAAAGTAAGACCATAAAGTTAAGAGTTTATTATCAACTTATAGAGCAATAAAAAGGATTAAATGTCAGTGTACTGCAATGCCACAAAGCGTGCAGTGAGTTCACATGGATTTCAAATGGCAAAACAAAATGAAGACAAACATTTCTTTATGTAGGCCTATATTGCAAAAACAAACCGGGCTCACTGCCACCCGGTGGCTTTAGGAAAACAGCAAATGAATATAAATAAATAAATAAATAAATAAGTATTTAAAGTGGTAAATTTAGGAGGAATGTGTCAAAGTTATTTATTTGTGCCAAACTACCTGCTGCCAGCTGGTGGCGCTATGACTATAACTGGATATTGGCATGTAGATGTGTTCAGGCCAGCACTTTTATCAAACATATGAAGTTTGGTGCAGATTGAACATGGTATGGCTGAGTTATAACAACTTCCTTTTAAATAGTGAAACATCGAACTTTGTCAGGCCGCCACGAACATGCCCTTTAACGAAATCTCAAGATTTTGTAATTTGACATGGCAAAGGCCTTTAGATTAGACTGACCAGATATAATATTGATGTAATTAAATCTCTATTAAGAGTTTGTTAGAGCATAAAACATACCGCTGCCTGTTGCCAGCAGGTGGTGCTATGACTATAACTGAATATGGGCATGGACCATCCTGTTCAGGACAGGACTCTTATAAAACGTGTGAAAAATTCACTGCAAAACATCGTAACTTGTCAGGCCACCAAAGACGCGGCCTTCGATGAAAACTCAAGATCTTCCCTATTTAATGTCACAAAGGGCTTTAGATTAGACCGACCAAATTGGGTGTTGATCTGTTAAAATCTCTAGGATGAGCTCGTCTAAATACAACAACTGAAAATAGCCAAAGTGGCACAAACCTTGCTGAGAAAATTCAAAATAACCGACTTCCTGTTAGGTTTCAGACTTCATACCGGGGGACTTTTTTGTAGGTATTGGTGTTTTACATGTGTCTCCCAAATTTAGTGCATGCATGTAAAACATAGCTTGAGGGGCACTTTGTTGAAATTTTATAGGTGGCGCTATCGAGTCATTTTTTCCAGACCCACTTCTAAAACCCATATCATATTTAATTTCACCACTTTTGGCCTGTGTACAAAATTTCATGAGTTTTCGAGCATGTTTAAAGGAGGAGAAGAATAAGAAGATTTGAGCAATTCCAGTAGGGTCCTCGGACCCTAATAAATACCTTAAACTATACTGCACTGCAGGCCTCAGCCTAGCTTGTGGGAAAGAAAAAAGGGGGGAGGGGGAGAGGGGGAGGCGGTCTCACTTTACCAGTAATGTCTAAAAAACATCTTGGGTTTGGTCAGAAGAGGGCCGTATGTTACAGGGTCTTCCCAGTAAGCTACTTAGTATTTCTTTACCTTACTTTTGCCTTCAATAAAAGGTCAAATATATCCAAAGTTTTCCATAATGATTTATTGTTAGGTTATGTAGCATTTTGGATACTTTTTAAAGAAGCATGAATAAGTGCAATCTCCAAAAGTCACCCACTTTACCAAAAGTTCTATTCACATTAGTAAATTAGTAAAGTGTTCCCTCTCATAGTGCAGCTGTTTAGTTTAGCACCATTTTACAGTTCTAAATAACAATTAGATAAAACAATGGTTTTAATTTTTTAAAAGTTGAAAAGTTTTAAGAAGTTAAACAAAGTTTACTGCACCTCCTACAAGCTGGAAAGCGGAGCTCAGGATGTCCAGAGAGCAGACGAATATGTAGAGCAAACACAGCAGAAGAATAAACTTCACGATGGACCTAAAAACGCGCAGAACTTTCCCCTTCGTGTCGAGCTCTGCGGAACAAACACAGACAAAGAGCGTGACGCGCGGGAGTTCAGCTCGTGTTCCGCGGTTCGATCTTGCTGCTCTTCTTACCTGACCACTTTAACCCGGTGTCCTGGAGCTCGGGCAGGTCCCACGGGTCAAACTCCTGCTCCTGCTCTGATTTTTCTGATTCTGAATCGGATTCGGATTCCTTTTCGGCCACATCTTTGCCCGCTCGCTCTGCGTCTGTGGGAGTAAAGACACGCGTCTGAGGACAGAGAGAAACAAGGAACAGAGGGAAGAAGGAAGTGCGCCTCTGTGTGGACGTGGATTTATACGGGGAACGTACCCAGTTCCGGCACCGGCGTGGTGGGATGAGTCTGAGGCAGCGGAGCCATTGCCTTTAGTTACAACAAAGATACAAATAACATGTCACGAAGCCGCATGCTACAATGTAACATTTTCTTTTAAAGTGTATTCACTTTTGCAACACATAAATGCTTTGCATTCTTTGTTTTGAGTGTCCCAAAAGTTTGTCAACCCCTACAAGCGAAGTCAAACATCTCTTTCTTTCTTTTAAATCATTCAGTGTTTAAAAACAATGAATACTAAAGTAAAAAAGTAAACAAAAATACACATAAAAAGGCTGTTTTTCATTTAAAATCACGCTGTGGTATCATCAAAGGACGCTGGTTAAAAACAAACAATTTGAAGTAAACCTTTTTAAAAGAAAAAAAAAAGTTATTTGTTTTTCATTTAAAAAGCAGTGATTAATAACAAATTTAATTACTGGAAACTTAAAAGGAAATAGTCTTACAAAGCAGTGTTTGAAACAATGAACAGTTTTAAGTTGAAGTAAATAAAGTTCAAAGTAAAACGTTATTTCTTTCTCATTTAAAAAGCAGTGATTAAAAACAAAGTTTAAATTAAAACTCCTTTCTTTCTTTCTTTCTTTCTTTCTTTCTTTCTTTCTTTCTTTCTTTCTTTCTTTCTTTCTTTCTTTCTTTCTTCTGATTTTTTGGCTTACCTGCCGTGATTGTGCTGAATTGCCCATGTGTTAAAATCTCAGTTTCTTAGTGTTTACTTATAGAAACAGTGAGCAATGTCTGTCAGCAGATCATTTATACATCAATATTCATCAGATTTCACCACACACTTAAGCAACAGTTTGATGATAGAGATAAACCTGTGCACTCCCTGACACTCATGATCTAAACTCATCGGCACCGATCACATCCTTAGATACACCCAGACCACTAGAAACACTACACTGCCTAGAAGAACAAAATAATAATAAAAAAAGCAGCGCAAAAGCCCCAAATCTTTGTCTTAGAGATACAAAAACATATATTTGTTTTATATCAATTAAAACCAAGCACGCTTTGCCATTCACTGAGCAGCATTATATTAGAGTAATGGCCCTACCTGTATGTGTGTGTGTGTCTGTTGTTAGTCCAGTGGCTGTAGGCTACCTGTCGAGAAGGCGCAGGTGTCTTATATACACCTGCAGCAGGACAGTCCTTCGTGTGTCACTGATCTAAAGTCCAAAGCGGGTGGTACTACGCTTCACCTCACTCACAGCACACACAGCCTTAAATATAGGCTAATTAGCAGCTCACACAGAGTGATATAACCTGTATATATATATATATATATATAAGATGTATGTAGGTAAGCTGATCTTGCATGTGGGGAATTTATTTATTTATTTTTTTGCTAAATTGCATCCTGAATTTTCTATCTGCATCAGTAAAACATTTAAAATATCTATTCTATTCTATTCTATTCTATTCTATTCTATTCTATTCTATACAATTCTATTCTATACAATTCTATTCTATTTTAGCAGAATGTGAAATTCTCATATTATGAAGTTTTCACAGCTTACTTTGTCATGGACAGAATCTGCCCTCTATTGAAAACAAAAGCACATTACAGCCAAAATCCCACAATGGTTCAATTTTTCTAGTGTCCGTAGAAACCAAAATAAGTCTAAATGTGTGCATGATCTTAAACTATTATATTAGGACAACAGCATCTTATTAATACCATGCTTACAAACAAGGCCTGAGTGTGTTAAATTGATGTTCAATGATTTACAGTGATGTTTGTCAGTAAAAGCGAGCTGCAGTCCCTCCCATCCTGTTCTATACATACGCAGCATTTGCAGTCAAAGGTAAGGATCAAGTATTCATGCACATAACTCTCTAACACATTTATATCACTACAGTACTTTGGACAAACGGCCACATCACGTAAAGGTATTTCTCTTTGATACTGATCTAGAAAATAACAAACTACCAGATTGGGCACGTAATAGTTAGTATTTTTGTTTTTCCTCAGAATAATATTTTGTCTTTGTAATCGAACTGTAGGTGTTTGGCATTTAAAAGTATGTAGTATTTATGTCTATATATTATCTGTACACTGTGAAAAAACAAAAAACAAACAAACAAAAAAAAACAACACAATTTGTTGAGTCAGCTTAAAATAATTTGTTACCCTGCTGCCTTAAAATTTTAAGTTCAGTCAACTAAAATAAGTTTAGTCAACTTGAAATGTTAAGTTGTACTAAGTAACAACTTAGATATTTGTGTTTGCTAACTTAACAGATAAACTTAACAGAAGTAACCCAGCTGACAAACAAACAAAACAAAAAGTAACTTAAAACAAGTCATATAATATGCACACAATAATAAATTATTTAAACAAAACTGCAATATGCAAAATAATCATTTTAAAGTTACCTTTAAAGTGTCACAGCATTTACTTTAAGTATTGTTTAGAAAATCATATTTTCATTTATGTGCAGAAAACAATTTTTTTCTAAATAGATATTTTTCTAAAATTCATGAATAGAAATAGAAAATGTGTTTATTTTTTTTTTTATTTTCAGATTTTATTAATCAGTGCAATTTTTATATGGGTAAGATTTAATTTAATTTAAGATTTAAAGAAAAGAGAAGAAAAGTCAAGAAATTTGTACTGATCTTTATTATTCCTTTATTTAACCAGGAAAATTTCCCTTAAATTTTTTTACAATCACACAAAATAGTACAAGAATACAATTCCAAGTCTCTTTCAAAACTCCTAATATAGATTTTAATAAATAAATAAAGACAAAACTGAAAAAAGAAAGAAAGAAAGAAAGAAAGAAAAAGAAATAAAAGAGCTCATGAAGAAAACAATGAAATATATGTAACTTATTGTAAATGTGGTCAAACTGTGAAAATAAAATAAAAATTATAGACATACATAATACATAACAAACACAATTGTACTCTCTTGATATTATCTTGCTGTGCAAATATGAAAATGTAAATACTAAACTCATATTTTAAGTATGTAAGATAAATTTTAAGCATGTTTAAACATGCTTGTAACAAATTACTACAATAAATATTTAAAAACACACAAGGTATAACGTCATACAAATATTTTTTTGTGGTGAAGCTGTAGGTTTATTATTAATTATCAACTTTCTCAGCTGCATTGCTTATTTTATCTTTATGATATCAGATAAAAATGTCATATGAAAGTAAAAGACACGTACTATACTACTCTGACTAGCTAAAGATTAAATGTAATAAACACTGTTTGTTGTTTTCACCCCCACAGTAAAATAATTCAGATAAAAGCTTAATTAGCTTATCTGCGGGTTCACTAAGTTTGTATGGTTAAACTCCTGAACCTAAAGAGCGTAGATGATATAATATGCCACAATCTTACTCTAAGAAGGTGAAAGGTTGATGCATATAAAACTTATACTTTTAAATGCTTGAGAAACTCCTCACCCACCTACGTTTTTTCCCCCATCTCAGTATTCAGATATTCATCTTATCATATTTCAGGCATGCATGCACTCTAAATATAAACATGACCACTAGCAGAACTATTTTTCATTAAAAAACAACAGAATTTAAATCTTCAAACAGTTCAATATGTAGTTTTTTTTTCTTTGTAATACACATATATTCAAGTCAAAATTATTGGTGTTTGCTAAGACAGTAATCACTACATTGCAAAAACAAAACAAAAACAAGATCCTGGCGGAAAATCACATTTACCTTAAATTTAGAAACATTTCTTTCATCTCCAAAAATAAATAAATAACAAATAAACATACAAACAAACACAACCGCACAAAAATATTGGTAGAACACCTGGAAATAACCAATACAGAAAAGTATTTGGGTCATGATTTGCTGAATTGTCAGTATGACAGTATCACTACATTTTAGATTTGGAGTATTTGTCTTAGGTGTATAACTAATGTCAGACATGAATAATACCTTAGATCATGCGGCTTGTTGGGGAGGGGTGTGCTCGTACTTTTCTGAGTAATCAAAGTTTTATTGGTCATGCTGAACTATAAAATGGACAGTAAAAAAAAGGAGAAAGAAAAAAAGTCCCATATACTTTAATTGAAGGTGGAACGCGAGCCATATAGACATCAGAGTATTACAGAGACAGGCTTGCAATTACGATAAACAAATAAATAAATTAATAAATCACACTGAGGACAGCTGAGGGACTCACTGATTCACTGATAAAAGAAAAAAAACACAATGCATTTAGAGCTGGGGGGTGTAAACTCTTTGAAATGGATGATAAGGGTAAATTGTACTTATACTGTCTTCTCGGAGACATATAAATATTTATGTAGCTTCTGATGTGCAATACTAAATGGAAAAAAAAAAAAAAAGTAAACAAAATGAGAAACATTTACACATCATCATCCTGTAAATGTTTTTAAGCATTTTACATGTATTCCAAAAGAAAAGACACATAATTAGTTACAGTTACTGAGAAAAAATGTGTAATTAAATTACAGTTACTTTTAAAAAATGCCAGTGATTACAAAGGGGATTACATCTGAATTTTTTCACACACCCACACCCACTTACAGATTCAGTTGACTTCTTTCACAGATTGCATTGACTGCTCTAAAATGAGACACCAATGTTTCAGGAGTTTAGGACACAGAATAGGACACATGCTTATTCAATAATTTTATTTCCTATTTGGGTTTATGCATAAACTTTATTTTTTAAGATTGTTTTTTCCAAGGCATTGTTAGATGCTAGTGTTTTCTGTCATGACTATGCAAACATTTGATTCTAAACCCAGTATCATAGCTATTAAACTATTTCTTGTGATGTTATTTATGTTATGATCTTGTTATGACATATAGTGCAACTGCGCTCACGGTGACCCGAGTTTGATTCCCGTCTCGAGGTCCTTTGCCGATCCCGCTCCCCTCTCTCCTCCCAGCTATTTCCTGTGATCTCTCTACTGTCCTATCACTATAAAAGGCGTAAAAAGCCCCCCCCAAAAAGAGTTAAAAAAAAAAAAAAGTCTGAATTTGTGGTGGCTGTGCTTTAAATTAAATTATTCCACAGCTCAGACTCATTCGGGGCATCTTAAGTCGGTGCTATATGCTTGATCGTTTTTTGGCGGAAGCTTTGCGTTCGGTTAGCTCATAAAATATTAAAGCTTAATTCAATATTATTTGTACAATTTCTTAATTCTGTCATCCTGGTATCGTGGACTTTTTTTTTGTCCACTGTAATGGATTATAAGATAACTAACAAACTAGCACTACTACTTAATTAATTATGTGGTGAAATGTTATGTAAGAAAACTGGTATGACTGCATTGCATAACTAAAATTGCATTCAAGTATTTCAGCTCAGATCAGTGTTTTGTGTCTAATAATTTTGACATGAAACATCTAAATAATCTGTCAAGCAGCTGTGTAATAAGTGAGATAATGTACATTCAGCCAGTTGTTATCGCAAAATAAAGATGTATGTTATCCCTTGCTTATTATAATCTTAATTCAAGTGATACAGGATTTTGAAAGTCTGACAGTAATCAGTGTTGAACGTTACTGTAAGGTTAACTCTGCGTGGTTTAAATGTTTCAAAATGATTAACAGTTGAAAATATTAGTAATTTAGAAAAGTAATCAAAAAGTAATTAAAAGTAATGTTACATTACTTTAATAAAGTAATTGAAAAGTTACACTACTTATTACATTTTAAATCAAGTAACTTGTAATTTGTAACCTATTACATTTCCAAAGTAACCTTTCAAACACTGACTATAATTTAATAAATAATACTGTTATTGTGTCACATGTCATTTCAGTTTTTTTTTTTTTTTTTTTTTTGTATTTGTTTAAACTTCAAATATGCGGTTTGTTAATAAAGATAACGTCTATTTGAAAATTTGCTTCGGAGATTTGAGCTCCAGGGCGTCAATGGCTGTTTTATTTCACTGTAATTTTTATAGATTTAGTTTAAAAATATTAAATAGAAGTTTTTATGATCAGTTACAGGCAGTTTTTCATCTTCGTATCCACCTTATTCTTCAGTGCAGAAGTAAGCCTATGGGCGAGACTTCCAGTTTATTAGCCGCTACAGGGAAATAACGAGAAGATTCACATCATGCAGTAAACTGTAAAACTGTTTGCACTAACCAGTGTGTTCATAATTAAGAGAATACATTAAAGTAATATGGTAAGACACACCAATTTGCAATATCAAGCAGAAAAGCAAGCTGTTTCATAAAGTTAAAAATAGCTGGACGCAGATGAGACTGGAAGCCACACCCATAAAATGTACAAATAACCACGCCCACGCTTATGGAGAAAATAAGGTGGATTGGTGCATACTAGAGGTGTCGCAATATATTGGTATTGATGATAACCATGATATTTAAATAAGGAAATATCCTCATCGTGTTAATTAGGGGTGTAGCAATAAATCGGTATTGGCGATATTTGCTACTTGGTCTCATGATGAAAACATTCCTCTGGGAATTTTTACGTAATACATACCAATAAGTAAATATCACTGCAGTTTCCAACAGAAATGAAAACTAGAGGTGGTACAACAGCGAGCCCTTGTAATCGTTTTCTTACACAGTTACAGTCATGGCCAAAAATATCGGTACCCTTGCAATTCTGTCAGAAAATGCAACACTTCTCTCATAAAATTGTTCCAATTGCAAATGTTTTGGTATTCACATGCTTATTGTTCTTGTTTGTACTGCAGCAAGAAAAGTCAAACTTGATCAAATTTCACACAGAACTCAAAAATTTAGTTTTTTGTAAGAAATAATTGTTTTTTTAAGCATGTGATGCTCCTGTAATTTGTATTTAGACACACCTGTAGCAAGTAACAGGTGTGGGCAATATAGTAATCACACTTGCAGCCTGTTAAAATGGAGAAAAGTTGACTCAACCTTTGTGTTGTGTGTGTCACACTGAGCATGGAGAAAAGAAAGAAGTGTGAAGAGTTGTCTGTGGATTTGAGAGAAACATTGTGGAAAAACATGGACAGTTTTGAGGCTACAAGTCCATCTCCAGAGATCTTAATGTTGCTGTGTCCACTGTGTGCAATATCATCAAGAGATTTACAGCCCATGGCACTGTAGTGAACCTCCCTGGACATGGACGGAAGAGCAAAATTAATGAAAAATTACAACGAAGGATTGTACGAATGGTGGATAAAGAACCCTGATTAATTTCCAAACAAATTCAAGCTGATCTGCAGACACAGGGTACAACAGTGTCAGTTCACACTATCCATCGCCATCTGAATGAAAAAGAAGGCCCAGGAGGACACCACTGCTGACACTAAGGCATAAAAAGCAAGACTGGAGTTTGCCAAAACTTATGTGACAAAACCACAATCTTTCTGGAAGAACGCACTGTGGACAGAGGAGACAAAAGTAGAGCTTTTTGGTAAAGGACATCATGGCACTGTTTACAGAAAAAGAAATGAGGCCTTCAAAGAAAAGAACACAGTTCCTACAGTCAAACATGGCGGAGGCTCAAAGATGGATGCCTTGACTGTGTGAACGGTATCAAAATCTGATGATTACCAAAGAATTTTGGGACGCACCGTAGTGGCCAGTGTCATAAAGCTGCGTCTCCACCAGAGGTCATGGGTCTTCCAGCAGGACAATGACCTGAAACACACTTCAAAAAGCACTCAGAAATGGTTACAAACAAAGCACTGGAGAGCTCTGAAATGGCCAGCAATGAGTCCAGATCAGATCTGAGGAGTGGTCCAAAATTCCAGTAGAGAGGGGTAAGAAACTCATTCATGGTTACAGGAAGCGATTGATTTCTGTTATTTTTTCCATAGGGGGTCCTACTAAATATAAAGTTAAGGGTGCCAATAATTTTGTCCAGTGCATTTTTTTGGGTTCTGTGTGGAATTGTGTCAGATTGGACTTTTCCTCTCAGTTTTTTTGTGTTGTTCCAATGCAAACAAAATAAATAAATAAACATGTGAGTATCAAAACATTTGCAACTGCAACAATTTTCTGAGAGAAGGGTTGCATTTTCTGACAGAATTGCAAGGGTGCTGATATTTTTGGCCATGACTGTATGATTACAGCCATGTGTTTTGCATTTCCAGATGTAATAAGCTTGCTTGATAGCTCAGTCAGTATAGAATTGGACTTAGGGTGTGGAATCCTTGGGCACAAATCCTGTGAAAGACATGACTTACGATGAAAAAGCTAAAAGATGAATGATTGATAAACAAGCTAAAACGGCATGCTTGCGATTGTGTTTTTCCATCACATTCGCTTTTGTTCATACTATCAGGTAGGTTTAGATGAAGTGCAGGTATGTTATTTTAAAACTTCACAGAGCATTAGAGTTATAGTGCCACTCTAGGGACATTTCAAGTCAGAACTGCGGTATCACGTACAAAACCAACATCGCATAAAATACCATATGTACGTTCAACTTTTAGTGCCACTCAGTGGACATTTCACATAGAATATGTCAGGAAAAATACATGGCAGTACGTATTTTACGTCCCAAAGTTCCCAGAGGTACATTTTTGTCATGAGACCAGGTTGGATATTTGAAAATGAGTAGTACACATACGATAATATGACATGTAAAAATCAACGCCAGCACCATTATGGAGAATTTAACTCTCACGTGTGATGTTTTTCATCAATACTCTACATCGGAGTGTGTCCTTGCACAGAAAGCCCACAAGCAAGACTCATAGGAGTAATAAAACAAATTACTTTTCCGGATTTTTCTCCAAATAGTGGACTTCAATAGTGATCAACAGGTTGAAGGTCCAAACTGCAGTTTCAGTGTAGCTTCAAAAGCTTCAAAGGGCTCTACACGATCCCAGCCGAGCAATAAGGGACTTATTTAGGGAAACAATCGGCCATTTTCTAAGAAAAATACACATTTATATACTTTTTACCCACAAATGCTTGTCTTGCACTAGCTCGACCTCACGCATTACATAATCATGCATGTGTGACATAGGCAGAAGTATCGACCCAGTGTTCAAAAAGTGAAAGAAAGTCAAACGCCCTTTAAAAAATGGATGGAGTTTTTTGCCGTACCCTACCTTTTTAAACCAAAGTACACAGACGAAGAACTGCGCATGACCTTGCCAATGTGATTACGAAGAGCTAGTGCAAGACTTCTTTTCTTCTTATATTTCCCTATATAGCAAATAAACCAGAAGTCTCACAGATAGGCTTACTTCTGGTGGATAAAATACTGTAAAATAAGAATCATTTTAAAGGAGGAAGTTTTTTCAAATACTCGATTGACACTATAAGTGCTAAACTGAAAATGATTAGGATTTTAGTCTTCTGTTTAGTGTAATTATTCCTTTTGTATGCAATGATGTGATTCACTGGTCAAAACAAGAAAAATAAAAGGATTAATTTGACTGATGATATGAATTATTTAGTATTATTATTATTATTATTATTATTATTTTAATTGTTCAAGATATCTATAGATATCACAATGTGTTATTAGTTAATAAAAATATAACTGTTCATTGTTATTTGTGTTGGCTCAGGTACAAATGTTAACAGAGACAATTAATCAACGCTTTAAAAGTACTGCGTATTGAACCTTTGTTCTGTACTTTCTGTTGGCAATTTGACATGCAGTTTTTGCCTACCCTGTTTTATGTAGAGCCACCCACTTAAACATTTTTGACTTCGCCCCTGTCATGAACCCGCTGAGAGCAGCTTTACCTCGGCCAGCTCTTCAGGAATTTGCAGCTGGCTCTGATGTCTCTATAGTGGTTAAACATGAGATACAATTCATTTTGGATACATCTAACTGACAGTCTTTGGTCTCATTAATCTATTATTTGTTCCAGAGTAAATAGTTTAGGCAGAGGGCAAAGTCCTATAGCTTTATATTTTTATATGACCTTAATGATGTATCAGAGCGCTGCCTTTGTACTTGACTGAATTGCTTAGCTGCAAAAGGACTAAACACAAAAAGGTTTTTTTTTTTTTTTTAACACTCCATGGTTGTTTCTTATTTGTTTACACTTTTGTGCCGTTGAACTGTTGTATAAAATGAAATATCCCACTTGTAGACGTGTGATATCACTTTATATCAGCATGACTTTGATTACCTGTGGCTTTGGGCCTACGGCCAAATCACAGCTATGCTGATATAGAACAATACCACACTGCTTCAAGTGCGATGTTATTGCTCATATAAATAAATAGAAAAATATATGCATGTATGCGAGTGTATATACACACACACACACACACAAATCAGTGGCGGCTACTGGTCTGTCAAATAGGGGAAGCTCATTTTCGGTCTACATCATAAAATTGTCTATTTATTTATTCACAAGAATGTGCCTTATTGTCATAAGTGAGTCACAATGCAAACAATCGTAAAAAAAAAAAAAGCTTTAGTTTTATTATGCAAAATATGATGTATTTTTTCTTTTAGTCAGATGCTACTATATAGTATAAATATTTTGCAATTTAAATAAGGTTATTATGGAGATTTATTTATTTATTTATAAAGTATTTTAATAGAAATATAAGGTTTCATTATGTTATGTTAAAATTTTTCAAGATTACTATATATATATATATATATATATATATATATATATATATATATATATATATTAATTTATAGTCATCCTCCATGTTAATATTTAATGTAGTCATCTATATATATATATTGATTACTACATTAAATATTAACATGAATGAATGAATGAACGATCTAAAAAAAATATTAAACTCTGTAAAAGTGAAACAAGGAATGTGGTGTATAATTGTGTGAAATGTATGATGAAAATCAAGCAATTTCGCCAAGCAAATATAAAGAAATAGGTTTTTCAGCAGTTTTTATTTCGACTGAACTTGAGAAATCCGCGATGGGACTGAGCGCGAATAGCTTCAGCGATTCCTTATAGTACAAAATCGCTGTCAGTCAAAAGGAGATGCAATCTTTCGACAGACCCTCCAATCATCACGCAGAAGCTCGGAGTCCAGGCCAGCCCACTCCTCATTTGCTCCTCATTTACCCCCAGAGACGCTGAGCGTCCGTGGGCGGGACATAATCGCAGCGTTTATCCAATGACCGTCTAGTTTCAAAGCACTGAAAAAAAACGTTCAAAGCAGCCGCATTGAAGTCAATGGACGCTGGGCTTCAACGGGGAAATGCACTGTGACGCTACGGGAATGTATGAGAAGAAAATCAAGTCAGCCGACCTGCTATATCTAACTGATTCTGAACGAACTCGTCTTTGAGATGAACGTTTTCTAACGCATTTTAGTCAATAAAATGTTAATACAATAGTACATAATTTGACCATTAATTTTGTGACATTATAGGGGAAGCTGAGCTTCCCTTGCAGTCTTAAAGAAATCGCCACTGACACAAATATATACAAACACACATACATTCATACATATATATATGTTTGTGTGTGTATATAACATAAAATGTATGTATCAAAAACAGTCTGTAGAAAGTTCTAAAATCTGACTGAAGAGTCAAGTAGAATAACAATTACATCACCATACTGGAATTTTGTTCCAGATTTATAAATGCTTTATTACACTAGATTTCCTGTAAGTTTGTACTGTCATCATTTCCTCCGGACCTACAGAAACGGAAGGCTACAAAAATAAAATAATAAACACATGAAAAAGGGTCCTAAAATGTACATATATTCTTGACTTAACAGACAACGTGTTTACAGATACCCTCTGCTGACCTTGTGGATGTTTCTATTGACACTGACCTGATTTGTATGGAAAATTGAACAAACAAAATCTTTCTGTAAGAAAACCCTTGACCTGTGAAACAAAATATCTCTGCCCACACAGTCATAAAAAGATAACTCTATGAAATGCAGAATTCAGCACACATGATTGCTGGCTGCTCACTGCTGGTCCTTTTGTCACGAATTCTTGAAAATGAAAGTTATTGGTGACTGGATTCAAATAATTTGTTTCATTAGTGTTGAGAGAGAGAGAGTGCGGGTATTGTGTGTTTGAAATGGTGAACATAAGTTCAGTTCAGTGATCAAAAACATGTAACCTTAGGTTATTCCAGGGAGTTTACCTGTAATAAGCATACTAAAAGTCACTTAGGGTAAAGTGTCTGTTAACTGACTACTTTTTTGTGTATGTTCGTGTTCAGAAAAATCATTAAATTCTTTATAGAAGATTTGTTGATCATTCCTGTTCTGCCGAACCCACTGAACCCAGTCAATTTAAAAATGAACATTGTTGTCGTAATTGAAGATAATATTTCTATGAAAAAGTATACCAGAGATACCTATCTAACCTCGTAAAAAATTGCACTTTGTATTGAATGTGCACTTGTAGTGTTCTTGAAATCATAAATGCATTTTTAAAATACTGTACTTGCAGATAATACAATATTAAAATAAAAAAAAAACTAAAAAATACAAAAAAATACTAAACACACACAAGCATTTGTAAAATTGTTAAATAATGTAAATACTTTGTAAAAATATGCATTAAAAGTTTTACTTTAAAGTGCATTTTAAATGACTATATTTTAAAAATCTTTTGTCATGCTTTACGAAATACACGCATTTTGATGTGTTGACTAACATATTAAAGCACATGTAAAGTACTTTGTTATTTGATATGACATTTTTAAGTTAATACATTTTAAATGCACTACATTGCAACCTCCTATTTACAAATATGTAATTACTATGTTATATAACATGACATACAAGTTTCAATAGAAATGTTAGTATTATGGTTTTATAATATGTTGTAGGTTTAAAAAACAAAAACACACAGCATGTTGTGTCAATCAGGTACTTACTTGTCAGGTATTGACGTGAAATTGTAGCAAAAGTGACAGTGCTCTAACAGTTACTTACATTTTTACATTTACATTTATTCATTTAGCACACGCTTTTATCCAAAACGACTTAGCAAGTGCTCATAATACCATATAACAGGCATTATTCAGATAAGTACAAGCTAGAAAGGAAAGAATAGGAAAACAGTTATTAGGTGAATACATTGATAAATGATGACTGACACTGAACATGAATAAATACATAAGTAAGTAAAACACAAAACAGAAAAAGAAAATAGATGTTATGAAACCCAATGCCATAAACTAATTTAAAAAAATCTAACAATATTGATCATAAAAAAAAATATTTCTGTCACTTACTTAATGGAGAGGAGGAGAGAAATATTTTCAACCCAATATAGCTGGTTATATGTACATATTTTGTTAAACTGTCAAATAAATAATGTATTTTTTTACATTTTACAATTTTAAATTATCTCGACATTTTAAGAAATTTTTACCATTTGAGAGTGTGTTGTCAGTTTGTGTAACTGGATGGTTAAGCTCCAGAAAATTAAGAATGACTTTGAGTAGATTTGAAAAACAAAAAGGTGGAAATAAAGAGCGCTAAATTCTAAACAAAACAAAACAAAACAAAACAAAACAAAACAACAAAAGAACAAAAAAAGTTTCATATTCAGCATAAATTCACAGATCACTATGACAACTTTTTTTCTTAAGTTAATATATTAAAGTGTTAAAAGTGAATTAGAAGACACCTTCACACCACATGGACTTTTGTTTTTGTTTGCACTATTCCTCCGTATCTCGTTTGTTGTCATAGTTACTGGTCTGATTTCGTCATTTAGTTCAGGTGTGTGTGCTTTATCGTCCTTGTTTGCCCTTGAGTTTAAGTTCACGTGTTCACCTTTTTTACCCTAGGTGGATTATTAAAGACTGTGTATCTGTGTGTCTCTGTGTGTGTTTACACACAGCTAGCCGTGATAGTAGACCTGACCAAGAAAGTGATAAGTGGTGTTTTTTTTTTTTTTTTTCATTTATACGTGACCACTTCACAGCAGTAAAACCACTATGCCTTGCGCAGAAGGACTGCTTCCTTGAGGAACATTTGGAGGAGTTCCTCAGCCTTGTGCCAGCAACATCATTCTTACTTATTAAGAAACCTTCTCGGGTTATTTTTTTATTGTGAGAGCAAGAAAATACAAATTCTTTTACAAGAGGGAAGAAAAAAAGTTTCATACAGAGAGTAAGAACACAAAAATAACTTCAGGGCTAGGCCAGGCCAAAATAACAAACAAAAGGAACTACCTTATCGCAAAACTAAATAGCGTTCACAAAATTCAAGCCATAAGCTGACTATACAAACAGTCTTTGCTTCTCATTAAATAAGGAGGGTGGGGGTGGGGAGATTGTAAGAGGGGAGAGCATTAGCATTTCAATTATTCACTTGTGAACTCCTTACAGCAGATACGATAACAGTCTTCACAACATCCATCAAGATGAACAACACACATTCTGTCCTCTCACACCCCTCCCTCCTCGGGTGCTGCTCTGCGCTCCTCTTTTGAAAGATGTGGGTACTCCTTGCCACCTACAACAGCGCACGCTGGTCGCACGTTCAATTAAGGCAGGGCGACCTGTAAGAAACAGGACAGAAGAGAGAGAGAGAGAAAGAAACACCAATACAACGGCACCAATATAACACCAAGCGTAACACCCCCACCCATAAGAGTCAAATTAATTTTGACTATACCACTATTTCACAGAATGAGCACGTGAAAGAGCATCTGCCACCATGTTTTCGGATCCTTTCTTGTGATGTATTTCGAGATTGAACCCCTGGACCACCAGAGCCCGTCTCTTCAGTCTCTGATTAGAGTTACACATACACATCAAAAACACAAGGGGATTGTGATCAGTATACACTGCAACAGGTTCAGGGCTACCTCCCACGTATACTTCGAAATGCTATAAAGCAAGGACTAACCCTAGGGCTTCCTTTTCGATAGTGCTATACTGTCTTTGGGCTTTTGAGAATTTCTTAGAGAAGTAGCATATTGAGTGATCAACGCCAAGTTCACCTTCCAGGGTTACCACCGCTCCACATCCAACTGCGCTTGTGTCAACTTCAAGTGTGAACGGACGAGAAAAGTCAGGTGCCGAGAGAATAGGCGCACTACAAAGGAGATCTTTAGCCGCCCCCAAAAGCGTAATCACACTCAGAGTTCCAACAAAACTCTCTAGCCGTGCTCAAAAGATCGGTTAACGGGGATACTATAGTGGAGTTCTTACAGAAAGGCCTATAGTCCCCAATTTTACCTATACCCAGGGTTTTGTTTTCGGTATGGGAAAATCCATTATTGCCTCAACTTTAGCGTTAACAGGATGTACCTCTCCTTGACCCACCTGTTTGCCTAGGTACGTAACAACCGCTTTGCCAAATTCACACTTGGCTAAATTCACTGTTAACAAGGCTTTGGCAAGCCGAGTAAGCACTTCACATAACGTGGTAACGTGATCCCCCCATGTATCGGAATAAACTACCATGTCATCTAAATAAGCCTTGCAGTTTGTCACGCTGGATAAGACCCTCTGGATGGGCCGCTGGAAAGTGGCAGGAGCGTTCCACATCCCGAAAGCCATGACCGTGTACTGCAGAAAATTATCAGGCGTCACAAACGACAATGACACCAGCCCTACTCCAGACCAGTCTAGCCAGTCACCACACCACTGCAAGGAGCAACAGACGGAGCCCATCGCAAGCAGAGAGGGCATCTCAGCAGCGACATTACAGTCGTCACCAGGATGAGTGACTGAGCCTGACATCATCATCGAGCCAGAGGGGACCCTGTCCAAAGAGGTGTGCATTTCTCAATTTGAGGGTATGGATGCGAGCCCTGTGCACCCTCCCGCCACTGAGAATGAGTGCTTGCTGTTTCAGTTTGGAGAGTTATAGACTTTGCTTCCGCGTAACCCACTAGATTCTGTTTATTTGTTTGACTCACTGGTCACATTCAACCTCGGACAGCCTTCAAGTCTGCAGTGGAGGTGTGGAAAAGTCCGACCCCAGCGACTCCGACTGACCGAGGGATCCCAGTGAGACTGAAGAATTGATGGTCCATGCCGGAATCGAGGGTGAAAGGAGCTCCCTCTCCAAACTGCCTTAAGACAGCATTTCTTAGTTCCAGTCCTTGCAACACCTCACTCTTATATTTTGCATGTCTCTTTTGTTTAACACACATTTGATTCAAATAACCAGCTTGTTAGAAGAGACCTCCATGCATGAACTATATTTAGATTGACATGGTCCCTCACAGTGTTCGTTGCTCCCTACTCCCTGAGCATGGGAAATACATTGAAGTTTACTTCACTAAGGAACATTCATTTACGGATATTCTGTGAAGTCCCCTTTCGCAGGGCACGAGGACTGGAAGTGAGAAACATTTAGTGGCATAACTTTATGTATTGACATTAAACTCATTTTTAACGTTATAGTTTTATTCTTACGTGTACTATAATAATATGTATTATTAGCCCCGTGATAATTCATGTCAGTGAATAAATACATAGATACACATCAATTATTTTTAGTCCCAAATAGTCTACTGGTAGAATTTTCGTCAGGTGAGTTAGAGGTTTTTGGTTTTCATCTGCCGTCGCATGATTTTTCCCCCTTATTAATATCAAATATGTTCATCAGTGATCCTATATCAAGAGGAGGGACATGTTTATGTGTATTTTGTTTTGTTTTGTGTTTTTTTTTTAAACCGGAATGAATAGATAGTCTCTGCAACATGAACACTGAGCATGAGCTGCATTGAGAAACTAATTAATATCGCAACGAACATTAAGCATGATTTCAGAAACAACAGATTGCAGCACCAGCGCCAGCCGTGTCTTATTTAACAAAAAAGAATGTTTCATCAGCATTAGGCACGTCCTGTAAATTGCGCCTGTGGAAACGCTGTCTTAAGATACATTTATTATTGTTTGGATTTTGTGCATTTCTTCAGTCTCCTCAGCCCTCAGCCACTCCAGTCCAGTCATCTCTGTCCCCCGTCAGTCCCCGCCTCCTGCTGGGGGTCTTCATCTCCTGGACCTGAGGAGCCTGTGGCTCTGCCTTTAGCCTCAAAAGGCTACGCTCCACCTCTTCCAGCTGTCCAGACTCCAGCACCTACTCCTTCCACCCTTGATTTTTGTGTGGACCATCAGCCATTCAGCCTCGCTGGGCTCCTCTGGTCAGTCGGCTTCACCTGGGTCAGACTTTGCCACGCCTCCGCTGTGGGCTTGTGAGCCGTCCGCTACTCTCCAGCTCTCCAACTCTTTAACTTCACCCCACTCAGGCTCCACCTTGTTCCTCGGTCACTCTAGCTCACCCTCTGGCATCTGGATCCCCACCTACATCTCGGGCTCTGCTGCAGCCACCTGGATCCTTTGCATTGCCCACCCCCTCGCTTCTCTGTCTGTGCTTCCGACCATCAACATGAAGCACAATCCTGGCAGTGTCCTGGGTTTCTTTCCACCCTCTCCAGCTCAAGGCTCCCCCTTGGCTCTCACCACTGCCATTACCTCCCTGGACTGTTTGTTCATGCCTCCTCCTGGTAGTCCATCCTCCTCCAAAGCCTTCTCTTGCATCCCGATGCCTGTGTGTGCCATCCCTTTGCCTGCCACTTTTACCATCCCACCTCCTCATCCTCTCCTCTTTGTCTTCATGGCGTGGGGTTGCACCTTCTGGGAGGGGACGTTCTGTCACACCATCACACCACCTGGACACCATCACACAGCACCTTACTGATTTGATTTTGTCATTTAGTTCAGGTGTGTGTGCCTTATCATTCTTGTTTGCCCTTGTGTTCCTGTGTGTTCACCTTTAGTTTGGCCAAAAGTTCTGTGGGACTGCCTTTTTTCTGTGTTGGATTTGCCCTGTGTATCACTCATCTTAGGCTGGCCACACATTAGAAGACTTTGAGGCCAATTTTAAGCCAAACGTTCGGGGGGTGTGGCCCGATTCAAGGCTTCTCGCAATTTTTTTTTTTTTGTCCAAAAAATCCTCTGTTGTGTGGAGTCATTACAATTATTTAACTGCTCCTGATCGAGACGAAGCATCCTGAACTCAAATTGGGCTGCCTCTGATAGCCAGGATAGCCAATGAGAGCAAGTAAGCATCACCTACCGGATGTTGCGTGCTTCTATAGCTGAAACTTGGCAGCCACAAACATACTACGAAAGCAGAGTAACATAACCCATATTCTTTTTTTTCATACTTTATTTTTCACTGCGAAACAGAATGAACGCTAGGAAAGCCAGCTGACAACATAGATTGTCCTCCATTTGTTTTTGTTTTCTAGTCACGTTTGATCTCGCGAGTCACTGTGAAATTGTTCCTACAATCAACAAGTGTGTGGTCTCGCGGTTTGGTTGAATCATCTAGTATGCCCATACAGAGGGTTATAAGGGTAAAGACTGGTTGAAACTGTCAGTTTGAAAGTTGAGTGATACACAGGGTAAATCCAACACAGGAAAAGGCAATCCCACAGAACTTTGGTAAAAGCCAAACTAAAGGTGAATACACATGAACACAAGGGCAAACGAGGATGATAAGGCACACACACCTGAACTAAATGTTGAAATCAAATCAGTAAGTATGACAACAATCTAGGTAGGGAGGAACAGCAAACCCCCTCCCAGAAGGTGCAACTCCACACCATGAAGACAAGGAGCCGAGTATGAAGAGGTGGGATACTAAAAGGGGCTGGCAAAGGGATGCCACACACAGGCATTGGGATGAAGAAGGAGGGCTTTGGAGGAGGATGGATGTCTGTGGTCTCCCATGGTTTTAAATTCAGTTAAGATTTGAAAATTGTCTAGTGTGTGGCCAGCCTTATTCTTTGTGCATGTTTACACAAAGCTAGTTGTGACAATTGCTGATGTGTTGGTGGCGTATCTTAATGGTTAATGGCTTTGAAAAAGTTTATCTGAATCTACACAGTGAACACTATGAAATATCATTGGATGATTGTAAGATTAATGGTGTTTTACAAGAAAATACTATATTTTTTCTTTTCAAAGAAACTCCAAAGTTTCACATTTATTTCAGTGCGTTACTTGCAATTTCTCTGTAAGAGTTTGTAAAATTTACTAGCAATATATATATATATATATATATATATATATAAACAAGCATTAATATGTTTATACATACATATATATATATATATATATATATATATATAAACATATTAATGCTTGTTAGTGCAAAACTCATCACAGCAATGCTGCATTGCATACCAAAAGCGTAATAGTTCTTTAGAAGTTTGTTCAAATACACTAATTTTTTTTTTCTTAGTGCAAAGATTATTGTAATATCCTAAGAGCTTTTTCCACTATAAAGAACCTTTTGTGGAATGGAAAGATTCCATGGATGTCAAAGCTTCTTCATGGATGCCACTGATGCCAATGAAAAGCGTTTTTCACTGTTATCAGGTAAAATATTTGCAACAACTTTGGTTAAAAAAAAAAAAAAATAATAAGAAGAAAAAGATTAATCAAAACAACATTACCGTTGATGATATCTGGCATGATATGAGGTAAATTTATCATTGAACCAGTTGTCTATTTTCCATTGTGCTGCACAAATGTGAGTGGAGCTTGTCTTTTTCTGAGATGTCATTCCATTTGACTACAAAACATTCTATGCATTTTTAATAAACACAAACAATGGCATTTTTGTTGCTGCTGCTGACAGACCAGCGAAAATCCTCCAACAGTATTCCTCTAAATATCTAATATTATGTTGCTGCACTACCAACGTACTACTGGAATAAATCTGTTGCAAACATCAAAGAAATGACTGCAGTTTTGGCACTGTGACTTGAAATAAATGCCAGAGATAAGTACAGATAACAAATTGTACCTCATGTTAAATATATTGCACATAAAAACAGGTCCAAAGTGTTCCCCAGCAACTACTGTATTCCCCAGGCAGCCTATAGCTATATGTTTTGTATCTAACGCTGCAATATTGAAATGTAAGTTTAAATAAAAGTGTTATAAAGCTCTTTACAGCCTATAAGGCATTTAACTGCAATTAAGCAATCAAGTTAAGTTACTATTTAACTGATAAACAAATGCGCTTCTAATGGCATAATATTCCACGAAGCCCTGCACGTAAGGACAGTTCTTGTAGAAGTGCTACATCTGACCTTTGGAACCCTACAGTGTGACGTCTTCACCAGTGCTCAGTGCGTGATGAGTTTCTGCACACACACACACACACTGACTGCACATGAACAGCTGATCACGATACAATAACAGATTTGATTAGATTTTCAAATGAACTGCTGCACTACGGACACTACACTATAAAACACATGCTAATTGACAGACAATTACATTTTTTTTATTTCAGTGAAATGAACTATATTTGATAATGTATTTTAATTTTTTTTTGTATTTTTAGGGCATTTTATGGTACAAAATTACATTTATGGAATAGTTATAATACATTTATTACCTGTATTTCTATTTGAGCATTGACCTGAAAATGCCTGTTTTCAATCTTGAATGCTTTGGAGTATAGACCTTAATTAAAAAAGTGAAACTAAAGAAAAAGTTATATGTATATGAAATATATATTTTCCAAAACGTGTTTTACTCTACAAAGACTTAGGAAAGACTTACAAAACTTAAGACTTAAAAAAAAAAAAAAAAAAAAAAAAAAAGCATAAAGCATTGACTTTAGTTAAAAAAGTGAACTAAAGAAAGTTTATTAACATGAGAAATTAATAAAAATGCAATTTTTAATGTCATATATTTTCCAAAACATGTTTTTACTCTAAAACTGCAAGAAAATCAAAGTTAAAAGGTTGTGTTTCAAATTTGAAGTTGGTATCACACTGTATTACACTGTAACAAGGACACCTTAAAATAAAGTTTAACCAAGTATTGTTCATTCTTAGTTCATGTTAACTAATGTAGTTAACTAATGAACCTTATTGTGTTACCAAAATTCCAAAACGTAAAAATTGTCAGTCAAATTGACCAAACAGCAATTTATTCATTTGTGTATTTGATAATATGCAGTGCAATAATGTAGTTAGCAGTAAATTTGCGAAAACAGATCAACTTGAAATAAAATTCACAACCCATTTTACTCCCATAATATTACATATTTGCATATGAAACAGGATATCCAGCAATTAAACCAGCATATGCATTAGCCCAAACCTTTTAGTTGCTTAAAATTAAGGGTTGTGTCAAACGTAAATTTTTTGGATTTGGACGTTTTTGGATTTGATTCCACATGAATTAAAGTCAAATAACTGAATTCAGAAAAACATAAAAGTGATATTGACAGTATTCTCAACAGTTACTGTTGACATTTACGGTTAGCGTGTGGTAATCTGGGGCATGACAGTGTTTAATACTAAACCTCATCTGCTGGCCTTGACCCGACCTCTGCTGTGGAGGAGGACAGCGTGTGACACACGATCGCATGATTATGTAAGCAAAAAATATAATGTTACTTGAAATGTGTGATACTCAAATATATTCTGACTCCACTTGCTGCACAATAAACATTACACATTTACAAGAATATAAAGTATTATGGCAGCACACTATAATATCAGACGCTCATGCTCATATCGTACTTTCAGATATACCGTGTTACTGTATGTACAATATTTATATGATATTTACATTACTAAAAATAATTTTATTTTTATTCATTTATTTATTTTTATCAGATAAATTCATTGATTTTTTACAGGACAGTTGTAATGTTCATGTAAAAGAACACTATTAATGCACTGAAATGTAAATCATAATCATAATATGAAATCACAATGATACAGTAATATTTATAGTCTTTATCTTGGGTGTGTTTGCTGTCTCCACCTAAGATAGCAGGACCTACATTAATCAAAGCTGAGAAGGATAAAATACATTACGGGGTTGCACTTTATTTTAGAGTACATGCACTTACATGTACCTACAGTGTGCTTACCTAACAAATTACTGAGTAATGAAAGGTAACTTCATGGGCTAGGGTTAGGTTTAGGAGTGGGTTCAGGGTTAGTATCCAGTTATTACCCAGTTATTGTAATTAACATAATAAGTACATAGTATGTAAATGCAGAACAGGACTGTAAAATAAAGCGAGACCAATATGGAATGGAACAGCGTTGCCAAACTGGCTGGTTATACAGTCGGGTTGGATTGATTTAAATTGTGCAAGACAAAATGTTCTTGGGTGGCTAATTGAAAAAAAAAAAGAAGTACACTTTAACGTAATTTTAGCGTACTTATTACAGAAATAGTACACTTTAAACAAATATACTTAGTGCAAACTCAATATAATGTTTCCGGATCTAAATGCATGTTATTTGCAACTAAATGAACATGCATTATAGTTTAAATTAAAAACCTTAAGAATGCTTGTTTGACTCACCCAAGTAAACCTAACGACATCTTTAAATGTAATATCACAACTACTTATTTACTTACTATTGTCTTTGAAAATATGGTTAAAATGTACTGCTGATGCACTGACATAGTAAACTAAAATATACTTTATTTAAAATTTACCTTAATGTCATTTATATTTAAACTTGCAAGTTGTGTATTTAAATATATTTGTAATTGCGCACATTTATAATGATGGAGTTGTAATTTAGTACATTTAAAATATTTAAACTTTAGGGCTGTCAAATGATTAATCACATTTATTCGCATGCAAAATGAAAGTTTAAGTTTGCCTAATATATGTGTGTGTACTGTGTTTAATTATGTAAATATAAATACAAACCCATTCATGCATATATTTTATGTATGTATTTATTTATAATTTTATATAATTAATATTATATATAAATAAACACATTTCTCTCAAATATGTACATTAATCTGTGTGTGTGTGCGTGTGTGTGTGTGTGTGTATATATATATATATATATAAATATAATAATTCCGCACAGTACAAATACATATGTGACCCTGGACCACAAAACCAGTCTTAAGTCGCTGGGGTATATTTGTAGCAATAGCCAAAATTTATTGTATGGGACAAAATTATAGATTTTTCTTTTATGCCAAAAATCATTAGGAAATTAAGTAAAGATCATGTTCCATGAAGATATTTTGTAAATTTCCTACTGTAAATATATCAAAACTTAATTTTTGATTAGTAATATACATTCCAAAGAACTTAATTTGGACAACTTTAAAGGGGATTTTTTTTCAATATTTTGATGTTTCTGCACCCTCAGATTCCATATACTGAAATAGCTGTATCTCGGCCAAATGTTGTTCTATCCTAACAAACCATACATCGATGGAAAGCTTATTTATTCAGCTTTCAGATGATGTATAAAGCTCAATTTCGAAAAATTGACACTTTTGACTGGTTGAATGGTCCGTGGTCACATATATTAGGCAAACTCAAACTTTTATTTTGTATGCGATTAATTTCGATTAATCGTTTGACAGCCCTAAAACTTTAAATGTCATATTGAGTAACACTACAGTTAAAATGATAATAACCAAGTCCTTGACATGTGCTTTAATATGTTAATCAACGCATGAAAATAAGTGTAGTTCTTTAAAACTTGACAAAAGATTATGAAAACAACGATTTAAAAAGTACTCATTCAAAAATGTTCTGTCATCATTTACTCTCCCTCATGTGGTACAAGCCTTTACAAAATTCTTAATTTCTGTTGAACACAAAAGAAGATATTTTGATATTATGTTGGTAACCAAACAGTTGACAGTAGCCATTGACTTCCATAGTATTTTTTCCCCATACTCTGGAAGTCAGTGGCTACCAGCAACTGTTTGGTTACCAACATTCTTCAAAATGTCTTCTTTTGTGTTGCTTTTTAAAAGTGCACTTAAGTGTGTTAAGAAACATGTATTTATTTATTTATTTATTTATTTATTTATTTATTTATAAGATGGAACGTTCATTACAAGCACACATTTAATAAGCATGTTTATTTTTCAGAAGAGCAGGGCTGTTTTCACTCTTAGCATCCAGTGGAGAAATAGTGGCAAAACTGATCTGAAACCATTTTTTAACCATGGTTATAACAGGTTAAACACGTAAATAACCAATAGGGAGCAGTCTGAACGAACTCTCTTTAAATATATATAGATACACAACATCATTTATTACAGTCTTCCAAATCTTGTAGAAAAATACTGTTTCCTTGTGGCCTCAAAAACATCAGAGGCTAAGAGCATTAGACATGTACCACAAATCTAATCACAAACGTTTGTACTGTATGGATATAACTAAATCTTCTAAATCACATCTCTTTTTAACCGCTAGAGGGCACTCTTTGACAGACTCAACAATTTTGCAGGAGCTCTTAAAGGAAAAGTTCACCCCAACTTGAAAATTCGGTCATTGTTTACTCCACTCATGGTGTTTCAAACATATATGGCCTCCTTTATTCTGTATAACACAAACGAAGAAGGTAGGATTACAGATGCAGTCACCATTCACTTTTATTTAAGATGCAATGAAAATGGATAGTGACTGCAGCTGCCAGTCCCTCACATTCTGCCTAGCTTTTATGTTCCACAGAAGAAACGTTTGGACTGACATGAAGGGGAGTAAATGAATTATTGGATAAACTACCTACAAGGATATTCAAGTAAAAGGTAAAGTGAGTCAACACATAAGTGTACTTCTTTAAAGCGTAACACAAGATCATTAAAACATAATGATGTAAGTGAAATGTAGTAGTAAAAAAAGTTTAATTTGAGTTAAAAAACTTTTTATATTGTATAAGTGTGTAAATGAAACACTTGTCATGAAAGTAAGTCTAAGTTCAGTTAAATGGCCTTTTAGTTCATTAGACACATTTTATACAGCACACAGTTTTGAAAGCAACATATAAAAAGCAAATATTTCATTAATTCATTGTAGGCTGAAAAATGCACTTACTTTTTCTCCTGTCTGTTGTCTTTTATGTCAACAGTGTTTGATACGGTGTGTTCTTGTGGTGCCATCTGTCACAATATTACTTAGTTGGACACTGTTTCAGTATGCACTTTTCCCCAGTTGCTTAGATTTCATTATTCAGTTCAGGTCTGTATTAATCCTTGTTTGGTTGAGTATTTAAGTTGTTGGTCTCATTTAAGTTGGATGTGTTGTTGCTGTTCTCTTTATGTGGATCAATTACCTGTGGATTTATTAAAGACAACCTTCTGCATTCATTGTGTGCGTCTACATTCTATGACACCATTTCTTGGCAGAAGATCTGACTCAGATAAGATAAGTGGCGTGTTTTCGAAATCTGTATTTTGGACTTTTTTACCCTCACCATGGGAGGGAGATCAGGGAGATCACTCCTTCGAGGAACATTTAGAGCAGACATGAGCAAACTCGGTTCTGGGGAGTTTAACTCCAACCCTGATCAAACACACCTGAACAAGCTAATCAATGTCTTCAGGATTACTAAAAGGCTACGAACAGGTGAGTTTTATCAAGGTTGGAGTTAAACTCTGCAGGACACTGGCTCTTCAGGACCAAGTTTGCCCATGCCTGATTTAGAGGATTTTCTCGCATGTTTTTGATCGATGGCCTCAACACCACCACAAGAGCACAGTTATCCGGGGAGGGTCCTCAAGGAGTTTCATGGAATCCTTAGAGTGGGTGCTGGCGTTATGTGGATTGTCTCTTACCGTTGGATACATTGGACCCATCGACGACAATGCTAGACCCACTCACAACTCAGTGCCCAGCCAACCCGATCTTAAGGCAATTTGTCAATATTTTATGAGGTGGCAAATTCATTCGAATTCATATGACCTCACTTCTACAAGTTCATATGATTTGTAAAAAAACGTATGTATTTTACGAAGGGGCAAATTTGCAGGAATTTGTATGAAGGACCACCCCTAAACCCATCCCTCACAGATGTTGTACAAAATTGTACAAGTGAGGTTGTATGAATTCGTACATATTAGGCACCTTGTATGAATTGGTTGTGTCAGCCTAAACAAAACCACCAAGACTGTGAGGATCAGCAGCATGAGCCCACCGCAGCCCAGCGGAGCTGAACATTGCCACAAAGCAATGCATGTCTTACCAGATGTGCACACCAACTGCAACATCTATTGTCGAGGGATTGCCAGTGGAATACGAAAGATTGGACGTGAGCCTCGCCCAGACTCCCACCACTTAGAGTGACTTTCAGGTCAATGCACTGGGGAACTGTTTGCCCCCACGGCTCTCGCCTGAACCCGCCTCTCCTCTTTTGCTGGTCCTGCCCAACCTCCCTCTCCCACCACCTCTCCAAAACACCACTAATCAGCAGTCTTTTCTATAGTCACCAGCTATTCCTACCACCCATCAACCTCTCAGTACCATCTTAGCCTCCTCTTAGTAGTGTGGATACACTTTGGGAGTGCTGGGATCTATCTCCTCCTGGGTGTGAAAGCTTGTGGCTCAACCTCCAGCCTCAGAGTGCTCCATTCCATCTTGACCTGTCACCCTGGCTCCTGTGCTTGTGCTCCTTCCTCTCTTGACTTCAGCAGGGACCATGGGTGACCAAACTCAGTCCTGGAAGGCCGGTGTCCTGCAAAGTTTAGGTCCAACCCCAAAACCAGCTAATCAAAGTCTTATTATGCATGCTAGAAACTTCCAGACAGGTGTGTTGAGGCAAGTTGGATTTAAACTCTGCAGGACACTGGGCCTCCTGGACCTAGTTTGGGGACCCCTACCATAGGGCATTTGACCTTGCTGGGCTCCCTCGGACTGCCGACTCCACATCGGTCGGACATTACACTGCCTTTGCCATGGACATCAACCCTAGAGCTCGGTTTAGCTCTGCCTTCAGTCAGATTCTGCCTCTGCCCTTGGTCGCTTCAGCTACACCTCTGCCCTCTGGATCCCTGCTTACTTCTCAAGGGGTCATTGCTGTCTTTGTTGCAGCGGTCTAGGTTATTGGTGTCCCTTCGCTTCATCGGCTCTCTGGCTGCACGGCAGGTTCCATCTCCATCGTTGCCATTGCCTCCGGTCGTCCCCATGGTCTCGTCTGTTTGTCTTCTATGGCTTCTCCTTGCAGCAACACCGCTGTGGAGCGCAGCTCTGGCTGCACGCTGGATTATTCCACCACCTACACCACCCTGGACTTTTTTGTTTGGCCCTCTCCTGTCCTTCGTCTTCCAGCTAAGCCTCCTCATGTCTCTTTTCGCCATCCCTTTGTCAGTCCCTTTTTGCTATCCCATTGCCACCTCCTTATCATTCTCTTTTATGGCACAAGGTTGCACCTACTTCAGGGGTGTCCATACTTGGTCCTGGAGTTTCTAGCATGCCTAGTAAGAGCTTGATTAACTGGTGTATGTGTGTTTAATGAGGATTGGAGATAAACTCTGCAGGACAGTGGTCTTCCAGTACCGAGTTTGGACACCCCTGACAGTGGACAGTGTTTCACTTTTTCCATGTTGAGTTTCATGTCATGGTTGTGGTTCTGTTCATTGTTGTTTGATCCTATCTAAGTTAGATGTGTTAATGCTGTTGTCTTTATGTGGATCAGTTACCTGTGGATTTATTAAAGACAACCTTCTGCCTTCGTCTTTGTGCGCGTGTCCTTTCTACAACACCGTTCCATGACGCAGTCAGCTAATCAGTGAGTTTGTTATATAATTATGCTGCAGCAGAGTTATTAGGCATTTATTGCTCCGGTGTCATTCAGGGTCAGAAATCCTGTATCTGGAAGCAAGTAAGATTTTGCACTCTAGTTGCCATTAAAATGAATGAAAATGCTAATCTCCACTACCTATTATATAGCTCCAGCTAAAAGGGAATGTTCTCAGAACTTTGGCTAATGTTCTGGTAAGGTTCTATCAAATATTCTTCCAATAATGTTAATAGAATGTTCATTCAGACCATGCCAGGGGTCCTAGAGAGCTGCGGTCCTGCAGATATTAGCTCCAACCCAACCCTAATAAAACACACCTGAACAAGCTAATTAATGTCTTCAGAATTACTAACTAGGGCTAGAGGCAGGTGAGTTTTTTTTAATTTTTTATCAAGGTTGGAGCTGAACTCTGCAGGACAGCGGCTCTCTAAGACCGAACTTGCCTACCCCTGCACTATGCTAACTCTGCATATAAGTTCACTAATGTGTGTGGATTTGTGTTCCTAGCTCAAGTCACAGAGCAGGACTGTGTTCTAAACTCAAGAATTCCCAACTTGGGACCAGACTTGCTCATAATAAATCAGACCAAAGCACATATATCCTACACAAACACCAAACACAAAGACCCTTCATCACATATTAGCAAACATCAGCTGAGGTCAATGTGGTTCACTGTCAGTGGTCTGAGATGTGTTTATAGAAGAAACTTGAAAAGATTGATCCTGTTTGTTGTGTGCAGAAAGCCTCTTTCCCATGAGCCACACTAACACTTAACCCCATACACACACGGAGGTTTCCAGGGCTTTGCTGCTTCCACAAACAATTCTTACCACACAGACCCTCCACGGTTCAGCCACGGTGGAAAACTGTTCTGACAGTAATCGCTTCACACACACCGGCCGTCACACACACACACACACACACGCTTGTCATCTCAAGGCAGTGCAAAAACCAAATAAATGTAGAGAGAGTGGGGGACGCTGGGAATTCATATTTTTCCACGTCAGGATTTCATTTGATCTCGCCTTGGTGTTGAGTTAGTGGTAGCAATTTCCAGTCAAGGTTGCCCATCAACACTAATTTATCAGCTTGTGCTGGTTTACCCAAGTGCTCTCTCTCTCTTTATAATTTCACCGCTCACACACAAACACACACAAACAGATTTAAGCTTTGGATATACAAGTCATCATTGTGATTAATTGGAGATGGATCATTATTCAATATCTTCTGGTTGGGAGTCTATGGCAGCCCATAGAGCCATGTGGTAAAAGATGAAAATTGTTTTATTGACTAGGACGTGTCCTCCATATAATAATACTTTAGTCTAAAATCACAAATCATTATTTTTTTCCGGATTTTGGCAACATTTTGGCTGACTGAAATTAGAATTGGTCCATGTAAATTGGTGGAAAAAGTTTGGCTTGGTGATAGTGCCACCTGCTGGTTAAAAGCTGTAAATTAATTTTTAATCTGTTGTTTTATACTTTTGGAATAAAACATTTTTGAATAAAACACTTTTTGAGTCATATTTATTGAGTTGTACATGATGTTGCTAATGTGCTTGGGCTTTTTATTTGCAACTATTTTGAATTACTAGTGTTTTAAAATCTATTGATTTTGTATTATTTATTTTTATATATTTGACTGTTGTTTAATTTCAAATTTTTGTCAACATCTAAATTATGCATTTAAACGACATAACCAAACCTAACTAATTCTCAGTTCTCAAAGCTGCATTCCAATCAGTTCATTTCCATCTCTCGCAAACCCACAAAAATGATATAAGCTACTTCTACAAGAAAACAGATAAATTTACAATAAACCCGTTCCTTTAGCATGAATACCTTACAACTGGAGCTCATACATCTAAGTGTCCATACAACATAACAGCATGCTCCCTGCAGTTAGACTCTCAGTGCACGTGTTTGAAAATGAACGCAGCCTGTTGCGTCAGGAGTTTATTACTGGATTGCCAACTGAAGTTGATAGCTATTTCTCTTCTATATTCTCTTCAGATGATCATGACCTGAGTAGTACTGAGAAACTGCTGTTACAAATTACATAAGGATAGTATATAAGAGAGAATAATAAAACAGAACTGTTTTTGCTCATTCTGCACCACCAAAAGCAAATAAATAAGCACATATGTGCTCTGTTTACACAGCTTGACTGATAAACTCATACCTAAAGCCCAGAGTGACGAGAAAGCAGGCATTCAGTAGTGTGCTGTTTGTTTAGACCAACAGAGGGCATTGGTCTTACTACGACGCTATAGTTTTGCTATCCAAAACTGGACCACAAAGAACAAGCGCAAGAGTCTCATCATCTTGAAAGTAAGGCACACTTATATGCACCCTAATACATCTATACTTATACAAAAATTAAGTTTAACCATCGACTGGCTGCTTTCCATCCAAGTAGTGAAGAGAGAAAGCGTGCACAGAAAGCTCACGCGACTAAATTTCATTTAGCTTGAATCTGCAGGAAATTTTCGTGTGCCATTGTAATTTCACCTGGATATGTCACAAAAGGGGAAAACAAGATCACAATTTCCATTTCATGCAGACTTTAAAGACATAAAGTATTACACCGTCGTCCATACATTTATACAAGTCAATGACTGTATCAATGATACAGTGGTCATTGGAGTAAAAATTTTTCCAGTTTTCATTTTAGAAATTTGATCACCTTACAAGAAGAAAGCCCGTCAGATTAGATCTGATCATTTTCAGGTGAGGCCACCACACACACACCACACAGGAGTAAAACTAGCTGATAAGAATAAATAATTCTCACTAAACGGCTGAACTTTGATCGTCTACAGCATGAATATTAGAAAGAAAACTGTTTATCAGATGATGAAGCATGGCTCATAGCATTCAAGTGAGATTACAGGCGATGATGATTAAGGTGGCCTAGCCAGCTGCGTGATTTGGCTTTCCTTTCATTTATCACTCGGCTGATGATGGGATGAACTTACACACACACACACACACACACATACCCACAAACGCACGTACACACTTACTGTAAATCCTGCCAGACCACAAGGTGCACGTTACAAACACACACCAGAAAATGATATCATGTATCATTGTAATACTTTTCCAAAGCTGTTTCAGAAAACTTCATAATTACATTCTGTGATGACTTTTCATAATGTGTCTTAGCGTATGTTCACAGTGTGTGTATACTGCATGTGCGATATACAGCTGAAGTTTCAACTAAAGCCCAAAGTATACTTCATTTTTGTACATGTACACTAGCATGATTTTCAAAGTATACTCCATTTGATGATGTGCACAAACGCGGGTGGTTGACACATGCGCTCCAGAAAGCTTTATACACATCCAGTGTCTGCTCCTTTTTCACCCATAAGTTATGCTTGATAACAAATATTTTTGAACTCTTTTAAACCAAAGCTGAGCAGTCTCTCTCTCTTTTTTTTAAAGTTATATTTATGAACTCGTTTTCACACCTTTATTATGAGAGGACAGTGGAGAACTGACAGGAAAGTAAGTTGTGCTTAATGTCAATACACTAACCACAAGGCTATGGGTGCAGACAAAGGTGAGCTGGGTAACGCTTTAGATTACAACCCGCAAAGAACTACGTAAGTAAACTGAATTTACGGTGTATGTTTCTGTAATTATAGTGTACCTATAAAGAACGTACATGTAGGTATAAGGGACCAATATGTTATATTTGGGTAATAAGGGGATAACAAACCAGATATTTAACCTGCAAAGAACTACATAAGTATACTGAATTTACGGTGTACGTTTCTGTAACTATAGTGTACCTATTAGTACGTATGTGTAGGTATAAGAGAACAATAGGCTATGTTACGTTTTGGTAATTCGGGGGGTAACAACCAGATATACAACCTGCAAAGAACTGCGCTAGTAAACTGAAGTTACAGTGTATGTTTCGTATTTATATTGTACCTACGTGTAAGTATAAGGGAACAATATGTTACGTTTGGGTAATAACGGGGTAGAAAACAGATATACAAATAATTTATAATGGATTCATTTAAAAAAAACTTAACAGGTACCTGTTCTATTAAATCGTAAGTTTGGTGTATCTATACGTAAGCTTTTTAAAATTACTGGGAAATTATACTCTTGTTCCATGTAGTTACAGGGTAATTGTGCCCTCTGCGGGTTGTAAATTAAAGTGGCGATTGTTCCCCTCTTGTTCAAGGAAGTTACAGGGTAGGTTCAATACATAAACACACAATCTGAAAATATATCTAAAAATATTTTTTTATAGTCGCTAATCCCACTTCTACCTCTAAACCTAAAGTTAACTATGACTGAACAGTTATAAAAATATAAAAAAACAGGAAAGTGCAATCACAATCATTTATTTATTGCAAAAATGTCAACAGCCATACAAAAAGTAATCCAAATAACGATGCGTTTGCAGCCGCAGTCCTCTCTGGAGGAATACAGTAGGTCTGAGGTGCAGTAGGTTGAGAGCAGAATTTAAATTGTTAATCGCTGAAAATATTATCCAGATTATTGTCTTGATCCACTCCTCGAAGGCGCCCGCGCGTCATTCCAACACATCTCACCAGAAACACGGCATGTCGTAATCTGTGACGAATGCAGGCGAGAGCCAATGAACGTCCGATTTTCCTGTCGCAAAATGCACTTTAGCACGGGTTTATGGCTGTTGCTGCTGGACTCGCTGCTAGAGATGGAGATGAAGATCGCCGGACAAAGCCTTGAATTTGGTTCTGGTCCTCGCAAATCGTATGGATTCTGAAGATCTGGGTTACAGCACACAAATAAAATGGTTTAATTTGTAATTATGATGCGTGTTCGGTGTATTTTATGGTTCTATTGTTAGTCACAGCATGTTAGAGAAAACGCCTTTGTGTTCCACCACGGCAAACGAAGTTAATATTACATGAATGATTAAACGATTGCAGAAATATTATTTATTTTAAGGGTTTACCGTGTAGTCATGATAACATTATGTAGACCTATTCTTGGAAACGAGCTGGCAACAGAAATCACACAGAACAGAGTTAAATGTTATAATTTCATATTAAGTAAACGTTAAATGTTCAGATGATGTAAATATGTCAGTATTGTACATTTAATGTTTGTAAAAATGTAAATAAATGTACATTTTGTAGAACCACATTTTACGTCGCGTTGTTATATGTGTTGTACCCTGTAACTTCGTTGAACAAGAGGGGAACAGTCGCCACTTTAATTTACAGCCCGCAGAGGGCACACTTACCCTGTAACTACATGGAACAAGAGTATAATTTCCCAGTAATTTTAAAAAGCTTACGTATAGATACACCAAACTTACGATTTAATAGAAAAGGTACCTGTTAAGTTTTTTAAATTAATCCATTATAAATTATTTGCATATCTGTTTGCTACCCCCTTATTACCCAAACATAACCTATTGTTCCCTTATACTTACACGTAGGTACAATATAAATACGAAAAATTCACCGTAACTTTAGTTTACTTACGCAGTTCTTTGCAGGTTGTATATCTGGTTGTTACTCTCTATTACCAAAACGTAACATATTGTTCTCTTATACCTACATGTACGTTCTTTAATAGGTGCACTATAATTACAGAAACGTACACCGTAAATTCAGTATACTTATGTAGTTCTTTGCAGGTTGAATATCTGGTTTGTTATCCCCTTATTACCCAAATATAACATTTTGTTCCCTTATACCTACATGTACGTTCTTTATAGGTACACTATAATTACAGAAACATACACCGTAAATTCAGTTTACTTACGTAGTTCTTTGCGGGTTGTAATCTAAAGCGTTACCGGTGAGCTGTCTCATACCCTCTCGCTCACAATTGCTTGTCAGTGTGAGTGTCTATTGTTGTTGCAATCTCCACTATTTCATTCTTTAATTTAGTTTTTTACTATGAAACAACGGCCCAAGACAGTGTTGCCACCTTGTGGAACAACTGATTACTGCAAAACAAATTCAATGCACATGTGCGACCTGTGCATACAAAGTACATAGGGTAACAAAAATCATACTATTCTGTTGACGAAATTCACATCATGTGCATCAGAACTAGCAAATACAAAAAAACTTCCAAACCCATTTATGGGTAATAATTGAATTAATAATTAACAAATAAAAAACAGATATAAAACAGGTGAAAAAACAAAACAAACAAACAAACAAACAAAAAAAAAAAAAAAAAAAAAAAAAAAAAACAAAAAAAAAAAAACTTGGCTAAATGAATGTTAGATCCCTATAAAAGTGCTTTTTATAATTGATATGATCACAGTTTATAACCTAGATGTTCTCTTGTTGACAGAAACCTGGCTAAAACCAGATGACTACTTCAAAGGAGTCTACCTTCCAAGATTAATGTTATGAAATGAGCTGCGTCCAAAGGGTAAAGGGCAAAGTGTTGCTACTATTTATAGAAACAGTATTCCTTAGAGGTCTGGTTTAAAGTATAAGTCGTTGGATTTAATGGTGCTTTATATAACATTACCTAGAAAGTGTTAATGATAAATCCCTTTTGACATTTGTACTGGCTACTGTATACAGGTGACAAGGGCACCATACAGGCTTTATCATAGAATTTGCTGGTTTTCTGAGTTAATGCACTAGGATTAGCATTTTTAGACATTCTAAACTTTATTGGAGTTAAAAAACATGTGTCAGGACCTACCCAGCTAACATGGAACGTTTTTTAAAGGTTATGTAAATGTTAGGACAAAATGTTCTTAAGATAATGTTTATCAAATGTTCTTACAATGTTACTGATAGTGATGGTGTTTCCCCTGCCTGTGGCCAGAGATGCTGGAATAGGCTCCGGCAACCTTGCGACCATAGTGATCAAGTGGACCAAGTGGTGTGGAGGACAGATGGATGGGAAGCAATGTTCCGAGGGACATTTTTGAACAAAAACAAAGAAAAAACATTCTTCAAACATTAACAAAACTGGACTTTTGAACATTAATAAAACATTCAGAAATAACATTTTCATAACATTTTCAAAATAATAGAATGGAATATTTTTATAACGTTTATATAAACCAAGAAAAAACATTCTTAATACATAATAAAGCTTGTTATTTTAAATGTTTAAAAAACATTCAGAAATAAGAGTTTTAGAACTTAACAGGAATGTTAGAAAAATATTCTAGGAACATATTTTTGTTAGCTGGGTACTAGTTGTATTCATACTTTAGATTTATTATGATCAGTGGAATTGATGTCAGTGACATTGAAATTCTGCAGCAGAGTGATGATATCATCAATTGACCGTCATCAGTTGATAGCAGTAAATAAAGAGGTATCATATCAATCACAAGTACAGTATGGAGTACCACAAGGCTCAGTACTAGGACCGTTGTTTTTCATGCTTTACATGTTAGCCTTGGGATATGTGATCAGGAAACATGGTGTTAGCTTTCATTGTTATGCTGATGATACTCAGCTCTACATTTCTTTGAGGCTTAACAAAATATAACCATTTCCAACGAATAAAAAAAACCTGGATGACTAGTAATTTCTTACTGCTAAATAAAAAAAAAAACAGGTGTTAATTATTAGATTAAAAACCTCTGCATGTAATAACCTGGAACATTGTCTAACACTTGATGGCTGCTCTGTCGATGCCTCCTCTGTCATCATTTAGGAACCTAGGTGTGCTACTTGACAGCAATCTTTCCTTAAAAAGCCAGGTTTTAGCATTTGTAACACCACATTTTTCCTTATTAAAATATATATCTAAGTTACATTTACATTTAGTCATTTAGCAGACACTTTTATCCAAAGGGACTTACAAATGAGGATAATGGAAGCAATCAAAATCAGTTAAAAATGTGTTAATTATATAATAAATAAAAAGAAAACAAGCAGTTAGAAAACAAATAGAGTGCAAGTCTTAAAGGGTCAAGTTTTTTCTTTTCTTTCTTTCTTTTTTTTTTTTTAAGCATAGAATTTGAATAGAGAGTGCTGGAGGTAGAGGGTCAAATAAAGGTGGAAGAGATGTGTTTTTAGCCGAAGATGGCGAAGGACTCAGCTGCTCGGATTAAGGTGGGCAGGTCATTCCACCAGGAGGGAACAGTTAATGTAAAAGTCAGTGAATGTGATTTTGTGTCTATTTGGGATGGCACAATAATGTGCTGTTCACTTGCAGAACTCAAGCTTCTAGAAGGTGCATAAGTCTGAAGTAGTGAATTTAGGTAAAGGGGTGCTGAGCCAGTGGTGCTTTTGTAGGCAAACATTAATGCCTGGATTTTTATGCGAGTAGCTATTGATAGCCAGTGCAAATTGATGAAGAGAGGTGTGACGTGCATTCTTTTCAGCTCATTAACAATTAATCTTGCAGCCGCATTCTGGATTAATGGTAGAGGTTTGATAGAACTGGCGGGAAGACCTGCCAAGAGAGCACTGTAATAGTCCAACCTGGACAGAACAAGAGCTTGAACAAGGAGTTGTGAAGCATGTCCCGAAAGAAAGGGCCTGATCTTTCTGATGCTGAATAAAGCAAATCTTCAGCACCAGGCAGTTTAAGCAATGTGGCGTTCTAGCTGTTTTTAAAGGAGTTATGGTTGATGTGCCGAACTGGGTGGCAAAATTGTGATAAACCATGGGTTTTATGGAACCACAAGCAGTTCTGCAAGGTTGAGTTGAAGATGATGTTCCTTCTTCCAGTAAGAAATGTCTGTTAAACAAGCTGAGATGCAAGCAGTTACCGTTGGATCATCAGGAAGGAATGAGAGGTAGATTTGAGTGTCATCAGCAAAGCAGTGATATGAAAAGCCATGAATGACAGAACCTAGTGATGCCATGTAGACAGTGAAGAGAAGCGGTCCAAGAACTGAGCCCTGAGGCACCCTAGTAGTTAGATGTTATGACTTGGACACCTCAACTCTCCAGGATACCTTAAAGGACCTATCTGAGAGGTAAAACTCAAACCACCGGAGTGCGGTTCCTGAGATGCCCTTTGCCAATAGGGTTGACAGGAGAATCTGGTGGTTAACCCTCTGGGGTCTGAGGGTGTTTTGGGGCCCTGGAGAAGTTTTGACATGCCCTGACATTTGTGCTTTTTTCAGTATCTTATCTTCAGTATCCAGTGGCCACTGTCGGTTTTGGCTGCTTAGTTGGGGACACTTAATTTTTGGCAATACTGTCGACTTGATTGCACAAACACTATCTGAGGAGAGCTGAACTGTGCTGGACAATGACATCATATCCAACTAAATGCAATTATAAAATATGATTCTATAGTTTGCACTGCTTCGATTTGAGAGAAACCTTGGCATTTTTTTCTCCCAATATTGATAGTTTAGAAGTGAAGCATTGTAACAGTGATTACTTGATGCTAATTATAAAGCTAAATGAAATCATGTGGTTTGGTGCTTATGAAGGGTTCTTGAGCCGAACATCAATCGATAAGAAGTGTGTTTTAGGAACAGGACAGACTGTTCCTTTTAAGAAAGTTAAAAATTGAGGAAAAAAAGAGCGCGAGATGCGGATGCAGTTGTCGTGATCCATTTATTGTAGCGCAGCTCTGACTCTCAGCGGTGTGACCACATTCCTGAACACTGTCTGGCTCAAAGTCAAGAGCAACAATGCTGCAACAGCGTTCTTCCATTACTTCTGCTAAACCCAGAGAAGATTCTTTACGCCCTTCCTCCTTCCCCTCTCTGCTCTGCTATAGTGTTGTCTTGCCCTCTGAGGCCGAATTATGATCCTCCCGAGAAACCAGTGTGTTCTCATAAATCGCTTAGCTAAAGAGCCACAGCAAATCGCTGTTTGGCTGAGGGGCTACACAGCTCTGTTTGTTTTTCTACTGTGTTAGCCTCATTCTCCACGGCAGATAATTTGTGAACTGATTTATGCGGCGGACATGTGCACTGGGGTTGTATGAGTGCTTTTTGGTGATTTCCTCACAGGATGTTCTTCTGTCTCTTCTCTGAGTAGAAATCATTACTTTAAGAAATATCCCACCAGGTGGCCCATCAGTACTTTCCAAAGCCACCGTTTCCAACAAGTGTATGTATGTTTAAGATATCAGCACACATTCTGAACCGTAAAAAAACTTCTACATCCATAAGTCACCTAAAGTCATTGAATAGCTTTGTGTGAGTAACAGACCACAATTAATTTCAGCATTGAAGTTGAAATTTATCTTCATCTATACTAAATTTGAGCTAGTGAAAATAAGGAAAGTAAGATTTACATTTTGCATTGAAATATAGATTAATGTTGAAATTGAAATTTAAACCAGAAGTGATGCTTTTTTTAATGCATTATTTGAACATTTCAGCAGATGCAAAAAAAAAAAATTTTGACTGCAATTTACACATCTTCAAGCCATACTTCATCACATGAGACATATTTTAATGTATATGAATGTGAGATTTGTACAGAGCCCCCAAACAAATATGGAAATGGAAAATATATGTGATGGAAAGAAGAAGAAGAAGAAAAAAAAAACAGATTTCAGTGCCTTTAAATTCACTCTTTTTTTTTTTTTTTTTTTTTTGCTTTTTTTTTGCACCTTTTAGATAAACCCAAAAAAAAGGTTTATTAAAGGTATTTTTCCAGGGGAACTTGTGAGAACCCTCAAATGTTTTCAAATGGATGCAAAATTGAATTGGGGAATGCAAAAGTTTTGCAAGCGAATTTAAAAGCACTGAAATATAATTCCCCCCCCCCATCTATATTTACAGATCGAAATGTCCCTTTTAAGGGTCTGTAGATTTTAGAGATGAACATTTCAATATGTAATTGATGCAATGCAATGCATTTGAATTCACAAATTCACAATTTTGGCTAGATTTCTTCCCTGATGTGCATTTGTGATGCATCTCTTGATGTATGATTTGAAAACAAAGGTTGACTGGAAGATTTTTTAGCATATAATACTTAAAGGAGAAGTTCACTTCCAGAACAAAAATTTACAGATAATTTACTCACCCCATTGTCATCCAAGATGTTCATGCCTTTCTTTCTTCAGTTGTAAAGTAATTATGTTTTTTGAGCAAAACATTTCAGGAATTACCTCCATATAGTGGAGTTCTATGGTGCCCATGAGTTTGAACTTCCAAATGCAGTTTAAATGCAGCATCAAAGGGGTCTAAATAGCAGCCAAGGAATAAGTGCCTTAGCAAAATGGTCAGTCATTTTCTAAAAAAAAATCTTATTTACTTTTTAACCTCAAATGCTCGTCTTGTCTAGCTCTGCCATGTGCATGCGAACTCTGTGTAATCTGGGTCAACACAGTTAGGGTATGTCGAAAAACTCCCTCCAACTTCGCTGCAGAAGTACCGATCCAGTGTTTGCAAAGTGAACATGCAAAGAAGGTCAACTGCCCTTTACAAAAAAAGGTAAAACAGCGATGTAGGGCAATTTTAAAGTTGGAGGAGAAAATGAGATGGGAGTTTTTTAACATACCCTGTATTGACCCGGATTACACAGAATACACATGCACATCGCAGAGCTAGACAAGACGAGCATTTGAGGTTAAAAAGTATGCAAATTGTATTTTTTTTTTGGAAAATGATTGATTGTTTTGCTAGATCCTTCTTCCTCAGCTGGGATTGTTTAGAGCCCTTTGAAGCTGCATTTAAACTGCATTTTGGACGTTCAAACTCGCAGGCACCATAGAAGTCCAATATATGGAGGTACTTCCTGAAATGTTTTCCTCAAAAAAACATAATTTCTTTACGACTGAAGAAAGAAAGGCATGAACATCTTGGATGACAACAGGGTGAGTACATTATCTGTAAATTTTTGTTCTGGAAGTGAACTTCTTTAAAATTTTGATCTGCACCTTACACAATGCTGTCTTATGAAAGACGTTTTGAGCACAAGTCATGTGGACTGCATTTATATATTTGGAGCCTGAAAGCTGCATTTACTTTATTTGTATTGAAAAGAGCAAAATATTTCCATTTTGTGTTCAACATGAGAAAGTAAGTCATGCAGGTTGGAACAACACAAGGGTGAATAAATGATGGCAATTTTCATTGTTGGGTGAGCTGTTCCTTTTAATGCATTTTTAATGTACTTCTTCCTTACAAAAAGAAACACACTGGTTAAGTTTTTTACGTCAACCACAGATGCTCGTCTTAAAAAGGAAAAGCAAATCTAAAACATGTCAACACCAGCAAACCATCCATCCATAACCTCTAGACATTTTCTATTTTCCACCCTCAGGTGACCCTCAGCAGCACTTAGTAAATCATCTTCTCCAAGGAGAGCAGCATTGAGCTTTTCTGTCAGGGATTGGACTCTCAGACAGACACATTTCCTGTCCTTTAAGCCTGTCCAGAGAGCTGAATTTATCTGTTCCAGCTCTCAACGATGGCGGGAATCCCATAGAGTAAGCCCAGCTATAACTACACTCTAAAAACTTTGCGTTTCTTTACCAAGATAAATATTCAGATAGAACTCCATTTCATTTAATCAGTAATTGTTTCCATTTATTTTATTTGCTATCAGAGTTGTTTTTGAGGGACAATATGAGTATTGGTCAGTATTTGTTTCCATTTCAAAGTGTTTTGGTTTCTAGAGTGTTGTTGTGGTGTAGTTAAGTGGTGTCTATGTTATTTGCAACCCAGGCTCATTGAAAAGTACTTGTGGTGATGTTTCTGCAACACCAATATTACAAAACTTTTCATGGCAGTTTTAAAGTGAAATGACCATTTCATGTGAAATGACCATTTCATGTAATTCATGTGAGGCAGTTCAGTTCATAGCATGTGAGTACACTGTGAGATTTGTGAGAGAAAATCGCCAAATGGCTAATAAAAAGTTGTACTGTGAGGAGTTGTACTTTTCTGATCATTTGGAATGAGGATAAAAAGACCAAAAAAAAGCAACAATTAAGTTCGAACATCAATTCAGTATCTACTACTTCCTTGATATTGTGAAATTCAAGATGGCCGCCCCTGATGATGTCAAAATATGCAAATTAGATGAGTATATTTACACCCCACATAAACTTTTGGTCATGCCCAACATTTTTCTAATTTACAGTAGATCTCTATCTTTAAGCCCTTTTAACCCTGGTGAAAAAAACAGCATATGCTGGTAGGTATGTTTTGATGCTGGGATGCTGGTTAGGTATGTTCTGATGCTGGTTTAAGCTGGTCCTTAGCTGGTTTATGCTGGTCCTTTGCTGATTTATGCTGGTCATGTTGCTGGTCAAGGACCAGCACAAACCAGCAAAGGACCAGCTTAAACCAGCATCAAAACATACCTAACCAGCATCCCAGCATCAAAACATACGTACCAGCATATGCTGCTTTTTTCACCAGGGAAGTCACAAGCTTTTGAAATCTTGATGTCAAAATCCAGCATTTTTCAAAAAAAAAAAAAACCCTGGCACCTAAAGGGTTAACTTCCTTAGAAGTGGGGTTTGAGCTGTTTTGTTGAGTTTCATGGGATTTGTACCGAAGCGCTTCATCACACAAGTGCAATGCCGTATCGGGTGAGCTAGCGAGCAATCTTACTGCACTAGAATACCCATACATATGAAGCTGTACATGTGATGCTAACATTCATTAGTATCAGTTTTCAAATTTCAAAGCATGTTTAAATTATTTTATAGTCATAACATACTATTGTTCAAGGAATTGTGCAAAAATTAGGCTTTCTTAATTGAAACTTTGGCCTTGTAAATCATACATTTGCTGATGCAACCGTTCACACATACTTTGTGTGAAAAAGAATAAAAGTTGTCTTGCCCCTAGTGTTATATTCAACTAAAAACTGCAGCGACTCGCATGTATAAGTACATTTTTTGAGTTTTGCAGAAGTGTTGATATTTCAAATGAGCCTGGGAAGGTTATTTTGGTATATCTTGGTATGTCTTTTAGTTAAAGAGCAAAATGCATTTGAAGTGTGCATTGATTGGACTAGCCTAAAATATTTTAGCCAAAGAAGCAAAATGAATGATTCCATTGTTTTCACATTTTATTTCTGATTTGGTATTATTGAAACTGGAATCTTGACAAATCGTTTTCTTTTTTCTTGGATTTATGCAGTTGTTGAATGAACTGATTCACTTTAAAGGGAGCCCCAGCCTTTCCCCCGTCATCTCTCCATCTTACCTCTCTCTGTGTGTTTGCATTCTCTTCATCATGAGTGAAATTATATTCAGCTGATGAGGTCTGGCACCTGAGATGCAGCAAAAAGAGAGAGAGCGACATTTTGACAGTGTGTCTCAGTGTGTGTTTGGTCTCATTTTTGGTGGACTGTGATTCAAACACTCTTGGCTCTTGCCAGCAGCCGTCTCTCTGAGTTTGAACTCTCAACTTCATTTTGTGCATGTGAATGAGTGTCAGGGTGGGAAAGTCAGGATCAGTCCATGCAGATCAACATCCTGAGACAAGCTTCGTTTCTCCTCAGCCGGTCTGGAGCCTGAAAGTTATTAGCAATAATTACTGCCCCAGATGTTGGACACATCTGTCAAGAAGTTCATCAGATGGCTTTGAGGAAATTCCTGCAGAATGATAAAACAGTAATCACGCAATGATGAGATTAACAACAGGTTAGATAATAATCGGTGCTTTTATTCATCCATCCATCCATCCATCCATCCATCCAATAAAAGATCCATTCACCTTGCCATGTATTAATTGAAATATTTGTCTCTTCATCCATGCATCCATCCATCCATCCATCTGTTCATTCAGTCATCCACCCATACATATATTTATCCATCTAACTATCCATCCATTCATCCATCTGTTAATTCAAACGTTAATCCATATTAATTCATCCATATATCCATTGTGTCAAGCATTCATCTTTTCATTCATGCATCTATTCATCCATCCATCCATCCAAACGTCGTTTCAGAACAACTTAAATTTTGAAGAGCGTTCTTAACGTAAGATGACATTATAATAAAGCCATTTTAATCCTTGACAGGTGGGTTGGTCTTTTGTGATTACAGAAATGTGGGATGAAATGTAAAAAGAGAGAGAGCAGACCCAGGCAGTCCAGATGAACATGTAATTGAAGCATTACTTTATCTGGTCCTTTGACCCCTACCCCCCAAAACCAAACAGACCAGTCAGAACCAGACCAAAGGTCACCACAGTCCCACCTGGTGAGCCAAAGGCACTGGCGCTAACGCAAATACTAGTATAATCACTTTATCTGGCTTGCCTATGTTTTCCTCCACATTGTAATTGGAGCAGAGTGTGTTTTGCTATCATGTGTCTCTTTCTGATTGGACGCCTGTGGTGAGGTCACCGTCGCTGATCCCTCTGTAAAAATGAACCTGGGAAGAGAGTGAGACGGAGAAACTGAGACTCATAGAGCTGTCCGTCACTGCTGTCTGAGTGCAGGAAATGAGGAAAAAAGAAGAAACGAAAAAAGGAGGAATTCATAACATGGGCTTCATCCCCTCGTAGGCTAATTGGCAGCGCTACATGAAGGAGATTTCAATCCAAATAAACACAGTGTCCCCAAGGCCCTTCAGAGAGAGAAACTTAACCTACAGATATTAACCTTTAAGAATACTCATCCTCTCACTTTACCTCCTCTCTTTTCCTTTTCTATAGCTGTGTTTTAGTTGTGGAACTTTGACCGAATGTTTTGTGCAGTGTCTCCACTGAGAAACACAAAATAGCATAACTGTTTAATTAAAATCTTACGTTTTTATAGTGGGGTCATAGTTTTAATGATCACATCTGGAATAGACCATTTCATAATTTGTTGGTTTGCAAAGTGCCGTCATTGTTCCCTGGAATGTTTTAGGTTAGCTGTCAAACAACAGCGGGAGGTGAATTGCACATAGGTGAGTCCTGCACATAATGTGAAAAATAAATAAATAAATAAATTTATATAAATGTTGTGGCCACAAATTAGGAATTTGCTCCCAATGGGTGCTGATAGCCTTGTGGCAGCTGTAATACATCAGTGATATAAGCACATATGACGTAGGAGTAGAATCCAAACAAGAAGTTTTTTAGTGATAATCCACAACGAAAATACACAGGAGAATAATAATCCACAAGGAAGAATATGCTGGAGATCACCAAGCAACACTAACTACAAACAAGACCAGACAAAGGAAACTGTGAGAACACTTAAATAGAAACAAAGGAACAATCAAAGAGAACTGAAGCACGTGAAATAAATTAGTAACTAAGGAACCATATAAGGAAACTTAGGATGGCCGCACACTATAAGATTTAAAGATAAGCCAGATTTGCACCCCCAAACGATCGGGAGGTGTGGCCAGATTCGAGTCTTGTCTCAAATGTTTTTTTATCCAAAAAATAACCTGTTGAAAAAACAGCATATGCTGGTTAGGTATGTTTTTGTCAGGAAAATGGACCTGTTTTGTTTTCTCTATTACCTCATATATTTAAGTTCCAGTCTGTGTGTTCCTTCTTTGTCGGGTCTACTATCTGATGTACGTTTGTCTTCTCCCGTTCCTTGTGTGGATTTACCCTGTGTTGGATTTATTAAAGACTGTTTCGCTTATCAACATCTCTGTCGTTTCTTCTGGCACAGTTCATGACAGAAGACCACAAACAGTACTACTGTGTGTTCCCCCTCCGTTTTGTTTATACGTTTTATTCAGTGTTTTTTGTTTCCGTTGTTCCCCATGGATCCCCTTGCCCACCCTGAATACCTCCTCCTTCTGCTGGAGCAGGGGCAGAGATTACTCGAGGCCCATACCAGACTGTTCCTGGTCCTGGCGAGTCTCACCAGCTACCCAGACGTCACGCTCTGTGTGTTCTATGATGGCAGTTTGAACATCAAGTGCACTGGCGAGAAAAGGATCTCCATTCCCTGTCTGTTCCCAGGAGAATCTCACCAGTTCCACTCCTGACCCAGTGCCCAGCCCACCATCTCCCCGTGGTGTGGAGCATAAGTCTGAGCCCACCAATGATGGAGAGCCAGAGCCTTCCATGACCAATGAGCCATTGCATTAAGGAGTGACAGAGCTGAGGATCGCCACGGAGCCAGAGCTGTGATTACTATCAGACCAGGTGTGAGAGCCGGCTGCAATGGCCGCCATGTGGGAGAATGCCATAGTCTGTGAGATTGTGGAGAGGAGCTCCGCCCACTGCAACATGGCTGAGGGTGAGCTTCAATGGAGCTTGGTAAAGGAAAAGCGGAAGGAGACCTAATAGACTGGGATGCTGACCTGCCCCCTCTCCTCCCTTCTTCTTCAGATCCCGCTGTCATCCCTATTCCCACGTGCAGCCCAGAGTTCCCTCTCCATTGTGGCTTGGCAGTCCATTGGCTCCGCCAGGCTCCCTCGTCCCTCTGGCTCTGCTTTGGATTGTCGTTGACCATTCTGCGCCTCGGGACTCCACTTCTCTGGCTGTGCCTCATTCCTCCGTCCCTCCGGCTCCGACAGGCTCCTCCATCCCTTTGGCTCCACGTTGGTCCTCTGTCGCTCCGCGGCCTTTCGGATCCACAATGCCACGTCGGTCATCGGAGCCATTAGTTCCGCCTTGGCCCTCCGGACTCTTCTAGTCACCCTGGCTCTTCAGCTCTCTGCCTCAGGCTCCTCCGCCACCTGCTCTTCCGGCGTTGGTCGGCCCCCTGGAGTCATCAGCCCTTTCTCCTCCACAGCTCCTCCCTCCATCAGCTCCACCGTGGGTCGTCATCATGGCTGTGGCCTGGGTCCCGCCAGTCTCCTCCTGCTCCAAGTTCCTCCTGTCGTCTCCCTGGCTCCTCCCCCCGTCTGGTCTGCGCTGGTTCCTCCTTGGCTCCTCCCTCCATCCTCTCCACCCTGGACTCTGTTCGTTGTCCTCTTCCTGGGTGTCCGTCTACCTCCCGAGCCTCCTCCCTGTGTTGTTTCTATGGCGCGAGGATGCGTAGAGTACTGAGAAAGAGCATCACCCATATTCTTTTTTATACTTTTTTTTTTCACTGTGAAACAGAACACGCACCAGGAGAACCAGCTGACAACATTGATTGTTCTCCATTTGTTTTTCTTCTCTAGTCACGTTTGAACTCGTGAGTCTCCATCGTGGGTCACTGTGAAATTACTCCTACAATCAACAAGTGTGTGGTCTCGCGATCTGGTCAAATCATCTAGTGTGCGTATTCAGAGGATTATAAGCCTTAAAATCAGTTGAAACTGTCTTGATGTCTGTGGTCTCCCATAGTTTTCAGTTGAGATTTGAAAATCGTCCAGTATGTGGCTAGCTTAAGCAGCCAAACAGGAGATAATCAGTAACCATGGAAACTAACAATAGGAAACAATAAAAAACTGAACACAGGTACTAGAACTGAACAGAAACAAACTAAACCATGACAGCAGCATACTGACATTTAGCATTGTTGCGCTTTGGGTGTCCTGAGTTTGAGTCCCAGCTTGTGGACCTTACTTGATGCTATCCCATTTTCTCTCTTCCGCTTCGCTTCCTGTCAACTTACAATCCTATGAAATAAAGATAAGAATGGCAAAAAAATAAATAAATCACTCCCACAATTATTCATTAGTTTGCATTAAGTTGCACAAACTTAACTTTTGGCTAGAAGCTTCTTTCAGGAGCTGTGCTCATCATTTCATAATTTTCTGAGTTGCTTTTTCCGAATTGTGTTGCGGTAAAAATAACATCAGGTAGAATTTATAGACCAGACGGAGTTGTCAGTGACTCCTGTTGAGAAGTGTAATGAGTGGCCGCCGGTGCTGATCCATCGTGTAGTGTGCACACAACAGAAACTAGACGGTACCTCAGACAGTCGTGTAAGGTGAGAAGAACAGCAATCTGATGACTTTCAATATCGTGCAGCGTGTTCTCGGCAGTATTAGTTGCTGGATGACTCATTGACCAGTCAGCCGTTGCGGCCTAATTGAAACTCATGATTCATTTATTTAGACTGCTGTTGTCTTTTTGTCTGACAAAATGGTGGAAGGAAACAACACATCTGTTTTGTCTTTTATGGAAAAAATATCAAATCATTCTCCAGACTCTGAATAGATGCACAAACAAATATTTACCACAGTAACACTTGATTCAGAATGATCCTGTTTGCTGAATGATTCCAACCTACTGATTTAACGAAGAAACCTAGTGTTTCCCAACCCTGTTTCTGGAGGCATACCATCAATACACATTTTGGATGTCCCACTTATCCGACCTATTTACTTCAGACCTGTGTCTGAATTTGCATACTCCCCTAATACACAGAGCAGTTCATGGAGTCTTTACTAATGAGCTAATGAGTTGAATCAGGTGTGTTTGATTAGGAAGAGTTTGGAAAAAAAGGAAATGTGTACTGTTCATGTGCCCTCAGGAAGAGGTTTGGGAAACATTGCTGTAACCTACAGAAAGAGTCATTAAGCAAATCTTGTTTAGTGAACAGATTCAAAGGAGTCACTGGTATAAATCAAGTCTATTACTTTTCTCCGCAAGAAACATGAACCCACTCCTTTCTGTCTTTGATGCTGTTTTCCATCTCAACGTATCTCCATAATTACGTCTTTTCATTTTAATCTTTCACTCTACATCTGTTTCAGCATTTGTCTCTTCGTTTCTTACGGCCTGTCTTTGACACTCATTCTCACCCCTTTCCTCAATCTAAATGGGCAGCTTTGTGGGGTAATTGGTGCCATTTGGTCACCTTGAAACTCCTGTGGTGTCACATTGAGGCTTAATTCATGACTACCCCTCAGCACCCCCTCTTTTCCTTTCTATTTTGCCTTTTTCTTCAAAGACACCCCCCGTCATCCCACCCTGCTGGTCTGCGACTCTTCATGTCCTGCAGTTCAGTGGAGTCCTAACCAAAACCGTGTTGGACAAATTAAGTGGGTTTTCTCTGCTTCTCTGGCTTACATCACAGAACTATAAACATGAAATGCTTTGGTCATTTAGGAACCAAATCTCCGCAAAAGCCCACTGCTGATTATCTCTGTTTTTTAAACTCATATATCAGACTTACATTCGCTCTCCAAGGACAAACAAGAACTTTAACATGTCACTTTTAACTTTAAAATGCGTATGTCAGACTCTAAAGGAGAAAATGGAGTTAATCCTAAATATCCCTTTTGGATAAAAATGCACTCACACAGAAGATCTCTTCAAACCTTTCTCAAAGGACATACATGGTGGGTTTTCTCTCTCTCCCATGTATGTTGGCATCTTTGTCTTCACATTTTGATATTTAAGATTATACTTTTTTATTCTTAGACATAGAATTAGGCATCACAGAAGTCAGAATAACAGATACAGGCATAGGAACAAACAGAACCATAAATAAAGTCTAATTTGTGTAAATTCTAGATTTTTATGGTTAGTTTTCTTCTCGTAACTGGTAGTGTATGGTGCTAGCAACATCAAGATCACTAGTTTAGTTTCCATGAATGAATGCTCAATCTAATAAAACTGTATAGCTTGAAAGTTGAAATAAAGTATATCTTTTAATCAGAGCTGGGTAGTAACTGATTACATGTAATCTGGATTACATAATCAGATACCAAAAATTAACTTGTAATTAGATTGCATTACATTTTACAATGCTCATAATCAGATTACAGTTACTTTTTATGGACTACATAATTTCATATTATTTGTCCACCTTTTTCCTGAGTAACTGATGAGTGCATGATGGATTCTAACTTCCATTTGGGTACTCTCATGTTCCAGTCTTAAGTTAAAATACTGTGTGAAATAATAGAAAAATGTATTAAAATAATGTGTACTCTTATCATTTTGTGAACAAAATCCCACGAACTTCGCCTGATCAGGAGCTGCATATATGTGTACACATCTGTCTTCAATGCAGCAAACCTTGCGTCACTTCATGTCATCTTCTCACTCATTAAACTATGACAGGTGAGTTACTGCAAAAAAAAAAAAAAAAAAGTAAAGTAAAGTGAAAAAGTAAAGTGATGAAACTATGGCGCCATGTGTTCCAGTTAGGCAAGACTTTCGTGTTCAGGAAAATGTGGATACAATGGCAGTAAATTATTTATAATTTATTGATTTATCCTAAATATTTTCCGTTTTCTTTAAATTTTTCTTTCTAAATGACCCTACCACTTATATACAGTTTGGTAAACCCTACTGTAGGGCAATGTTTAAAGACGAGATGAAACGGAAGTTGCGATAGTCTTTTTTCCACCTATTGTGATGTATATCCGAGTGAAATAGCTTCTGGAATGTAGGGTGGGATTTAACTCTTCACCATGAATTTGATTGACAGGCAACCTGACCAATCATAATGCAGAATCTGCCAATTTCTCAGACAAACAACCCAACAACAGGAGAGTTAAATTAATGTCAGTCATCTTTTTGTGGTTGAGACAATATAACTCTAATGTTTATTCATGTTTATTTCATGCTATAACTCGTAGTAAAGAGGAAGAGATCTGTTCCCGCTTAAACTGCTTAAAGACAATTGCATTCTTAAGCCACATATCATCACTAGGTTAGAAATACATTGCAGAGCAAAGAGGACAGTGACAATGCACTGACAGACAAGACAGAGCAGGTTACTTTAGGTATGAAACAAAATCTCAGCTTTCAGATTTTGTCATTTTTTACTTTTAAAGAAATTCAAACAATAAATAAAATTTTTGAGGCTCTTTAATTTGACAGATCACTGTAGCTTCTTAGTTCTAGCGGTTCAAACATTAATCGATCTCTTCCTGCTATTTATAGCATGTAATACACATGAATGAACATCAGATGGTATGTTGTGTCAACTGCGGAAAGATATCAATACATCATTTTCAAGTTTGACTCTACTGATGTTAATCTATTAACTTTCCTGGTTTGTTTGTCGAAGAAATTGGCATAATGATTGGTGAGATTGCCTGTCAATGAAACTACCAGGTGCTAAAGGCCTGGTCATTGGACAGTCAACATAGTCCATACCCTTTTTCTAGCCAATAATCGAATCAGTATGGTATACAACAATCCCAGTCAAGTCTATGTGATAAATGAGTTTGGTCAAAATTGATCTAGAAGTTATCAAAAAGTAGTCAGACTTCATTACTTAATATGTGTAATCCAGATTAAGTTACTAACTACAATTTTCAAATAGAATTTGTAATGAGTAACAGACTCCAATTTATAAATAATCTACCCAGCACTGATTTCAATAGAGGCCTCTGTCATATGCATAAGTATAAGCGTAATAAATTATTGCGAAATAAATCTGTCAGGTTGAAGAAAGCATGAAATATTGATTTGGGTTGAAATTGTTATGTGAGACGAAAGAGAGACCTGGAGCTACTAAACATTTTAGCCTTAAATCTCCTTGTGTCAGTGTCTGATAAACCATCTTATGAATTTTAAAAACAAACCTACTAATTTTTGGAAATCTGACAAAGCATTTCCATTGCCAGTCATTCTAAAAGCATAGAAGGAGAAATAATAAGATGACTTCAGGTCAGCAAAACTTTTGCAGTGGATGGATTTCAATATCAACATGAGGTTTGAGTCATAGTGTGTCTAAAGATCAGATGTATCTAAGCCCTTTTCAGTAATGAAATGTTTCTTTAATCTCCTTTCTGTTCTTTACAAAATCTGTCTATTACATTCTTCAGGCTTGGGTCGCTCACATAAAAGCACCATTGCTCAACATGAAGCATGAACTCCAGAATACATGTTTAACCTGTCATGATGTTTTCTCATGGTTGTTTGGTCACCTCAGTCTCAATCGTGATGCTGCTCATTGTTATTAGAGTGTCAGTACTACACATATGTGAGCTGCATGACTTTTTACTGCATGTTGATATGCCCATACATGTTTCACATTTTTTCTTTGGATGGTTGTTTTGTTTGAAATCATACCAGAGTGACAAAATTTAAAACTTGTTTTAGCAAAGTGATTGCATGTTGGTTGTGTAGGCTGATTTTTGCAGCTTTATAAACATCCATTTTAGGTGTTCACGATGAGTATAGTTATACAGCCACAGAGTTTAAACTCTGAGTAGAGTTCGGTGTGATGCTGGACTGTTTTGAATTTAAAGTGAGCCCGTACGCAGCTGCTCAGGGCACCTGGCTCATGTAAAGTTAAATTGAAACAAACAGGCTTATCGTATGGTGGCTCTGACTTCAAAACCACAACCTGGTAATAAGCCTAAATGCTAACTCGCTAACAGCTAATTACCAGCCAATCAACTGTCAGGGTTAAGCTCAGGGTTAAGATCTGAGGTTTGAAAAGAAACCTACTGAATTAACAGACTGGGATTTCATCTGAGGTGAAAAGAGCTATATAAGAGGAATATAGATTATAGATTTGAAAAGAGGAAAATACATAAGGACTATAGATTTGTACTTTTTACAAAAGAAAACGTGCTGCCTGTGCAAAACTCATCACCATGATGTTGTTGCCTGGAAGGTACTAAATGTTTGCTCAGATGTTCTTTGTTAATAATTTAAATGTTAATAATTTTAACAAAATAAGAGGGATCATGAAAACTGTATGTTATTTTTTATTTAGTACTGTCCTGAATAAACTATTAAGGATAACAGATTTTTATATACACTCCACAAGACAAAATAATAACTGAATTTATATAAATAAAAGGGTTCAAATATGCATAGGACTCATGAACAACTATCACAAAACAAAAACAGTAATGGATCATCCAGGAAACAACACACAGAATTAAGATTCAAGGGTATGTAAACTTTTGAAAGGGGTCATATATATATAAATTCAGTTATTATTCTGTCTTGTGGAGTATATATAAACATCTGTTATGTTAAATAGTTTGTTCAGGACAATACTAAATAAGAAATAACATACAGTTTTCATGATCCCTCTTAACATTTAGCATATTCTGCAATATGTAATTATGTAACGCTATGTAATTTGTAATCAGTAAATGACTACAATCTACACTAGGGATTAGCTTTGGGTTGCTAGGTTGTCTTTAGTGTTTCTACAAAGCCAAATCTAAAGAGGGCACTCCCCACGTAGGAGGCGACGTTCTCGCAACCTTGCGCAACGTTCCCTAAAAGTTGTCTAAAGGTGACGAATGTCCCGAACATTTACAGAACATTGGAGACGTTCCTAAAACGTCTTCTTTTGGTTACGAAAGTTCTGGTGCTCAATGTTCGTTATACGACTTTAGGGGGACGTTCCATTTTGGTTATTTTTTGGTCACATAAGAACGTTACAAAGAGGACATTTGGGACATTTACAGAACGTTCTCACATGGTCCTCTTTTAGTCATATAATAACGTTCGCAGTATGACTTTAGGAGGACGTTCTATATTGGTTATTCTGTGGTAATTTAACAATGTTACAAAGAGGACATTTAGGACGATAACAGAACGTTCTCACATGGTCCTCTTTTAGTCATACAGTAACGTTCGCAATATGACTTTAGGAGGACGTTCTATATCTGGTCCTCTTTTAGTTAATTAATAACGTTCGCAATATGACTTTAGGAGGACGTTCTATTTTGGTTATTCTATGGTCACATAAGAACGTTATAAAGAGCACATTCGGGACGTTAACAGAACGTTCTCACGTGGTCCTCTTTTAGTCATACAGTAACGTTCGCAATATGACTTTAGGAGGACGTTCTATTTTGGTTATTCTATGGTCACATAAGAACGTTATAAAGAGCACATTCGGGACATTAACAGAATACGTTCTTACATGGTCCTCTTTTAGTCATATAATAACGTTCACAATATGACTTTGGGAGGACGTTCTATTTTGGTTATTCAATGGTCACATAAGAACGTTATAAAGAGCACATTCGGGACGTTAACAGAACGTTCTCACATGGTCCTCTTTTAGTCATACAGTAACGTTCGCAATATGACTTTAGGAGGACGTTCTATATTGGTTAATCTCTGGTCACATAAGAACGTTTAAAAAAGAGGACATTTTGGATGTTTACAGCACGTTTACATTTTTTTTTTTTAATATGTACAATGTATTAAACCAATCACAAAGGTCCGGTATACTGCAGGGATCCAGCTGTTCATCCCAGCATCCGTTGATCCATACTGAGGCTTTTTTTTCTTCACCAGCTGAGAGCCTTCTACGGTGAGTAACGTTATTTCTGCTAAATTAATTATATATCATGGAAAGTTATTGTAATAATAGTTTTCTGAAAAAGAAGTACACGTTCCATTACTAAGCTAATATTGTGAACATACTTTGCTAAACCAAAGTGAGTATTAAAGTTTAGCAACATGATCTCATGAGAATTCGTATCTGTTTTATGTAAAACTTTTGCATAGACACTGAAAAATACTTCTGTTTACAGCATTAAGGCAATGAAATCCCAGCATTAACATTTTTATTATATTTGTTGTCATACCAAGGCAATATGTTTTCAAATGCATTTATTAAATTAAGTTTACTCATTTACTTAATATGAAAAAATAACATTTCGATCGGTTCTGTGTGATTTCTGCTGTCAACTCATTGCGAAGAATACAATTTTCAACAAGACTACACACCCTTAAAATTAATAACATTTCTGCAATTATTTAACCATTTTTATGAAATATTTATTTTGTTTGCTGTGGGACATAAACGCCATTTTCTCCAACATGCAGTGACTGAAAAATAGAACCATAAACACCAAAAACGCAACATAATAACATCAGTCAGTTTTATTTGTGCTTTGTAATCCAAGTCTTCTGAATTCATACAACTGTGAGTAACAGATCCAAATTCAACTCTTTATTCAGCGATCTTCATTCATCCTCAGCAACGACTGTATAAACATCAAAGCCCGCACTGATTCGTTCGTCCAAATTCAAAATTTACCACTTCAATTAACTACGACGGTAAAATCGAACGCTCATTGGTCCTCGCCTGCTTCGTCACAGATTGCGACAGCAGTGTTCCTGTCTAGGTGTGTTTGAATGATGCGCGCTTTCACAAAGTGAATCAGGAGGATAGTCTGGGTAATATTTTTAGCGATTAAAAACTTAAATTGTGCTCTGTACCTCACACCAAACTATTGTATTTCACCTGCGGTGGCAACGCAACATCATTTGGACTAGTTCTGGTAATGTTTTTGACATTTTTGCAGTAAATATCGGGATTGCACTTGTCTGTCATGGTTTTATTTATAGCCTAACGTTACTGTAAGAAATGGCTGTGGTTAGGTTTAAGGGTAGAAGTGGGATTAGCGTACCAAAATATTTTTTTGTAATCCTATGTTGTTTCTAAAATGTTTCTTGTTTCTTGCATATTTCAGTCTATTACGTTTTATATTATTTTATATTCGCTATGATATGGGTATGTTTGGATTTAGGGATAGGTTAAGGGGTCTAAAAATCTAAATTGCTTATCAATATATATATATATATATATATATATATATATATATATATATATATATATATTTATATTTTTATTTTTATTTTTAATTACATAGTAATGATATAAAAGATTTGTAAATAATTTATGCTTTTAACTGACCAGGCTAAGATAAAATACACAACATTTGTGGATCAGAATGTTTGTTTCTTTTCTGTCGTTTTTGTAATAATGTAAGTTATGAATTAATTCATAAATTTTTTACAGTTGTCTTTTATTTTTGCGCCCGTTTTGTCTTTCCTTTGATTAGTAACGAACATTGTACTGCAGTGAATGCAATGTTTTCATACTGTGCCCCTTTCTGTGCTTTCCAGACCTGGCCATGTACCCTGCCCTCTTCATACAGGTTGTCATGATGTCATTACAGAAGGTAGGCTTATCTTGCAAAAAGGGTTTTCAAATTTGCAGCAGCTGACAGGCCAGAAAAACATTATAATTGTCACGTTATAATGTGATACATTACCAGTTAGAAGTTTTTGAATAGTACGTTTTTTTTTGTTGTTGTTTTTTTTAAAAAAAAAGTCTCTTCTGCTCACCAAGCCTGCATTTATTTGATCCAAAGTACAGCAAAAACAGTAGCATTTTGAAATATTTTTACTATTTAGAATAACTTTTTTTGATTTGAATATATTTTAAAATGTTATTTTATTCCTGTGATTTCAAAGCTGCATTCTTTGCACCTTTACTCTAGTCACATGATCCTTCAGAAATCATTCTAATATTCTGATTTGCTGCTCAAAAAACATTTAATATAATTATTATGTTGAAAACAGCAGAGTATATTTTTTCAGCATTTATCTAAAATGGATATCTTTTGTAACTTTATAAATGTCTTTATCATCACTTTTGATCAATTTATGGAGCATTTTTGCAAAATGAAAGTGATTAATTCCTTTAATTCTTTCCAATAAATAAATAAATAAATAAAATACTGATGCCAAGCGTTTGAATAATACAGTGATAATGCTGATCTGAAAAAAATTACTAAACTGTTTTAATTATTTATAATAATAATAATAAATAAATAAATGTTGCTTGAGCAGCAAATCAGCATATTAAAATGATTTCTGAAGGATCATGTGACACTGAAGACTGAAGTAATGCTGAAAATGTAACTGAAAAAAATTACAGTTTAAAATATATTCAAATAGAAAGCAGTTATTTTAAATAGTAAAACTATTTCACAACATACGGTATTAAGATTCAAGGGCATGTAAACTTTTGAATGGAGTCATTTTTATAAATTCAGTTATAGTTTTGTCTTGTGGAGTATATATAAACATCTGTTATGTGAAATAGCTTATTCAGGACAGTACTAAATACAAAATAACATGATCTCTCGTATTTTGTTAAAATTTTTAACATATTGTATATTTTGCAAGTGGTATGTAAACTTATGTGCACAACTGTATATATTGGTCATCTATACTTATACACCTAAGTGTGATTAAAAGCAGTTAAAAAGTAATTGAAGTGATTGCTAAATATTGTTATTTATACTTTTTTCAGGCAGCCGAAGAACAACTTGGGACACCTCCTGAAAACAGAGACAGTGACTCACACACACACACACACACACACACACACACACAGACACTAAATATATAATTAATATAAATCAATATGTTCTTGTTACTGTTTCCCATTATTTGGACACATTTTGATGCTTTACTGTGGAAATTGTCATATCAATAAAGCCAATTTGAAAATAATTGAATTGACTGATAGTTTCCTGTAATGTTACTAAAGGTTCTAAAAACATTCAGTAAATGTGGGGAAGGACCTAAATAGGACCAAAAAAACATTTTGGGTTGGTCCTGCAAATGTTATGGGAATGTAGTGTAGAGACTAATAGGGGACTTCCTATAGTAATAACCTAAACGTCCCAAGAACGTCCTGAATGTTCTGTGAATGTCCTCCAAATGATGTCCTCTAACCCTTCAAAGAACTCCAGATCATGACCATCTCGGAACGTCCTGGGTACGTTATTAGGTGACGTCCTTGACACCAGCGTGGACGTTCTGACAACGTTTTGGGACATCACATTTTCAAATAAAATGTGGTCCCCTAAACGTCCCAAGAACGTGCTGAATGTTCTGTGAAGGTCTTCCCTATAACGTCCCCCAAACCTTTAAAGAACTCCACATCATGACCGTCTCAGAACGTTATGGGGACGTTACTAAACAACGTCCTTGACACCAGTGGGGACGTTCTGGGAACGTCACCTTTCCAAATAAAATATGGTCCCCTAAACGTCCCAAGAACGTCCTAAATGTTCTGTGAAGGTCCTCCAAATAACGTCCCCCAAACCTTTAAAGAACTCCACATCATGACCGTCTCAGAACGTTATGGGGACGTTACTAGGCAACGTCCTTGACACCAGCGGGGACGTTCTAAGGACGTTCTGGGAACGTAAAATTTCTAGCGGGGTCAAATCTTCTATGATATTCTGATCTTTAGATGTGACTCAATGAGATTTCTTCAACTTTTTTATTGTTTTTATTGTATATTGATCCTGTTGATCCTGTTGCATAGAAAAAAAAATAATAGCTCACATCTCCTTAAAAATGAATAATACATAATAAGAGGGTGATTTAGGGTAGGGGTGAGGTTAAAATGTATTAATGTAATGCAAAATGTATTAAAATGTATTTATTAAAGAAATTGTGCTTTAGTGTTCTGTGGAAAATACTGAGACCATTTTACTAATAAAACCAAGAGACATGTTTTTCTCATTTTTTAAAGAAAACTTAAGCAGCTTTGAGGCTCGAATTGAGGAACTGATTAAGCTGATAAAATTAAGGAAAGAAGGCTACCTATTTTTTTTTTAAGAGAATTAGCTCAATTATGCTGTTTTATTTTGGCAGTGATTATTAGCATGCTTTGCATATGGCTGGATATGGAGAGTAAATATTGAAATTAGGTGCTATTTCATGTGTTTTTGAGTGATGGGAAACATCTATTAATGTTTATTGTTCAGTTACAGTATGTTTGACATTTGAAAGAGTTTCTGTCTTTACCATTGTGTAGAAGAGTAGAGCTTATGGCTAGGTTGTGGATAACTGCATGGACTAACACTATGAGGCATTATGCTTTGTTCAATGAGCAGTAGCTTTGCTAACACCAGTGCAGGTACAAGTTTTTTCCTACTTGAGCTGTCTGTATACAGACAAAAAATAAAAAAATAAAAAAATAAATAAATGTGTCTTGATCTGATGCATAAGACATACAAATGAAAGCATTAAAGTACCCTATACATCGAAAAGTGATGCTACAGAAGGTCCCTAAGTGTTAAAAAGTGACGCCAAGGGTCCGTATGTGAAGAGTTTGGAGTGAGAACTTGTTGGGAAGGTCTGTACGCCAAACTTTTCAGGAACACAAAGAAAAAACTTTACAGTTTTTAGTACAATTATTGTCGTGTAAACATAGCCTAACAAAGAAAATATAATTGAAAATGAATGTGTGTGAATGAGAACCCAGTGATCTTCCCTCTTTCCCTCTTCTTAATGCAATAGAGGCCTTGTACAGAAATATGGCTTTGATAAAAGTGAGAACAGTCTCGTTTTCAAATGGATTGCATACTGAATGCCACAGTAGCCATCAGCATGGTTAGCACACTCCAGACATGATGTACTAGCTTTGCTCACCAAGGCCATTGCCTCTCTCCTCCATCTACCCATCTATCCTTCCCACAATCCATCTTTATCTGTCCTTCCATCCATTTGTCTCTTCAAACGAGAGCACAGTCTCACGGTTCCTGCTGGTGGATCCTTGAGTTTGATTTATAACTGCTCAGCTGCTGAGATGTTCTCAGAAAGATGTATTCTATCTTGTCGCTGTCTTTCTTCATCTTTCTTCCCATCTGATAGGAGTTTAAATGTATCTGACTGGATATTAGCAGGTCACTGGAGACCATAAACAAATCTACTTTCTTATTGGTTTAAGAGTTAAAAAACCTAAAATCAAAATGTACTTTTATAACAAAAAGTACATTTTTGACTTGCAAAAATAGTGTTGTTTTATAATTAAAAACCTTGTAAACTTTTACTGGTTTGATGTGGTCTGACCTCACAACTTACAATTACAGACAAACACAACCTGACTAATATAATAACATGCAAATTATTGAACATTTCACATTTTTATTGAACTGAGTATTGATTGACAGTGCAGTGTGGAGTAAGTACAGTCATGGCCAAAAATATCGGCACCCTTGCAATTCTGTTGGAAAATGCCACACTTCTCTCAGAAAATTATTCCAATTGCAAATGTTTTGGTATTCACATGCTTAATGTTTTTGTTTGCACTGCAACAAAACACACACAAAAACAGAGAAGAAAAGTCAAACTTGATAAAATTTCACACAGACGAAATTAATGGACTGGACAAAATTATTGGCACCTTGTCAAAATTGTAAGAAATAATTGCTTTTCAAGTATGTGATTCATCAGTATTCCTGTATTGTTTTGATGGTACATTTCGTTAGTTGAGCTCTAATTAAACACACCAGGTCAAGATCTTCAGGATTACATGAAAACTAACGACATGTATTGTAGCTCTAGTCATGAACTGTTGTACTGACATTCTCCTTTAAATTGTCTTGATACACTTTTGGATTCATTATTCCTTCAATCACTGCAAAGTCCAAACCCGAAAGCAACAAAACAGTTGTGAACCTCTGCTTCATAGTAGAGATCAGGTTTTGGTGGGTTTTTTTTTTCTCTAAACAAGTTTTGTCTCAACTGTCCACATAGTTTCCCCAAAGTTTTGTGGAACAACCAGGCATGGGCAAACATGAGACATTCAATATTTTTGGCAGCAGTGCTTTCCCATGTTTAGAATTTTCCAGATTTGTACACAGGGTATCTTACTATATTTTAAAAGAGCATCTAGGTCTTTAGCAGTGCTAGGGTTGCCTTTTCCAACTTTTATACTCTTTGTCTTTCATCATTGCAGTCGATTATAGTGGATATTTCAGTTGCTTTAAACGCAGAATGGCAGCAAATGTATTGACTGCCGAGAGCGAGCAACTCAGTGGAAGTAGATGTGAACTAGACAGAGCTAGAACTCCCATTATTATCAAGCTGTCTAGACTTTAATCACTTGTAGTGAGAGAGATCTAATTTTCACCATTTGCTTGCAGTGCAGAAAGCATGTTAAACACTTTTAATTCACAAAGCTTTTGCAATTCATTTACTAATAAATCTTTTTAAATTCACTCTGAGCAGTTGCTGTTTTGTATGGAAGCTGTTCCTACCACTGAATAAAAAATATCAGTTGTGACATTTTTTTTTCTCATAATTGTGGGTTTACATCTCTTTTTTCAGGATTGTGAGATATAAACTGACAGTTGCGAGTTACAAAGTCAGAATTTAAAAATTTAAACTCACAATCTGAGTTTTTTTCCCCTGCAATTATAAGTTTATATCTTCCAATTCTGACTTTTTTCTTACAATTGCAAGCTTATACCTCACAACTATGACTTTTTTTCTAGCAATTATGACTTTTTTCTCACAATTATGACTTTTTTTCTTGCAATTTCGCCTCTTTCCTCACAGTTACAATTTTATATCTCACAATTCTGCCTCTTTCCTCACAATTGCAAGTTTATATCTTACAATTCTGAATTTTTCTTGCAATTCTACCTTTTCTCCTCACACTGTAAAAAACAAACAAACAAACAAACAAACAAAAAAAATAAACATAATTTGTTGAGTCAACTTAAAATAATTTATCACCCTGCTGCCTTAAAATTTTAAGTTTAGTCAACTCAAATAAGTCTAGTCAACTTGAAATGTTAAGTTGTACTAAGTGACAACTAAAATTTTGAGTTGATTAAACAAAAAAAAAGGTTTGTTAAACTTAAATGCTGGGCTTGTTACCCAGCTGCCTTAAAATTTTAAGTTGAATTAACTCAAATAAGTTGTCACTTAGTACAGCTTAACATTTAAAGTTGACTAATCTTTTTTGAGTTGGCTGAACTCAAAATTTTAAGAAAGCCAGGTAAATTATTTTAAGTTGACTTTTTACAGTGCAATTGCAATTTTATATCTCACAGTTCTGACCTTTTTTCTCACAGTTCTGACTTCTTTACTTACAAGTATATATATATATATATATATATATATATATATATATATATGTCACTTTTTTCTCATAATTTTTCCTTTTTCTTCACAATTCCAAGTTTATATCTTACTAATCTGACAATTTTTTTACTAATTTTTTCCCTACAATTGCAAGTTTATTTCTCACAATTCTGTTTTTGTGATATAAACTCCCAATTGCAAGTTCTAAAATCTAAATTCTAATTAAGTAAATGTTATAAAGCGAGAATTGCAAGATATAAACTCACAATTCTGAGAAAAAAGTCACAAATGAGAGATATAAACTCTGCATTTCTGACTTTATAACTTGCATTTGCTAGTTTATATTGTGTAAGTCGGAATTGGGAGATAAAACGTCGCAATTACCCTTTCTTTATCAAATGAAGATTAAGTTTCATTAATATTACCAACTGATTTTAATTCACATTCCCTTTGTGTTTTATAAAGTTGCCTTCAGTGCTGTAATATGCCTTTCAAAGCATGTATCTGATACTATAGCTGTATTGACATTGTTATTGTACAGATTTTTATTAAAACTCAAGGTACGTCACTTTAGCTACCTGCTTAGGTAGAGGTCATAAACACAATGCGCCTCATGCATAAAACAAGCAGAACAAATATCTGTGTAAATTGTTTTTATGTAATTTGTTGCACTGAGCTGAATGAAGCAGTTTACCCAAGAATGGTATTAGGAGCGATTTGCACGCAGATTCGTTCTGCTCGTGTTTCATGACTGAGGGCTAATATACTTTGTTGTTGTTGAGTAGCTTTGGTAAGACAGTGCCAAGATCATAATGCAAATGCAGATGTGTGTGAGTTTTATTACCATCACTACAGTCTCTGACACCCAAACCCAGCCAACAAAAACTCACTCTAAATATTTGGAAAGCAAAATGCAGTTGTTATTAATGTGTGTGGAGAATACTAAAGCATCACTCTGTATACAGTAAATCAGCACCTGACTAAACATGGCCTCAGCCAGCTAAGTGCGGGATTATGGGTAATAATGTCGGTTTGTGCGGGTAACGCCGTATTTGGTTTTGTGTGTGAGTGAAATGCAAAAACGTGTAAAAACTTTTACATTTCAATACATCTGTCAAGCTCAGAACACATGGTCCTAATTATTAGCACATTTCTGCATTGTTACTGTGAATGTGAGTGCGCTCACTGTGTGTGAGAAATAGTTTGTTTATAGCTTTCATTAGATGATTTTAGACGGCTGTCTGAGTGTGAAATGCTATACTACACACATGTGTGTGTGTGTGCGTCTGCTCAGGATGTTTGTGCCTTCGGCCGCACGTGTTCATTTCATAATGGGACCATTGAGCCCCTCCATCTCACCTCACACTTTCCTCTGACACCTGCAACACCCTGCAAATTGGCAGGCGGGACGGATTTAATAAACTCCAGCAGGAGGACAGTGTAAATCACTCCCTCACGGCACTAATACCACCACATTACGCCCCCAGAGCGCAGAGGGCAGCCCGCTTCCCCTCACGTCCATGACTCATATAATCACTTCACCAGAGACCCAAACGCTTGCTACCAATGCTTCAGCACTGGGAAACTTTGAAAGCAAACACAGAATCTGGTCATTTAAGCCACAAATGTCTGAAAATCATTGCATTAGATAACAAAATGTGACCCTGGACCACAAAACCAGTCTTGTATATTTGTAGCAATAGCCAAAAATACATTGTGTGGGTCAAAATTATAGATTTTTCTACCTTAATATATCAAGAATTTCTGATTAGTAATATACATTGCTAAGAACTTCATTTGGACAACTTTAAAGGCGATTTTCTCAATATTTAGATTTTTTTTGCACCCTCAGATTCCAGATTTTCAAATAGTTGTATCTCAGCCAAATATTGTCCTGTCCTAACAAACCATACATCAGTGGAAAGCTTCTTTATACAAATTTAATGATGTGCAATTTAAAAGAAAAGATCCTTATGACTGGCTTTGTGGTCCAGGGTCACAAATAGCATTTTCTTTTTTTTTTTTTTTTTTTTTTTATGAATGGTATGGTATTAATTGTCCTAACAAACCATACATCAAGAGAGAGCTTATTTACGAATCTCTGTATAAATTTTCAATTTCAAAAAATTGACCCTTATGACTGGTTTTGTATTCCAGGGTCACATATAATGATATTTTAATATATTAATAATGTTATATTATTATATGTCTGCACTGTTTATACACATTTTTCTATTTTTCTGCACTGGAAGCTCCCGTCACCAAGACAAATTCTTTGTGTGTGAACAAACTAAGCAATAAAGCTCTTTTTGATTCAGATTCAAGGGTTGTCAGTGTTTGACAATTTGAAATTTTTGTTTGTGTCAATGATATTTAAACATTTTGGAGTGTGGCTTGAGTATGGCCAAATATTTTTAGTGGTCACTGTACATGCCACAGATTCTTTTGGGAGAGTTTACAGGGATAGTTCACCCTGCCATCATTTACTTAACCTCATGCTGTTCCAAACCTGAATGAGGCTTTCTCCTGTGGAACATAAAAGAAGATATGGTTTTCAGGGACAACTACACAGGTCACTGAAAATAACATGTCTTCAGCAAATATATGTAAATCATAGTTCTGGTGTATTCATCTGATGTTAAATCTGTCAAACGTGCAGCTAAATATATTTGTAGCTAAGGTCAGCCTACATAAACATAGTAACTTATTCAAAGATATACATTTGTGCTGAACCAGCAGCTGCTGGGCTTTAGATCCACCGGACAGAATCCAAAGGTCTGTGGTCAAAAAGATTTTGTTTAAATGTTTTTGAAAGGTCTCTTATGCTCACCAAGGCTGCTTTTTTTTTTAAATACCTGCTTTCTATTTGAAGGGTCAATATCACTGTAGTGTCTTTTGGTGTCCTGTACATAAGTAACTCATGATAACATAAAATGACTATGAAAGGATGTGTTATATTAGGCTAAGTTTTTATATTCATGACAAAAATATTACTTGGTTCATTAGGAGAATGCGTGTTATTTTGCTATGTCCCATGCACTGCTCATTAAATTTGAATGAGAGATTAAAGGAGAAGTCCACTTCCAGAACAACAATTTACAAATAATTTACTCACCGCCGTGTCATTCAAGATGTTCATGTCTTTTTGTCTTCAGTCGTAAAGAAATTATGGTTTTTGAGGAAAACATTTCAGGATTTTTCTGCATATAATGGACTTTATTGGTGCCTTGATTTTGAACTTCCAAAATGTAGTTTAAATGCAGCTTCAAAGGGCTCTAAACGATCCCAGCCGAGGAAGAAGAGTCTAATCTAGCGAAACAATCGGTCATTGCTCTTGAAAAATAACAATTTGTATACTTTTTAAGCACAAAAGCTCGTGTAGCACAGGCTCTGGAATGCGCGTCCACGAGTCGTTCTTGAACGATTCGTTCATTTTGGGAAATGATTCGTTCAGTCGTGTATGCGCAACATCCTGTTAGGTTCTGTACTGGAATTAGTTCACCTGTTTCAAGTCTTCGGGTTTTTTGAGTTGTTTGTTCATCTTATGGGGCTGTCACGTGGTGCTGATTTTGCTAAAATGAACGAAATGACTCGAAAAAAGATTCGTTCATTTTGCTGAACGAGACTCAAAGGTCCGAGTCAGTAAAATGATCCGAACTTCCCATCACTATTACGAATCACGTCTTCGAATCATCAAGTTGATCGTCTGTGTACTTTGACTCAAAAAGGTAGAGTATGTCGAAAAAATCCATGTTATTTTCTCCTACAACTTCAGAATCGTCCGACATCGTTGTACCTTTTTGTTTGTAAACAGTGTTTGACTTACTTGCACTTTCTTAGTCTTTGCGCATTCGCTTTGTAAACACTGGGTCTGTGATTCCACGTGACCTTTCGACATGATTCAATAGTATGTGAACGCACATCCCAAAGCCTGTGCTACTCGAGCTTGTGTGCTTAAAAAGTATACACATTTTTATTTTCTGAAATAGATAAGACCCTTCTTCCTCGGCTGGGATCATTTAGAGTCCTTTGAAACTGCATTTTGAAAGTTCAAAATCGGGGCACCAATGAAGTCCATTATATGGACAGAAATCCTGAAATGTTTTCCTCAAAAACCATAATTTCCTCATGACTGAAGACAGAAAGACATGAACATCTTGAATGACAAGGGGGTGAGTAAATTATTTGTGAATTGTTGTTCTGGAAGTGAACTTCTCCTTTAAGATGTCCACTCTGTCAGCATAAAATATGCCTGAAGTGATTAGAATACAGTATTTTCAAAATATGTAGATTTAAATATACCAAATTCTCTTTAACAACCAGACTAACTATTTAGCTAGTCAGTTTGTTGTAAGCTAATATGCTAACTGAAGCTCAAAATGTCCACCCTGTCGGCCACTTAGACTTGATAGGGTGGACATACACATAACAGAGTGGGTATATTATTTTTTCGAAGTTAAATAAATGTTTCATTGTCATATTTTGTCATGGTTTGTGTGTTTTGCTTTATGTGTCCACCCCGTCGTGTGCTGGTCCACCCTGTCATTTTGATATTTTAAAATAATATTTTAAATAGTAATTAAGTTATATTTGTATAATCCAGTGTTTTCAATTGCTAAGTGTGGGGGGAAATAACATGCAAACAAAAAAACTGCATCCAAATATCACAGTTTTCTCCAAATAAGAAAAAAATACATGTGCGAATTGTATGAATTTCTTTAAAAACACACGGTTTACATAAAATCTTTGATGTATTTATAATTTGAAAGCAAACAAATAACCCTTTTTCAGGCTTAATATTGCAACGAATACGTTGTTCTAAAACCAAAACAATTCCCATTCTTGTCTTAGGACAACTTTAATGAATTTTTTTGATCCACTTCAAATGTTGACCACTGTATACATGTCCATGTATACCATGACAGGGTGGACATACCTTATGGTTTATGCTTCGACTAATGGCTAATAATTATATATATATATATATATATATATATATATATAATTATTAGCCATATATAAAATAATAATAATAAAATAAAAAATTGGGAGCTCAGCTAATAAGTTTATAGTACTTGAGTGTCTACTATTTATGACATGACATAAAGCGAATGGGGAATTAAAACCAAAATTTTTGATTATTTTGAGGGCTGAAAGGCACTTTATGGTGATATTGACGCTGAATATATTGAATAATTATGTAATCAAAGTTTTTTTTTTTTTCAGACTCATTACTCCAGTCTTCAGTGTCACATGATCATTCAGAAATCATTCTAATATGCTGATTTGCTGCTCAAGAAATGTTTACTGGTAACAGGGTTGACATTTTTAAAAGCATCATGGTAAAAAGCAAGCAAAATGGTAAAGCATCATAAGCTGAGAAAAAAGGAGACTTCAGATTATCTTAGAAATGGACACACTGATGTAACAAGGTGGATGCATTAACTAGAATAGAATAGAATAGAATAGAATAGAATAGAATAGAACTGAACAGAATAGAATATGGTAACACTTTATTTTAGGGACCAGTTCTTACTATTAACAATAAAGCATATTATCAGTCCCTTAATCCACCCAATACCTAAACTTAACAACTACCTTACTAACTATTAATAAGCAGTAAATTAGGAGTTTATTGAGGCAAAAGTCAAAGTTAATAGTTAATAAATAAAATAATAACAAAATAGTTAATAAATAAATAATAAAATAAATTATGACATATAATATAATATAATATAATATAATATAATATAATATAATATAATATAATATAATATAATATAATATTTATTTATTCGCTAATAAAGAAAGAAGAAATTGAAAACAGGATGGATATTTAAAATAAAAGCAACATTATAATTAAAGAAAAAGGAAAAAAAATACAATCCCATGCTTTTTCTGATGTGTTATAAATATCTGTAATAACTCAGTAGTGAAAGTTGCCTTCGGCTCTTTCCCTTTTTGTACCTGTGAGAACAAAGTCCTTCTCAGGTTTCAGTTTATTTATTTATATACTCCTTCTTTGAGTGGTCCAGTGTCAGCGGGGTCATGAGTGTGTGGTGTTCCTGATTTCTGAAATACTGTAGACTCTGTGTGTGTTTCTTTGAAGCATGTGCTAGTGATTTCAGTGCGTATTCAACACTCGGAGAGGATCAAATGTTTTGGTTGTCTGGTTCCCGGGACCACTCGTGTCAAACAGAGCCCCCGTGAGATGATTGGTTGTGATATAAATCTATGTTGATGAAAAGGAGGAATGCCGGACTCTGGTTGGCTGATCAGCATCCTGTGGTCTCGCCGAAACGCCTGCTTCGTTTTCATCAGATTCGGACGAGGTTATCCAGCGAACAGTCCCGCAGGGGCGGATACTCGGCCCCTTCTCATTTCATAATTGGATCTAGACCATCTGTAAAATCTTATTTCGAAACTTTTCTTGGGTGTGAAGTTTATGCAGGACATTTGCCTGCCGAGAGAGGTGTGGGGCTGTCCGGTTTCCGATCGTCCGAAGCAGGTGCAGAATTCAGTGCTGTCTGTGTAGTTCTGCAGTGTTTGCGCAGAGCCTGTCTTTTCCAGGGAAATTTTACTGCGTGCCTCTCTGTTTGTATGGATGCATGGTGACGGTTCTCCCAGAGGCCAGTGATAGAAGCTGTGAGGAATGACATGCCATGGCCAAGGTCTTCAATTTGTGGGAATGATGATTTCTAGATTGACATCAAGTTTCCCATGATTTTCTTCTTCTTTTTTTAATGTTTAGTTTAGTATGAATCAGATCTTGTTCAGCTGAGGATACGTGTTTGGTGTATAGAAACACCAAAATCTCTGTTCCAAAGCTAGCGAGCTGCATCACATAGACAGCTGCCTTTTTAAGGTATATAATAATTATTACATACTCTAAGAAACTTCAAATAGTGCTTTTAGTGTGGACAACAAAAGAAAATTTACAGAATAATATTGGGGTTATGTGATGCCTATCAAAGATAATCATAACCATTGTCCATTGCATATACAGATTGATAATGTCAGGGTCGTGTGTGGGAAGGAGTCGCAGGAACGAGGAAATAATGAAAACGTGCTTTAATAAAATAATCCAAAACGGGAACAGGAACAAACTGGAACAGCAGGAAAAAATACACGCAAACACGACGTAAACTAACATTAAGAACGGACCAGAAACAAGGAACTGAACCAAACTTATATAAGAGTGCTCATGAGACAAGGACAGGTGAGAGCAATTAACCAATGACGTAATAACAGGAAATGGAACAGGAAGGACCAAATAAGGACACAGGAGGGAAAAACCAACAAAACAGTCCACAGGGGTGTGACAGATAACACGCATAAAGTTTTTATTTTTCTTCTCACTAACATTTGTATATTAAAACCAAATAAAACTTGGTAGCTTAGCTTATTGCCTTGAAAAATTCATAGATATTACTGTCAGCACATACTGCTGTTAAAACTTTCCGTAACACTTTACAATACGTGTGCACAAATACGCATTAATTCATGCTTAATTAATGCACAGATAATCATGAGTTCATGTATAATTCATAAAGAACTAAACCATTTATTAGTAATTACCGTATCAGCAACAAACGAACATTCTATATGATTCATAGGTTAAGTAATCAATAAATTACTGTACTTAATCATGGTAATGATTGAGTGTGGTTCATATTGGCCGTAGGTGGGAGTCGTGTGTGGCCGGGGACCTTGTACCTTCAACTGGTGACAGCTTTTGCCCTGGATTTCTTTCCACTGGCTGGCTCAGAACTACATGTCTTGCTTTTTTAATGCATCACACATTAGTTGACATACATGCACATCTATCGTGAAGTTAACAATAAATGTGTCACGAATCTGGTCGGTGTTCTGCGGACTACCCACCACCAGATGTCACTCTCACCTTTTCATGCTCTCTGACTGTTGCTTTGCATTTTGGACTGCATCTCCCATCCTCCACCGCGCTGATTGCGTCAGCCCCCGTGACCAATCAGGCGCTCTATAAAACCCCCCGGGCTTCCTTGTAGACTGCACGGAGTGTTGTATTGTTGTTATCTTGTCTATGTTTCCTAGTCCCCGTGTTCCTAGTTCCCTGAGTTTCCTAGTTTGTATTCGCACCTGGTTTATCGTGGCCGCCTGCCTATTGGACTCTCGCTCTGGTTATTGGACTATTCTCTCTCGGATCGCCCCTATGGATAATGCTCGCTACTGTTTTGACCCTGCCTGCCTGACCATGTATCTGTCTCGTCCTTCTAATAAAAGCTTGCACGTGGATCCGCTCGCCTCTCGTCTCACTCGCATTGTAACAGAACACTCCGTCACAACAGGATCCAGCAGCTTTTCACCCGGACAATCTTCCGATGTGGACACAGACCTGATTTTAGCCAGGATCAAACAGGGACAACGTACACTCGAACAATACATCCGTGAGTTTTTGGCCATTTCAAACTATTCTACCCTCCCGGACTGTATTATTATTGAACTGTTTGCCGATGGCGTCAATGAGCCGCTAAGAGCGAGAGTGAGACGTGAGGGTCCGCGCTCATCATTAGCCGCATTTATGAACTTTGCATTGCTGTGTGCGTCCACACAATGGCTCAGAGCCCGTTCACAAGATGGCGGCGAAGACAGAGCTCTGTCACGTCACGGCTGCCATACCAGAGCCATATAGTGTTGCAGCTGCGTTTCCTGAGTCAAGTCAAGTTGCAGCTGTATTTCCTGAGTTAAGTCAAGTTTCTAAGTCAAGTCAAGTTGCAGCTGTATTTCCTGAGTCAAGTCAAGTTTCCAAGTCAAGCCAAGTTGCAGCTGTGTTTCCTGAGTTAAGTCAAGTTTCTAAGTCAAGTCAAGTTGCAGCTGTGTTTTCTGAGTTAAGTCAAGTTTCCAAGTCAAGTCAAGCTACAGCTGTTGTTCCTGTGTCAAGTCAGGTTAAAGCTGTGTTTCCTGTGTCAAGTCAAGTCAGAGCTATCGCCCCTAACTCAAGTCAAGTTACTGCCATCTTTCCTGAGCCAAGCACTGACAAGATGGCTGCCACGCCAGAGCCACCGCACAAGATGGCTGCCACGCCAGAGCCACCGCACAAGATGGCCGCCTTCTCCAAGCCACTCCACAAGATGGCCGCCATTCCTGAACCTGTCGTCAGCACCCGGACGCCACCTGTGGTCATGATGGCCCACGTGCTGGACACACCTCTAGTGACGGTATGGGCAGCTAAAATGGCGCTCCTTCATGCCGCGGCGGCTACCCCAGAGTCAAGTCAAGACACAGAGTCAGGCCAAGTCACAGCTGTTCCCCACGAGTCAAGCCAAGTCACAGCTGTTCCCCACGAGTCAAGCCAAGTCACAGCTGTTCTTCACGAGTCAAGTCACGTTACAGCTGTTGTTCCTGAGCCAAGCCATGTTGTTCCTGAGCCAAGCCATGTTGTTCAGGAGTCAAGTCCCGTTACAGCGGATCCTCATGAGCCAAGCCAAGCTGCTGCTGTTTTTCCAGAGCCAAGTCAAGCTTCAGCCGCTGCTCCAGAGTCAAGTCAGGCTACGGCTGTAGCCTCCAAGTCCAGTCAAGCCTCCAAGTCCAGTCAAGCCTCCAAGTCCAGTCAAGCCTCCAAGTCCAGCAACGTCAAGGCTGTTGTTCCTGGGCCAGGTGAAGTCATTGTTAATCTTCACAAGCCAAGTGAAGTCAGGGCCGTTCCTCCTGAGTCAAGCAAAGCCACAGCCGTGGTTCCGGAGTCAAGTAAAGTCAATGATCCTCACAGGCCAAGTCAAATCACCGCTGATCTCCAAGAGTCAAGTCAGTTCACTACTGAGCTTCACAAATCAAGTCAAGTCACGGCCAATCTCCACAAACTAAGTCAAACTACAGCTGATCTTCATAAGCCAAAGGAAGTTATTACTGCTGTTCCAGAGCCAAGTCACGTCTCGTCTGACCTTCCAGAGCCCCGACACATCTATCTGTCCAGAGCCTCACCATGTCCCGCCTGACGGCCCAGAGTCAAGTCACGTTTCGTTTGACCGCCCAGAGCTTTGTCACATCATGTCTGCCAGTGTGATGGGAACCGCCATCCTCAGCATCTGGGCCACACACTACGCTCCAGAGATCTTGACAATTCCAGAAGTCCTGCCTGTCGTCAAGTCTGCGCCAGAGGTCTCGTCTGACCTCCCTGAGCCTTGTCACGTCATGTCTGCTAGCGTGCTGGCGATCGCCATTCTCAGTGTGTGGGCTGCACACTCGGCTCCAGAGGTCACATCTGTTCGCCAGCCAACTTCTGCGGTCACGTCTGGTCACAAGCCTGCTCCAGAGCTCCCGTCTGGTCACAAGCCTGCCCCAGAGCTCCCGTCTGGTCACAAGCCTGTTTCAGGGCTCCTGTCTGGTCACAAGCCTGCCCCAGAGCTCCCGTCTGGTCACAAGCCTGTTCTAGAGCTCCCCTCGGTTGGAGAAGTCACGCCAATACCTCCTGAGGTGTCAGCTACGGCTGTAGATCCTCCCTTGGAGGTGGCGTCCCCTTACAAGCTCTCTGCTTCTCCCCCTATTCTGTTTGCCTCCTCTATCTCTGCTTTCCCCAGGTTCCAGACTATGATGCAGGTTCCTGTTCCACCCCGAAGGGCTGCTGCGCCTCCTGTTCCGCCCCGGGGGCCTGCTGCACCTCCTGCTCCGCCTCCTGTTCCGCCCTGGGAGGCTGCTGCGCTCTCTCCCCCTACTCTGTCTGCCTCCTCTATCCCTGCTTTCTCCAGGTCCCAGACCGCTACGCGGCCTCCTGCTCCGCCCCGGAGGGCCGCTCCGCCTCCCGCTCCGCCCCGGAGGGCTCTCGAGCCTCCTGCTTCACTTCCGGCTCCGCCCCGGAGGGCTGCTCCGCCTCCTGTTCCACCCTGGAGGGCTTCTAAGCCTCCTGCTTCGCCCCGGAGGGCTGTCCCGCCTCCTGCTCCGCCCTGGAGGGCTCCTAAGCCTCCTGTTCCGCCCCGGAGAGCTGCTCCGCCTCCTGCTCTGCCTCCGGCTCCGCTCTGGAGGGCCCTTGCCCAGCCAGTTCTGCCTCAGTCCCCTGGCCCCCCCCACCGCTCCCCTGGACTGTTTTTTTCGGTTAGGAGTGTCTGGAAGCCGCTCCTTGGGGGGGGGGCTATGTCACAAATCTGGTCGGTGTTCTGCGGACTACCCACCACCAGATGTCACTCTCACCTTTTCATGCTCTCTGACTGTTGCTTTGCATTTTGGACTGCATCTCCCATCCTCTACCGTGCTGATTGCGTCAGCCCCCGTGACCAATCAGGCGCTCTATAAAACCCCGGACTTCCTTGTACACTGCACGGAGTGTTGTATTGTTGTTATCTTGTCTATGTTTCCTAGTCCCCGTGTTCCTAGTTCCCTGAGTTTCCTAGTTTGTATTCGCGCCTGGTTTATCGTGTACGACTCATCGCCGCCTGCCTATTGGACTCTCACTCTGGTTATTGAACTATTCTCTCTCGGATCGCCCCTATGGATAATGCTCGCTACTGTTTTGACCCTGCCTGCCTGACCATGTATCTGTCTCGTCCTTCTAATAAAAGCTTGCACGTGGATCCGCTTGCCTCTCGTCTCACTCGCATTGTAACAAAATGCAGGAGGGAAAAAAAAAACAAAACAGTTATACATACATGTGGTGGCCTGGGATTTTTTCAGGCCTGGTCCCACGCTACACGTCACGCTTTTTTTAATGCATCACACATTAGTTGACATATGCATATCATGAGTTTAACAATAACTGTAGGAAAGGGAGGAAAAGGGTAAACCAAAAAAACACAAACAAGATATGTGTGTGGCGGCCCGGGTGTGGGACTTTGGACCCTGTGCCCCGCAGCACCTCTCCTTAATGGCCATCGTAGGGTGACATGGGCATGGGTTTAACTAGGTGGGGCTCACGGAGGGCCTAGAGGCAGCTCTATAATATCTTACCGTTTATTAGCTTTATTATTATTTATCATTATTACTATTGTTGTTGGGGTTGTTTTTATTAATACTACTAATAAAAAATAAAAAATACCATTATTATTATTATTATTATTATTATTATTGTCATCCTCTTCTTGATCCTCAAACCTCCCCTCGTTCCTGATTAAATTAGTTTATTTTAAATGTTATTATTGCTACTGATTATTATTATTATTATTATTACTGCCATTTGTCATCTTCCTCGCCCTCCAACTATCCACTCATTTACATTGAATTGAGTTTATTATCATTAAGGCTTCTACTATTTCTATTATGATTACTATCCATACCCTCCATTATCCAATTTTTGTCACTATTAATACTACTGTTATCACCATTATTACTATTATTATTGTCTTCATCATTATTATTGTTTTCTATTATTGTTATGTATGTTGTACCTTTCTACATGTTCCTTTGTTTATATACTTCCAACCTCGACACCCAGTTACACCACTTACACACACATACACACACCCACACAAATCATGTTGGTCATGTATGCTCTGTTGACCTTTTGTATTTGATTTATCACCTGTAAACACTATATTTGTTGGCAATAAAAACAACAACAACAACAACAACAGAAATTACTTAATCATTATTTTATGACTTTACTTGTTGAGGCACAGGACTATTAAGTAATTCTAAATCCATAACCATAATGACATATTACTTAACAATTAACAATAAATAGTTCTGTGCCTCAAAAGTTATAACATAATGATATCTTTCCAAATCATTTGCTAATGATTAATTAAAGCAGACAACTGGAAGTTGAAATGCATGGCTTCAACCCACTGTGGCAATTAACATATGAATTTACACTATTAGTTAATATAATATGTTATTAGGGAACTAATACATTATGACACATTTAACTAATAACAGTTTGTTTATTACGTAATCTATGAATCAAAATTTGTTACCCTGTCTGTTTTTTGTTTGTTTGTTTGTTTGTTTTACTTAAAATTATCCTTCATAAGGTAAAGACCAATCTGTGAAAATGTAACCTTGATGTCTTTAACATTACCTAAAGCCATGCCAAAAATGTAAATCATACTAAAATGAATTGTTAAAATCATACTTCGTTAAAATCATAATTCGATTTGAGACTTTAGTCTTGATTTCACAGACAGGGTCACATTTCGGATCATTAAGATTAATACTTATTTCACCAAGGCTTTATTTGATAAAATAAAAAAAAAAACAATGAAATAAAATATAATTTATTATCTTAAATTATTATGGATTATTTATACTATTATATAAAATAAATGAAATGTTTTCTATTATAATATATTTTAAATAGCAATTTATTCTTGTTTTACAAAGTTGAATTTTCAGTTCCACTTTATTTTAAGGTGACCTTGTTACAGTGTGTTACACCCCTGTGGACTGTTTATGTTGGTTTCTCCCTCTTGTGCCCATATTTGGTTGTTCCTGTTTCCTGTCCTCGTTTCATCATTAGTTAACCTTGTATCACCTGTGCCTTAATGATGTTGCTCGTAATCATCCGTCTTTATAAGTTGCATTCAGTTCGGTGTTTGTGTTCCGGTCTCGTCAATGTATGTGTGTTTCTACCCTCCTGCTGTGGATTTTCCTGTTTTGGAATTACCTGTGGATTATAATAAAGACTTTATCTTTGACCTTCGTCTTTGTTCGCCCCTTCCTCACACGATATGTGACACAGTGTAACTATACATTTAAGTACGGAGTAATATTAATTAACTACATGTACTTACTATAGGGTTAAGGTTAGGGTTAGAGTTTGGCTTAGGGTTACTTGCATGTAATTATTCATAATTAATTGTTATTACAATAGTAAGTACATGTAACGTGTAACATAGACACCTTAAAATAAAGTGTCACCGAATGTTCATCAACCATTGCTGCAGTCTTTTTCTTCAAGCCATGGTTCTTTTTTTTTTCAGGAATCTTTGATGAACAGAAAGTTTAAAAGAACAGAATTTATTTGAACTATAAATCCTTTGCAACATTGTAAATGTATTTACAGGAATTGATTTGATATCTAATGCCTCCTTGTTGAATGAGCTTACTGGAAAAAATGAGGTAACAGTTAAAGAAAATGTTTATTATAAGTAGTTTAGATTTCATGCAGGATCAAGTATGAATCAGCAAATTCCAGCATAACTACAGTTTACCTATACTTGTGTGTGCAGTGCATTTTAATGCTTATTTTAGACTCTGGACCACAAAATCAGTCATAAGGGTCAATTTTTTGAAATTATACATCATCACAAAAGCTGAATAAATAAGCTTTCAATTGATATATGGTTTGATATATAGAATCTGAGGGTGCAAAAAAACCCTAAATATTGAGAAAATCGCCTTTAAAGTTGTCCAAAAAGTTCTTAGCAGTGCATATTACTAACCAAAAATTAAGTTTTGATATATTTACGGTAGGGAAATTACAAAATATCTTTGTGGAACATGTTCTTTACTTAATATCTTAATGATTTTTGGCATAAAAGAAAAATCTGTAATTTTGACCCACACAATGTGTTGTTGGCTATTGCTACTAATATTCCCGTGCTACGTAAGACTGGTTTTGTGGCCCAGGGTCACATTTGAGGATCATGTTGTTAGTTTAACAATGTGCTAATGTAAAACGCTTTAATTAGATTGCAAAGGCAGCTGCCTAGGTAGGGGCCGCTCACTAGCTTTTGAAACAGAGTTGTAGTGGCACAGCATGTTTCCAGAGCTAGTCCAGTGTGTCAATGTAGCTGTTTGGCTGGTCTTCCCTTGCTCCACGTCCTTTATGACCAGCTGCTGCAGAAAGGACCCATGAGCCCACTCACTTTGAAAATGATACCTGCCGACTTTTAACCGGCCAGTGAAAGCGCTCGGCCTCGCTCAGTATGATCGGTCGATGACAGGCACGACACGTCAGCGATGAATCACCCAGCCGTGTTTTACAAGGGCGGAACCAAAACAGAAGTTTTTATATACCAATTTATAGCCCATGGAATCTGAGAGGGATGCATCGGTAACGTTCGCATGGCAAGGCGAGCCGCTGCGGTCAAAATAAACCCTGTTTATTTTGCCTGTTTATCGAGGGTGTCTAAATCTTCCATTCATGCACCAACTTTGCAGTGACTGTGACTGAAACTCTCGTCTGATGCCTCGCTGAAGGCTGCTGTTGGCTTTGGCCATCTGGGTCGGGTTGTATTGTTTACAGAGCAAATGACAGACTGCTGCTCCGCTGCTTGGATGGTGTTTTTATGGTGATGCATGACCAGTTCGGTTGCAGGCTCTGGCCAGTGTGCTCTGGCTACAGAGCACTAAGAATTCACTGAAACAATCATTCATACAGAGAACTTACCCTGTTGAGTTTATGATCAGTTAAAATAGCAATTAACCTTATTAATCAATGAAGGAGCATCATGCAGTTATTTTTTAATCCATTAGATGGCAGTAGCAGGTCATTGTGGGGCACATGAGTTAAATGCAAATGAACTCTCTTGCTATTTTCAGAAAAGCACATCACTGTTTCTACAATATACCATATGTACTATGCTAGTTTTCTGTATGCATAGAATATCCTATTTTGCCAAAACAGCACACTGAGCAAGAAGTTGTATCCCACAATGCAATGTACCTAATGTGACCTTTCATTTCCAGTGTGACAAATGAATTCAAATTATTATCAGCTTTGATTCTTAGTCTCTATTTTGACTCATTATTATGTTAGACAGCATTTTGTTGACAGATTTTATAAGTAAATATATGCTAAATTGGAAAATGACCTATAAAAAACTTACAAAATGACCAATAATATCTAGTGTTTCAAAAAGTAGTGGGAATATGTGCCTCCAACTGCTTTTTGACAAAACATTTTTTGCAAAAAAGCTACCTCTACATATAATATATTGCCGTTTCCAGCTGAAATGAACACTAGGAGCAGTAAAACACAGAACTTTTATATCTTTTCACACTAATTATGATGTCAGGGGCAGATTATGAATTAACAGAATTCATTGCACAATACTTTAACCTCAAGACACTTTTACCATTTTGTAAGATTTGAAAAATGATCACATTTTGATGTTTGCATCACAAAATCAGCTCTATATGTATGACTTTTCTGACATAGTAAACTTGCTTGATAGCGCACCCGGTAAAGCATTGCAATTGCGATTCAAAGCTCGATTATGAGTCTTGTGAGACATTTGACACAACACTCAATAAAAGAGCTAATTTGTAGCTTATTTGCTGCTTCAGCAAATGCGTTTTTTATCTCATGTTTGCTATTTACACTGTAGGTTAGGTTTAGGGTCAGGTTCTGTGTAGGTGGTTTACTAGTCATTTCTCCAGCATAAAACATGGCCACATCCTTATTCATGTTCAAAACATTATTTGCACCACTCACTGTACATATCATAGTAAAAGTGTTGCTAAACATTCAAAAAGCAATTTTTTTTGCAGAAATGTGGCCACAAGCATGTTTTACAATGAGCCTGGGTTGCAGTTTACAGTGCATATTGTGCAGTTTTCAGTGTAAAGTAAGCTAGCGAGCACAATCCTGTAGGAATATCGGCAGTCTGTGCCCTTTCCAAACCCATTGCTTACAAACCTCCAATGGGACACAGAATGACCCCCAAATCAGATTTACCGCTGCAGGTTAAACAAGCAAAAGCCCAATGCGTTTCATCTCTGTCACTCCTCTTGAATGCGTGAAATCCTGTGCAACATGCAGGAAGGGTGGAATAAGACCTGGTTTGTTTATGATTAAGAGTTAATTTGTGAAAAGTCTGGAAGGAGGGAGTTTCTTTAGGCTAGGTCACTCTCTTTACAGTGGCTTACCTCATACGGGCCGCAGACGTCACACTCTTTCAAACACACTCTCCAGACCCATCGTTGTGCTGGCTAAGTAAGTCCAGAAGGTTGACGGTCTGATGTCATCTCCCGCACTAATGAATTTGTCTTGGACAGAATCTGGTCCATGTTTGACACAGACAAACAAAGCCCTTAAACCAGTGACACACAGACGTAACAAATGCAGGCACGTGGACTTCAAAAGTTGGATCAGTCAAATAATATCATCTAGATCTTTACGCCTTTAGGTCACATATTAAGTCACAGTGGATTCAGTGTCGTCCAGATCAGCAAGATTTCATTAAAAACTGGTTGTTTTTCGTTAAAAGAAAACTGACCTTGTCAAACAGCATGAGGCCTGGTATCCTGAGCTTTTATAGAGTTTAGACAGTTGAATGAGAATAATGCAATATTTTTAATAAACACGATTGATGATCAGCCTGAGGATATGGATATATTATAAATATATATTATAATATATTGTATTCTCACTGGGCATCTTTTGTTTTTTGTTTTTTGTTTGTTTTTTTGTCTGTTAAAGGAACTGTGGTACCTCATCTGACCAGCAGAGGTCACATTATTATCCTTTCCCAATCACTCTGCCCAACCTTAACCTTATAAATACTTGATAAATTTGAAAATTGGAAAAGTTGAAAATGATGTGAATGTGAGATGTATTATTTAGTCATGAAAAAAAGGGCTTACACTTTATTTTAAGGTGTCCTTGTTACAGTGTAATTATACATTTAAGTACTGAGTAATGTTAATTAACTTACTATATGGTTAAGGTTAGGATTAAGGTTTGGCTTAGGGTTACTTGCATGTAATTGTGCATACTTAATTGTTATTATAACAGTAAATACATGTAATGTGTAACAAGGAGACCTTAAAATAAAGTGTTACGAAAAAAGGTTTCCTAGGAGTTTTTCTCCTGAACAAAACGGGCAAAATTTGATCCTTCAACTTTATATTAGCATATATAGAGAAAAACATGCAGTCTTGGAGTGTATTGACACTGACCACAGTTTAATAGCCGCCAACTTTTAGACAAATAAATAAGTCTCTCTATAGAAGAAATAATATAGAAAAAATAATACAGGTAATAATATCATAGAGAGGACCCCACCAAACACTTATGACTGTGACAAAGTCAGTAAATCTCTTCAAATATCAAATAATTTGACCCTTTTACAGCAAGGTCGAGGTTAGTTCAAGTTGTAAAGTGAGATGTGGTGTGACTCCCAAAAAACAATTAGTAAAAAATAATTATTACAACTGTAAAACCAACTTTAAAAATGTATTTAGATACCGTTTTGACAGTGTTTATTTTTTAGTGTAGTATTGCTATATAGTATTATTATTGCACTTTATAAAAATTGCACTTTATAAAAATACATTACCAATGCAATCAGTATTCTAGTTATTAAAGCTATGAATCTCATTAAGTTAGTGTTTTTAAGTATTTTACATTTATTAAAATAATATCTCAAGGCAGTAACATAAAAAAAATAAATAAATAAATACAAAATAAAATTAAGCGGGGATGCACCAAAATGGAAATTCTGGGCCGCAATTTTTTAAATAATATAAAGTAATTTTGTAAGACTTTTTAATTTTATATATATATATGAAGATATAGATATAGATATTGTCTAAATTAACACTTGTTCAAAACAATCATTTTAGCAAAGTTTGTACTATTTTCTGCTTATTTTGAAAAATAAAATAATTAATTTTTGTTCAATAAATATATTGTAATTAAAATGTTAATATATATATATATATATATATATCTTTTTTTTTAAAATACAGAAACAGTAAAAGTTTTTTAAAAAACAAAATTCAGAAAGCATTGAAAAACAATTTAAAAAGTAAAGATTCAACAAATGATATTTGAATGAGCTGTTTTTTAACAATTTAATATGATTATTTATGAGTAGTAACAACATAAAATGATATTTGATTATGTCAATAAATGGAACAGCCTTCTGTTAATATCATGTTTTTGCTTTTTACCACAAATACCATACTTTTACATATTATTTCACTATTTAAAAACTGCTGGTTTAATTATCTTAAATCATTAAGAAGACATTTGTCTCAAGATATATTCAAGAATTTTAGCAACTCTCATTTGCTACTTAAATCTACAACTAATTTTTAAATTAGATCAAGTATACGCAGAATCGGCTTTGCGCTGCTGCCTGAGATCGTGCCAAGGATCAGACAAATTTGCACGTGCATCTTGAAATGTGGATGTTTTAGAAAGTGCTACAACATTTTTTTTTCTGCCATCTAGTGGTATAGAGAAAAATAATATCAAAGGTGCCTTTCACCCTGGGGCGCCTTTATAGCCCTGTTGTACCATACTATATATATATAATATAAAAACCGAAAACCTAAAATGCCGTGCATTTTGGTGCATCCCTAATTTTAAGCCATTTTATTTCTGCTATTCTTTAGTTAACTTTTAATAGTTACCCTTTAGCTATTTTTGAATTCTTCAGATCATCTGTCTCAATGCTCAGTAAATACTGGTCACGGACGCTGAGATTTACTTTAAATTTCACCAAGCTGATTACTCACTAAAGCTCCCACAAATCATGTTTTCATGTCATTTTAAGTCTTATTTTGATGTAACAAAGTGGTTATATCTAAGTGTGTGAGTTGTTTGCTTGCTTTTTTAATTTAGTCTTCACATTACTGCCTTTATATTGTTCATTCAGACTGATTCACTATCATGGAATGTGCAAGAACACAAGAGGCGGGATTTATAGCATGAACCAATCACAGTCGAACATAACCAGTCATATCGCAATGGAGGCATTGCCTCTTCTCATGTGACTTTCCCCCATTCATTTTCAATTTACCCCCCCAAACCCACCACATGCTCAACCCCCCATTCACACGTCAGCGTTGATGCTGCTCATTTACTTTGAATGGAGTGACGTCAAGTGTTGCCAAACCGAATTATGGGTCTGTTGTGTTGCTCACGACAGAAGTGAAAAATTTTTCAACTTTTCAGGCGTCAGCTAATCAGATCGCCTCATGCAAATAAACTAGTGCAGACGCTAGCTTGAAGCTTCAGACATGCCCTCTGTGAAGCGTTAGTGCTGACGCCCCAAGTGAATGAGTGTGAAAACTCAGTGGGCTCAGGGGAGGCGAGATATGTTTCTTTAGAGTGATTTATAAACTTTTTGATGTTATATTTTGTAATATAAGCATTGTTTTATTTTAGTACTACGATTTTTTTCCCTCATCCAATAGTTTGAGGAAAAACTGCCTCCCTTGCCTCCTCGGAAGAAACACCCCTGATATATATGTATTTGTATACAATAAAATACTATGGTAATGCAGTAAACTTGTAAAGGCAGAGATATGTAAATAGCAGTTAAATGTATGTATCAGTGAATATGTGTAATACATATGAGTGCATATAATAAGGAAAATATGCAGTCCTTTTCTTTATTGTAGTGACTGACCCAGGTGTTTGTACGTAATTACAGTACGCAAGTGTATATCAGGCAGCGGATCACGTCTCATGAGTACTCACCACATTGCATTGCTGTTTCTTTATACAGGGCTCAACATTAACTCTTGTCCGCTTGTCAGGGACAAGTGGATTTTGCAAAGGGGCAAGTGAAAGAGAATTTCACTTAAGTAACCTGATTAAAACATCAATAACAAACAATAACTAGGGCAACACAGAAACTTTGGTGAGAATGATTCTGATTTTATTACTTTTAGTGTAAACAGTGACTGATAATGGACAGTATCACATTTTGTGCAGCTTGTCTGACACTGAAAAATCAAAACTAATATGCAACAGCATAAACAAAGAAACAAACATAAACAAAAATACTGCGGTAGAAAAAAAAGACAAATATTATATATTACATTTGATATATCTATTGTCACGAACCCACTCCTGAACGTCAGTCTGTCTGCCACCAGAGGTCACTGTGACATTTACATCTCACTAACTGTTTCACCACACCCTGGACTACATTCCCCATCAGCCATTGCTCTTATCACCTGCGACCAAACAGAGACACTATTTAAACCCCGGTCTTCCTGTCAGTCACTGCCGAGTATTGGTTTGCGTTTAGCACTTACTTGTGTGTTAGCAACTGTACGGAGCCCTAAGTCAGTCGTGTTTTCTTGTCTAGTCTAGTCCCTTAGTCATCCGAGTCTTTTTCCTACGCTTTGTTATAATGTCTTGTCTGTCTCGCTGCCTGCCTATTGGAACTCTCGCCTGTCTGGATTATTCTATTGTCTCGCCCTTCGGATAACGTTCGCAGTGGATCGACCCTTGCCTGTGTTATGGACTACTCTTTGTCTTGCTGTCTGTATACCAGTCTGCCACTGTCTGACCTTGCCTGCCTTGACCATGTCTTTGTCTCGTCCTTTGAATAAAAGTTTGCAATTGGATCCGCCTGCTTCACGCGTCATCTCTCACTCCGTGACATCTATATATTGAATGAATTACCCGTTTGAATTAATTGGTTGAATCAGTGACTCACTCAGTAAGACAGTGACTTGCCGCCACCTACTGGTGGTTTGGTTTTATATTTAAAAGTATTGGATTTTTTGAATATTTCAGAATTATATGTTAAAAAAGTAAAAAAAAAATATTATAAGCAGTGTTGGGGGTAACACGAGTTACCTAAGTTAATTTTTAAGTTAATAGTAAAGTAACATTACAAGAAAATATCTGTGGTACTTTTTCAAATAAGTAACATCAGTTACTTTTTTTCTCCTATTTATTAATTGAAAGCTCTTTTGTCCCCACGAGAAATCAGGTGTAAGATGTGACTTTATTTCTAGAATAAATGTGAACATGCATTAATTCATCTCACTCACAAAAAAACAGATTCACTATTTCTCAAAATAAATTAAAAAAAGTAAAATGCAACTCAAATATGACGCAAACCTGCCATAATTAAATGTTAAATAACAAATATATAAATAATAAAGATGTTTCTTAATCCCATTTTATTAACCAGTGCTCCAATTCAGCCATACTAATAAGCAAAAATTATTTAAGATAAACTAACATTTGTTCTTCTTCTAAATACATCTATATGGCACTTTCAGTGTTTGTTGATACTGATTTCATCTGAATGGTAACAGACATAGAGTGTACAGAATCGAATTATTCTAACTAAAATGTATTGATAAAATTTAAGAATTTGTCGTAAATAATGACACATGCATTTAGTAAGGTTAGGACTTACTAAAAGACTGCCCTTAATAAAGTTAAAAAGTGTCCTAGAAATCAGCTGAAGGCAAATATTACAAATATGCTGATTAAAGTAAGACCTTATAGAGCAGTGATGAGACTTTTGCTTCAGAATGGTTTACATTTACGCCAAAGAAACACACAAAAAAAGGGCTTTTTCGCCTCGGAGAAGTAACCTTTTTCCTCAGACAAGTGAATGACTGATTCATGTCAAGGCTTAATGTTGAGCCCTGTGTTAGGTAAATTCAAACAGTCAACTCTCACTGTAAATGTCTTCCAGTTGTTTTGTCACTGCACACTGCTGTCAGTATGAATGCCCTTTTATTGTTAGGCTGAATTATTGCAGTGTTGCATGACTTGAACGCTTCGTGGAGCTTTAAAACATTGTCTTCTCTCACTGTTCTCACATTTGTCACTCACTGTGACCTGAAGGTCTTCTCTTGTTTATGACTTAACTGTTGTATCAGGTTTTTAACCCTCAGTTCACGACCTGAAGTTGTCGCTGGTCTGTGACCTCTTACATATTGCATGCTTGTAACCCACAATGACCTACGAAGCGCTATAGAAATAAAATTGGCTTGACTTGAATTGACGACCTCACGTCCGTGTGGTGAAGATCAATATGGAGTTTATTGGGTACCAGAACCCATAACCACACACTACGCTTTCTCTCAGACAGCTTTGAGAAATTATTGCGTATCCGACACAATTGTGTTTGTACAATTGGAAACCCGACCTTCGGATTTCACCGACAAGAGGCCCAAGATGGAAAAACAAGCCTAAACTCTCAGTTTTCACCATCATCTTGGATTGTTTTCCCTTCTGTTGAGGTTTGAAGAGCTTGGTTCTTTGACACGATAGATGTTCTCACCACTTACCGAGGACCGTGATGAGACACGGCCTCTCGAATGCTAGGCCTGGTTTTCATGTTCTTGTAAGCTACACCTAAATTACCCAGGATTGCTTCCAGAGGCAGATCTTTAGAGAGAGCGAGCGAGCGTGTTACATATACACCAGCGAGGATTGAATCCAGAAACAAGTCGTTCTTGTTTTCAGTGAAATATCTTCATAAATTTGCCGGCACTTAACTTTTTGTATACATCTGCATTCGTATGCGCGCATATGTGAGTAAGCCATCGCTAAATTGCCGTGCGGATCTCTTCCAAAGCCTTCGTAATGAAACGCAGACTATTTCATCACTCTGTAAACTAATAAACGGGGACAACACAGCAGCCCGCGCTCCTAATCAAACCTGACGACAAGTGACAGGAGGCCATTAGCCTCCCATTCACCAAATGAACATCCTGCTCTGAGCAAGGCCAACAGGCACGCCGGCGGGGCCTCCCAGATCCTTCATGGAAGCCATTATATGCCCTGTCCGACACCCAGCCGTGCCCTGACAAGGGGAGCGGGGTCAGAGGTCAACTCGACCATTAGCAGGCTATTACAGAGCTTCACTTCATATATCTAAGACTCAGACAGAGCCACAGAACTGAGAAGAAACTGTATGAGCGGTGCTGGGGAAACATTGAATTAACAGTAAGTCACTAATAAAACGTATTTAAAAATGTATGTTTTGTATGAAACAAATCAAATGTATATTTGTGTTTGACTGTATTGTGTTCATGTGTTTTCGAGTGTCTTAATGTTGTGTCTTTTTTAAAAAATATATATTCTTGATGATTCTCAATACTGCAATACATTATTTTATATTTTTATCAGTATAAATTAAATGCAGTACAACAATTACTTGTATGATGTATAATACTATAAATAGAACTTATTTAATAACATCAGATGAGAATTTTTTTCAAATTATGAAATTTTAAATGTTTCATGAAATTTACCAATTTAATGAAGTAAAATATTACTAATATTTTAACATTTCCCATTAAAATGTTGAATTTAGTAAGATTTTCTTTTAAATAAATGATTATTATTATTATTATTATTATTATTATTATTTCAGCAAGAATACGTAAAGACATTTCAAATAAATACTGTTGTTATTAACTTTCTATTCATCAAAGAAAAAAAAGAAAAAAAGATCTAAAGTAATGATGAAAATTCAGTTCTGCATCACAGAAAAAGTAAAATTTTATAAACAATTATTTTTATACTGTATTATACTTTAAACTATACACTTTTGCAGATAAAATGCAGCCTCAGTGAGCATAAGTGACTTCTTTCAAAAGTACAAAAATATTTAAAAATCCTACCAATCACAATTACTCTTAAGATGTATGAACTATTTTATTTTATTTTATTTTATTGCACTGGTTATTTTTTTAATGCTTCCAAATAAACCAATTATTTACACACACAAAATAATGAGCATCACAATTACTCTTAAAATGCATTAACTATTTTATTTTATTTTATTTTATTTTATTTTATTTTATTTTATTTTATTTTATTTTATTTTATTTTATTTTATTTTATTTTATTTTATTTTATTTTATTTTATTTTATTTTATTGCACTGTTTTTTTTTAATGCTTCCAAATAAACCAATTATTTACACACACAAAATAATGAGCATCACAATTGCTCTTAAAATGCATGAACTATTTTATTTTATTTTATTTTATTTTATTTTATTTTATTTTATTTTATTTTATTTTATTTTATTTTTTATTTTATTTTATTGCACTGTTTTTTTAATGCTTCCAAATAAACCAATTATTTACACACACAAAATAATGAGCATCACAATTACTCTTAAGATGCATTAACTATTTTATTTTATTTTATTTTATTTTATTGCACTGTTTTTTTTAATGCTTCCAAATAAACCAATTATTTACACACACAAAATAATGAGCAACAATTACTCTTAAGATGCATTAACTATTTTATTTATTTATTTATTTATTTATTTATTGCACTGTTTTTTTCCAACACTACATCTGTATTAACATCACAACATCACTACTTTTTACAAAAAAAAAAAAAAAAAAAAAAAAAAATGGAAATCCTATACTATTGGAAAACCATTTTACTGAGAAATACGTCAGATTATTGGAATGACTGTGTTTCATTTTGCCTAAGTCAACAGCATTTCTACTTGTGGTTAGTTACTCCCTTGTTTAAGAAAGAGACTGATTATTTTAAGGGCAGTAAAAAAAATCCCAATTTAGACATTCTGAAACTCTTTAATGTAAGATGGAAAAAGTCTTTTAGAGCAAACATGTTCTCATGCTCTTCAATAAGATTAGTGTTCTCTAGTAAACACACTCTTATAACTAACATCTCTAGTCTAACAATTATACGTATAATTAGCTGATTATTGCTCTGTATGAAATGTAAACACAGACGTAAGCGGAGTCTCTGAGAACATGTGGCTGGATTATATAATAACGAGTTATGTGAGCTGGTCTACTCTTCACCCCAGAACCCTTTCCCACAACAATCTCACTGATCTCTGTAAGCTTTACTTCTCATTTACAGGCTTAAAATTGCTTTAAAACTGATCTGAGATCAGCCCTAGCGGCCCCGGGAGGATTAGAGCGGCAAAAGGAAGATTTGAGAGGAATGAGAGACTGAAATGAGCTCAGAGGTGAAAAGTGACGCTCGAATCCCAGCTGTTGGGTTAAATATAGTGGCGTGCTTTGGGCATCTCTGAGAGACTTGTGAAATACAGACCTGGATGTTGTCACAGTCGCTGTTTGTGTAGGAAGGTGAGACCCTAACTCAATATTCAAGGCTTAGGAGGGCGACTGGGAACAGGCAGCATTGGATCAGGAATGCCAATGGGAGGAAGAGGGGTGGGTCAGAGAGGTTGTTTCGGATCAGAGAGACTCGTGGACGTGGGTGACTGACATGTCAGACATGTAAACACACTTTTATAGAGGCAGTTAATGACGCAAGCATGATTTTACTGTGGGAATCTCTCTCCGGCTTCCTGACACCCTTATACACTCACAGATGTATTTAAGACATTTACATTTTATATTGCAGACAAACATAAAAATTGTAGAGAAGCTCACATCTTCATAGTTGTTTTGCAGATCATTCATATTATTAATATTTTCACAAGTTGACTGCAGTTTGTGTGTGTGTACCTCCTCCATTTCTTCTTAATTATGGGGGTCATAATCTCCATGCCTGAAGTGTCACAGTGTGTAAAGGTTTATTATGGCTGACGTGGGGTTTGAGAGACGGGGTACAAGGGGTGGAGGGGGAGGGTAAACATTATTTTATAACTTTTTCCTTTTTCATTCACAGTTTCTTTTTTTTTCACTTTCTTTGTCAGCTTTCTTTGAGAGGCATCTCACTCACACACACAACTGTTATTTAATATTAATTTTAAATATTAATTTTTTAATTTGCTATTAAATTCTCAGCTTTCATTTTAATTTTAGTTACATTTTCAGTACATTTATTATGTTCTGTTAATTACTATTTTTTAAATTACTATTTTGTTTTATTTTTAGTTCTGTTTTAGTGTTAAAGGGTCATCGGATGCTAAGTTCACTTTTACATGTTGTTTGAACATTAATGTGTGTTGGCAGTGTATGTACAAATCTACCCTATAATGATACAAATCCATGCAGTGGTTTTTAATTAATCTGTAAAAATAATATTCCCTTTTCAAATCGAGCCATTCTCAGATGCCTGACGTTGTGGCGCCACACCCACAGAGGCCGCTTCCACGATAGTTGATTGACATGAGCGTCTTACCTCAGACCAGCTGTAACAGTCTGCCCTCCATGTTTTGAAGCCAGAGCAGGGATGTAAGTTAGACAAGAATTGAGCGATTGAGGTGTTGTGTTGCTGGATTTAATAATGAACATAGTGGTCGTCATTTACTCCTGACATCTGAGCTGCTGAAGATGCAGTGGATTACGTTTGTTTGTGAAGGAAATGCACCTCCCGATCTACATAAATGCATCTATGTTCGCGCGAATCATTCGTGATCCAGCTTCACTTACAGCAGAAGTGAGTATAAGGGTTTTTTTATGAATCTTTGCGATCGCCTTTCCTAATAATGTGCTAGTTTGCACTGGCTAAACGTGGCTAAATGCGTCTAAAGTAAACAGGCTCGTCACTCCACAGAGAGAAGAGAGGGGCGGGGCGAGGAGAGCTCATTTGCATTTAAAGCAGCCTCGACCAGAGTGGGATGATTTTTGCAGAGCTGATTTTGGCAAGGTAAAAAGGATGTTGTTTTACACAACTATTGAGAATTTTTAACTAAAGTATATTATAGACTTTTCATTAAGACCCTAAAGAATCATATCAACTTGTGGAAAATGGACATCCGATGACCCCTTTAAATGATTAGTTCTCTCCAGAAAAAAAAAAAAAAAATGGTAATTTACTCACACTCATGCCATCCTAAATGTTAATGTCTTTCTTTCTTCAGTTGAAAAGAATTTAGTGTTTTTGAGGAAAACATTCCAGGATTTTTCTGCATATAGTGGACTTCCATGGGGATCAGTGGGTTAAAAGTCCAAACTGCAACTTCAAAATCAGTAATTTTCTAAAAAAAAATAAAAAATACATACATAAAATTTATATACTTCTTAACCACAAATGGTTGTCTTGCACTTGTTCTGCGATGTGCGTCTCCGACTCCACACATTACATAATCATGTAATCCCTAGTGCTGTGTGCACACCAAACGCTAAGCAAATATTCTCACCGTATTATTACCAATTTTCCACTTGTGTTGAAATTTTTCAACTTGCCCAGAAGCGAAATTGCACATATTACCAATTTGCATCATTCGTGTCACCCGAATTTGTGTCTATTCATGTTTTTGCATTGACTTTGTATGTAAGCTACTCGTGGAAATAATTAAATTCGCTTTTGCTGTGCACACACCATTTTTCCTCAGCTGAGATTGTGTAGAGTCCTTTGAAGCTGCAATTAAACTGGACCTTCAACCTGTTGGCTCACACTGAAGTCCACTATATAGAGAAAAATCCTGGAATGTTTTCCTCTAAAACCTTAATTTCTTTTAAATAAAAAAAAACTTTTATCTTAACTTTTTCAGTTCTTTTTTATCAGTCATGACCAAGCAGAAATATAGAAATATATATATATATATATATATAATGTAATATAATAATCTATAATAATATATAGGTTTAAGAATGCTTTATAACCCTTGACAAATGTGAATATAATGTGTATATAATATTATGGATACTGAATTCATAGAAAGTGTGGCCGTGGTTAGATCATGATTTTAGGCAATTCCTATGTAATTTCTGTGTAATGACAATAGTTTGTGAATATTTATTTTTATCAACAACACTCAGTGTGAGCATAAATTGACACTAAATTGCCAACATTGTCAACCATGTTAATCCTTAATGTAACACAATGTTAAATGTAACACAGTTGACATTTTGGCCATTTTAGGGCCTTGTGCAAACTGCTGACCTTGGACGAGTTACTACATGACCTCGATTAACTTATGTTTTTATATTCTTTCTCTAAATATGTATAAAAGGGTTCAACAGCAGTGTCTGTACTAATAGTGAAACTCTTTAAAAGTTAGTGACAGTAACAGTGAACAGGAACATTGTTACCTCACTTGTGAGAAATGTTGTGTCGTTTTTAAGTTGTTAATTCTCAGAGCAGCTAACAACATTAGCACGTATGTTTTAGGCTTTAAGGACCTTTGAAATAACTGAAATCATGTGGCGAAGTGATATAGACATGTAAAGCTGCCTGGAACTACATTTGCAGTGCATTTCCCTGAAAATAACTGCACACTTTAGAGCGTTCGTCAGCCAGTCAGATCCAAGCATTCAAAGGCCCCATACTATAAAAAGAGATACTAATATATTGTTTACAAAATGATAATAATAATGTATTGTTTACAAAAACATGCACTTTGAAACCTGTTTTCAAAAGTTTGCATTTTCAGGGTGAGGTTTTTTTCTAGGGTTGGAGCTAAACTCATCTGGCAGCATCTGTCCCATTTACTTTCTTTGTTAAAAGAGCAGAGGGGAACTTCTTCAAAACATCTCCTTTTGTTTTTCATTAAAGAATGTCAGATGGGTTTAGAACAACATGTGGGTGAATAAATAATGACAGAGTTTTCATTTTTGGATGAGCTAACTTTATGAAGTCCGCTTTAAACTGTATTCAATACGGCAAGTCAACCTGAGCAGAAACGATTCCAGATTTTATCCCACCGTGTCATAAACACCATTCTCCTCCATCTCAGCGCATTTCTCTTCTGAAGGAGTGTGTGTATTTTTATGGAGTGGGCCAGTGACTTAATTTGCATCATGTTCTGCTACATGCACACTGACATGCCTCATCGCACAACTTTGTTTCATAAAATCTGTTTCAGATTTTTCTCACCTAATAATAGACATAACATCATGCATCCCTTCAGTTACACCCCCCAAACACCAGCCATCAAACAAGCCGCAGTGAGAGTCTTGCCTTTATAAGCCTCTTTAGATCCCTTGTTAGGTTCCTCTTTCTGTCCGTTTGCCAGAAGTTACGTAATATTGTAATGTGTAATCCCACCACTGGGTTTTCACAATTAATATATTCATATGAAAGCTGTGTTAAATCTAGGTGATAAATATCTGATGAATGAGAGAGACTCATTTCAACAAATCCCCTCTCCAGATGCTTAATACGTCACGGGGTCCCGGAAGGAGCCGTTTGGCTTCGGGACAGCTCCCTAATGAATACATAATGCTGGTGTAGGCTCGGGACAGAGAGGCCTGGCAGATGAGCAGCTCTCCATAAAGAAACCACATATGAGCCAGAACCATCCGGAGCTCTGTTCCTGGATCCTGCTGTACTCACAAACGCCAGGGATGTGTTTCCCTCGTCTTGAAGAATGCCTCTCGGCTCCTGTCGGCGCTGGTGGGAGTGACTGTGTATTAAACGAGTGTTTGTCATGGCACGGTGCTTGCGGCGAGAGTTGCCGTTCAGAATGAGATGGTTTGCTGGAGTTCAAGAGTGTTTGGATTGGGAATGTTTCACGGAAAGGGTTCTAGCAGAGCTGAGGAAAAGGAAGACGTTCTCTTAAACACGAGGCTCACTAGAAGGACCAGGAAGGTCTGCTATCTTTCAGCATTCACATTCATCTCAATGCAGTTTCTCAACTGCTGAACTGCCAAGACCACCCTGGAAATAAATAATTGAAATCTTTCATCTTTGCTCAAGGAGCAGCAACATTTTTGAGCCAACCATTTGAGCTGCAGTGGCTATATGAAGAGCTATCAAGCAATAGAAGTTTAAAGGCCAGATTTAGTAAACTAGGCAAATTAGTGTGAAAGCGCAATTCTAAAAAAACATCAATGGGAGTGGAAAGTTCTGTGGGTGATCTACTGACATGCGCAAATAAAAGAACACAGACGTGACATCTCATTTTTATAATGAACAGCGAAATTTATGAGAGAAGAGCAAATTAGCTGAAGGCCGCAGACAAGCAGAGCCATTGCTAATCCTCTGGCATTCCAAATAAATTAATACAAGTGGAAAAAATTCTCCCTTCTACCATTCACTTTCTGTTCTTTGCGGTGCCTTCTCCTGGCAGCAACAAATTGCAGCCATGTCAAGTGCAAAATGGGTTAAGACATGCTTTTTGGGGCAGTAAATAATGACGCAAATACCAGTAAATTGACTAGCGCAAACCTATCTTCCCATAAATTTGGAAAAATAACTGTCAGTGACTTTTCATTTCTAATTTTTCACTGCACATCTTTAGTAAATTCTGACAGTAAGTCAAAAGAGGGTTTGCGTTGACACAACCTGTTAGTAAATCCGGCCCTGTTCCTGCCAGTCAACCTTGCATTGTGGGAAGGATGTGTTGGGCAGGATGAGGTCTGAGTTACAGTATGTTGAACCAAACTTAAAGGAGAAGTCCACTTCCAGAACAACAATTCACATATAATATACTCACCCCCTTGTCATCCAAGATGTCTTTCTTTCTTCAGTCGTAAAGAAATTGTGTTTTTTGAGGAAAACATTTCTGCATTTTTCTCCATATAATGGACTGATATGGTGCCCCGAGTTTGAACTTCCAAAATGCAATTTAAATGCAGCTTCAAATGATCCCAAATGCGGTTGTAAACGATCCCAGCTGAGGAAGAAGAGTCTCATCTAGAAACAATCGGTTATTTTCATTAAAAAAAATACAATTTAAATACTTTTTAACCTCAAACGCTCATATTGTCTTGCTCTTCCTGAACTCTGTGTGCTCTGGCTCAAGACAGTTAGGGTTTGTTGAAAACCTCCCATCGTATTTTCTCCCTCAACTTCAAAAATCATTTTAAAATCATCCTACATCACTGCAGAAGTACCGACACAGTCTTTGCAAAGTGAACATGCAAAGAAGATCAAACACCGTTAACAAAAAAAAGTAAAAGAAGACAGAAAGACACGAACATCTTGGATGACAAGGGGGTGAGTACATTGTCTGTAAATTGTTGTTCTGGAAGTGGACTTCTCCTTTAATAATCATAATTCAAATCATAACATATTTGAATGTTTGACATATGATTATGCCAAAATAATTTGCCAGTTGCCCGTTTAAGGTTACATCTAAAAGTAAAAGTACATGCACCTTGAATTCCATGTCTGAATTTGACTGTACTCACATTTAAACCAATTGGTTTTAGGAACTAATCGAAGACAATGATGCCAGTCAATCAACAAAAGCATTTGATGTTAAAGATATGTGCCTTTGCATGCCTTCACAATGGCACAAAAAAAAATTGTCAGTTAAATTTCCTGATCATTTACTCACCCCCATGTCAAGTTCATATCTTTATGGAAATTAAGGTTTTTAAGAAAAACATTCCAGAATTTTTCTCCTTATAGTGAACTTCGATGGGGATCAATAGGTTGAATAGGTCCAAATTGCAGTTTCACTGCAGCTTCAAATGGCTCTACATGATCCTAGCTGAGGAATAAAGGTCTTATCTAGCAAAACGGTCATTTTCTAATATTAAAATGTATATACTTTTTAATCACAAATGCACCTTGTGTACCAACCCTAAACCTACCCAATAACAAAAATGTGAAAAATTATCTAAAAGTGATTTAAAATGCATTCGCTGATGCAACAGAGCTACAGTATTTTATCTTCCTCGTACGCTGGTTTGAGTTGTTTTGTTGAACCATAGTTTCATATGATTCACCTCAAAAGTGCAATGCCATATCACATGAGCTACTGAGCAAATCTACTGCGTTAGAAAACCATGCACATGATGCTGTATATGTGACGCTAACATTCAGATCAACCCAGGCTCACTGGAAATATGTGCATCTACATACATTTCTGCAATACCGTAATTACGTACCTTACTGCACGTTTTGCACATTTTGAAATGTCCAAAGAGTGGCGCTAAAACACACGTTCAATACGTGACCTTGGCACGTTTTTATTACATTGGTACAGGCACGTATTGCTGCATTTTTATTACGCTGCTTGAGATACCTATTGCAACTGTTCAGAATTCAAATATCCGGGGCGTCCAATTTTATTGGAAATATCCCCTACACCAAACCCAACCCTAAACCTAACCGATAGTGTTAACAAATGCAAAACTGATTAAAAAATGTATTTTGTGATGCAGCCGTGCTATTTTTACTTTAACAGATTTGTGTCACCCAAGTGTAACACTGTATCATGTAAGCCACCAAGCAAACTGACTGCATTAGAGAACTCATGCATATGAAGCTATATATGTGATAACAACGTTTAAAAGTATCAATTTTCAAATCGTGCAGGATGTTCAAATTGTTTTAAAAACGCAATTTAATATTCTGTAGTAGTAATCATCTAAAAATTAGGCTTTATTAATCAAAACTCTGTGTGTAAATCATACTATGTTTTTTTTTTTTTTTGCCTTTAGGGTTAATTTGCAGTGATTTGTACATATAGGTGGGTCATTCTATAATTAGCGGTACATTTAGAATTTGACAATGTGAAGAAAAAATTTTTCCTGTTTCCCAAAAACCCAAACATAAACTTACATAGCTACTTTGAAACAATCTATATTGTATAACGTGGTATATCAATAAAGGTGATCTGTAGGAATATAAAATACCATCTATATTTGCTACTGTCCACCATGTTACCATTACTGGGTAACACAGTTGACAAGTAAATATCATCACACTGTGCAAATTATGCGAGAATGGCACAAACCATTCCATTTTGAGAGTTTTTTTTAGTGTGTAACTTAGTTGACAATGGTTTTTCGGACACAAATAAAAGTTATATCACAATAAACACTTAGTATGTTTGTGCACACCTAAATGTCTTGATAACCTAATCTAACGGAAGGCAAAACTATGAAATTAATTTATATGTAAGGTAATTTTCATGCTTAAATGCAGAGTAGAATGAGCAGCTTTACAAATCGGACAGCTGAATACCAGGGTTGTATGTGATATGAACATTATTTTTGAACAAAAGATATGCCTTTTTCAACATGAAGTAGTGTGACTGGGACAATTATAATTGTGTACTAGACAATAAAGCATCAGGGCTTTAAATTGATGAAAATATATTAAAAATATAATTTACGGACATGAGATGTACCCACAATTATAGAATACAGAAAGTATATAGAGGCACGTATTTCCAATGAGCTAACTGAAAGTCAGCTGAAGCATGTTGAAGTCGTAACATAATATTGTACAAGGAATATGAACTCTAAGTCATACTTTGTGTAAAAAGGAATAAAAGTTGTCAAGAGTTTTACTGCCCCTAGTGTTAATTTCACTGAAAAACTGCAACGGTTCATATGTTTTAAGAAATGTAGGTAGAGGCACGTATTTCCAATGAGCTTGGGTAGTTTGTTCCACTGATGCTAGTTGAAGGATGCAGTTGGTGTTTCAGGGGTCCTTGTAATTTGCCCCCCTGGTGCAGCTAAACTATTATTTGACCAAGTCTCCCAAATCCAAAACTGCAAAGCAATGTAGCGATCAAAGACAATATCAGCTGTAGGCTTGGAAGTGGACTTGTCCATTGGGTGGCTCAAAATGTCTCTCGGTGCAGCTAGGTTCAATGGTCACAATAGCACCGCAGTTTTGGGGCGTCCCGGTGGAGCAGAAAAACAGCAGCAAACTCGGCCAATTACTGTACTGCAGGGTGTGAAAACTAGGAAACCAGGGGATCCATTCTGAAGACTGTGCTCTTTTCCTTGCTCTCTCTCTCTCTCTCTGGATCAAGTCTTAATGCAGTGCTGACCACATAATTCATCTATCCGTTCATGGGAGGCAGAGACAAAGTTCCCAGCACCTCGACTCGAGAGTCATATTTCATCATGAAAGCCTCTGGTGGTGTTTTAAATGCTTTATATTAACTCTCTCTCTCTCTCTTTCACACTCTCTGTATCTTCTTTTATGTCTTTTTCTTCTTCTTTCTCATTTTGTATGGCGGGTCACAGGTAATTGGTCCAGATTTTTTCGATCACCCTAGAGACGGTCTGACTTGGGCCTTTAATAGGGCCCCTAAAGACAGCATGAAGGGGTTCAAAGGCAAGTGTACAAGACTTAAATAGAACAGTGAAATTAGTCCTCGCTGCGGGAAACGCTTCCGAGAGAACAATGGACCGCACTTATAGATGAAATAAGACCCATACGTGAATAGTTAGGGACTCTAATCAGGGAGAATGGACAAGTTCCCAAAGGAATCGGTCAAGGTTCCTAACAAGGACCTGTAAGCAAAGAAGAAAGAGCAGGAGTTTGAAATGGAGGGTCTCGGTGGACTTGCTCCACTCAAGCATGGTCCGGTTTTCTCCAGCTTCCTTTAATTGACTTCACGTTCAACGGACAGGGATAATAAACTATTAATTCGAGGCATTAATTGAGACTTATTCCTGCAAACGTTGCACTTTTATGTTTCTCCGACTGGAGTGGACTTTTGTTTTCTTTGGATGGTCAAGGTTATGATGGCTGCATTGCCATGGTTTCAGAGTAAAGGAATGCAAAGAAGAAAGCGAATTCAACACTGGCTTCTTTTTCCCTGTCGGAGGGACAGAGTCACACAGGGAGGAGGGCCAGGCCGGCGGTCTCTAGGGGCTGTTTTATTGGGGGCTCGCTCACTAAAGCATGTAATTCCGCTGTTGATTTTAGTCCGAGCTGCAGTTGGCGTAGTCAATGGTCCTGTTCAGGCCTTTCTCCATCAGGTCTGTCTCTGGGGGGCAGTGAATGCCTCGTTAAAACACACGTAAACGACCACAGACAGAGCCAGCTATGCCCCCTGATGCACAGAGTCACTTAAAGCCATTTACTGCCAGGCATAAGTACTTGCGCCATCTATTACCACGCTCAGGTGGGCAGAGACAGCGGTCAGGTGCCTTTACTGCACAGCATGTGTAATGGAACTGATTCTGATATCACAAAACTGCTGTTTTGTAGTGATGAATTATTAATAAGAAAAAAGCAACACTTTAAGAGCACATTTAAGAAGAATTACAGCACATTAGAATGACGTGGTTGCAACAGCCTATAAAAGTACATTAGCATTTGTTCCTCAAATGAGTTAATAAATAAAACACTGTGGTTCTTGTTGGCTGAACACTAAAGAATGCAGGATATTTCAGCAAAACTTACTAACATGAATGTGCTGTGTGCATATGATGTATTACAACATTATTTAAAAGATCTGCTGGGTTGGATGAGGCAGTGGGATTAAGTTATGACTGCATTTTTGTGTATATATATTTATATATATGCATTTCAATGTATAATGTAGATTTATTATTTTTGGTTGACCAAGTTGGAACGAAGTCGGCTTCTCCGGTTCAGCATAATCCTGAAAGAACTGCCAAGCTTGAGCTGGCAGGCTTGAAAGGACTGTTAAAGAACATCTGATTGAACATTTGTCATCTTGAGATCTGGACATGTCAAGTGCCGTCAGGAGAGAATCCACTTCCAACTTCTGTAGAAAAGATGGATTTAATTCTCCGGTAAGGTTTGATTTACTGGGTGAGGAATGTTTAATATAAACTCAGGGAGAGATAATCGAGTTCCTGAAAAGACCAGTTTGAAATTGTGCACATGCAAAGCTTGGCACTAGAATGTAAAAATGCTTCTTATTTCCACAGTTGAAAGTTTTTCTTTAACATAGTTCAAAGTGGGAAATTGCTTTCTTTGAATAGAGGAACTGGGATAAGTTAAAATTTACACTCATGCACTATGAAGGTTTTAATTGGGTAAAACACTGTTGATAAAATCTCTATTTAGAGGGAAAAATGACAGAGAAAATTACAGCTCGGGATTCTCCATCCAGATGGGGAAGTCTTTTTGGAATTATATATTTTTTCCAAAACACTTTTTTTTTAAATACCTTTGTTGGATACTTTAACTAAAGCTAATTGCCCCTTCATTACGTATACATTTCATTATGTAGACCTTTTTAAATAATATAACAGCTTCTGGTTCAACTGTCCATCTAACATTAACATTCACGTGACCTTTGGTAAAACCAACATTCAGATAAAAGACATTCATCAGTATTTGCAGATCCCATCCCGTCATGAAATCACAGAACTCCCGTGTAAATGTAATTTAAATGGTGTTAATAAAATTAAACTTTTTCTTTTGTGTACCGAAAACTGCTGAAGATATGGTTATTTTAATACCAATATCTGATAATGAGGCATCAAAAATGCATCTGTAAGCATTAAGAACAGTTTAATTGCTAAGTGATTAACTATATCCACATTTGCTGACCTTCATCAAATGGGCAGTGACTCTGTTCTGCTTTTCTCTCTAATGAGTTTAATTGTTACAGTGTGAGCGGGGGGTCTGATCAGAGCGGGTCTGACATCTATTAAACCCTGCGCGCTATAGTTGGGATTCCCATTGGAATAGAGCCACCAGAGCGAGCGGGCGTTGCATTCCCACCAGAGAAAGAGAGAAAAGAAAACGCGGACTGAAAATGAGGCGACTAAGGTTGACACCCTGACGCCCTTTTCTTACTCTTGGTCCCACCGGTCAATTAAAACAAGAAAAAACAACAGAGCAGGAAGAGAAAAGGCCCTAATCAAATGGGCTTGGTAGTCCCGGGTAGACAAAAGAGGTCAGAGGGTTTTGTGCGGGGCTCTGAATGCTGGTGGAGTCTCACAGACAGAGCTGCATTTACCGCCCTTACAAAGAACCAACATGGCCGTTTCCTCATCCTTTAGGGCCAGACTGAAACCCCTATCAAAGCACATGTTAATTTCTCCAAATGAATAGACGTGAGAATTCCCAAAACGTCTTTACAGCGTGTGAAAGAAAGAAACCCGCTAGATAAATGGACAGATTCTGCACATGGACTGACCGCCAGGTGAAAACGATGGGTTGGATCTTTAGTTCCTGAGATACGGCCTGACATGCTATCAGCCTGATAACGTCAGTTAGCAGATGTTGGTGTTAAAACTTGTGCTGAAATATTTGTGTGTCAATGTAAAATAAGCATCCAGTAATGATGAAAACAAATGTGGGCCAGCTGAAAAAGAGATTTAAGAAAGAAAACAGTGACATGGTGTGAAAATATGGTCTATTTGGGCTGTCAAGCGATTCAAATGTTTTATCTAATTAATTACACAATGTGACATCAAATATTCATTATAAAAAGTAGCTTAAGTGAGAAATATTTGATTCAACATAGAATTTATTAGACATGATCTTTTAGGCAATGTGGCCTAACATAAACTGTGGAACATAATATAATTTATTAGATAATTATATAATTTTAGAAATATCTCTATTTTTTTATATTTCTTACAATGGAAGTCAGTGGTAACCAAAACAGTTTGGCTGCCAACATTCTTCAAAGTATCTTTTTATGTTCCCCAAAAATTTGACAGATGACAGAATTTTATGATAAAATAATTAAAAAATAATTAAAAATTATGATTATTATTATTATTTGGGATGAACTATCACTTTATTTATTTATTTATTTATTTTATGTAAAAAAAAAAAATAATAATACAAAATAAATTAGAAATTATATATTTTTTATGAAAATGATTTATGAAACTAAAAATGCCAGTAGTTGTTGGAAAATGTCTTAATGAGCACATCATTCAGTCATTCATTCGTTCGATTTGTTCAAACTGCTGATTTATTCAGGAAAGAAGTAAATGACTCTCTTTTTGAACAGGCCATTGAATCATTGACTCACTTGATTCATTTAAAACGAGGATACATTCAGAAACAAAACACCACTGACAAAACACCATTTCTGCTGTGGGTTTATAGGTAGCATTGGGGTAACACATTACAAGTAACACGAGTTCAGATTACTTCTTTCAAGTAACTAGTAAACGAACACATTACTAAAAAAAAAAAAAAAAAAATGTTATTAAAAATAAATAAGCAAGCCCAGTGCAGCTGACAAAAAGTAACGCAAAAGTAACGTAATGCATTACTTTTCTTAAAAAGTAACTAAGTAATGCAATTAGTTGCTTTGTTATAGAGTAACACAATATTTTGTAATGCATTACTTTTAAAAGTAACTTTCCCTAACACTGTTTATATGAAATATTTTCATCCAAAAACAATATTGTGTCACCAAGCAACTGTATGAAATGTAAGATGACCTGTACATCTGGGTTGGGGCAGGTGCATTATAAATGTTAAAATGTGTTATTTTTATAACTAATTAATTTAATCTTTGTGTTAAAGACAGCCCTATTTTTCATCCAAAAACTGCTGAATATTTCCATCAATATTGACCAGGAAACAGATCAAACAGTCAAACACACATTGACAATTGACTCCAATCCAGGAACCTGCTATAGACAGGCTGTCAGAGACCTTTTGGTAAAATGTGATACAATTTACGGTATATTTTTAATGGCTAAATATATTGATACTTGATACTTATTTTCATAAGAATACACTTTAAAGCTCAAATACCATCTAAAGATCAGCAGAGTGACATTTCTTTGTGGAAGGACTAGGAAAATACGTAAACCAGCACAAAGAAACACATACAGACCATAATGAAATTTACATGGCTTTCATAGAATTCTCACTTTCAAACCAAAACATTCATTTTAATAAACGTTTCTTCCATGAGGCCAGTGCGTCGGCACGCGGTGCGGTGAGTTATCGGGTCTCTCTGGGCGTGTGTGCCTGTTCTGGCCCATCTCCATGCAACCTGAGATCAGCAGCTCTCCTCTGCCTGGAAGACGTATGCTGGATTTCTGCTGGCTTGGCCCGGGCCACCCGCACCCGTCTTTATGAGCTCTGGCCTCAGCGCAGAGAGACCCTTAGCCACCGCTAACCCACTCAATTAGCAGACGTGCAGCGCTGAGGAGAGATCTGGCACACAAACCTGGGTTTCCACTCCTGTAGATCCAGAGATGTGGTGAGACTGAGGCAGGGAGACGCTCTGAATCTCTCCGACTGCAGGAGCTAATGGAGATGTTGGCTTGGGAATTCTTCTTATACTAGCCACTCAACTATATCAAGATAGACACGTTTGACCAGCTATCGTTGTAAGTTTAATGCTAGAATAAAATAGAATCCATCTGCCATTTTGACTTGTGCCACAAAAATGCAATATTTTTGATATGATGGCTTGAAAATACAGTTTTATGCAAAAGTTTGGGAACCCCTTGCAGAATCTGTGAAAATGTGAATAAGTTTAACAAAATAAGAGAGATCATACAAAATGTATGTTACTTTTTATTTAGTACTGTCCTGACTCATGAGTAAGATATTTTACATAAAAGACGTTTACATATAGACAAAGACAAAAAAAAAAAAAAAAAGCAGAAATTATTACAATACCCCCCTGCAAAAGTTTGGGAACCCTTGGTTCTTAATACTTTGTGTGGTTACCTGGATGATCTACGACTGTTTTTATTTGTTTGTTTTATTTTGTGATGATTGTTCATGAGTCCCTTGTTTGTTCTGAACAGTTAAACTGAGCACTGTTCTTCAGAAAAATCTTCCAGGTCCTGCAGATTCTTCAGTTTTCCAGCATCTTTTGCATATTTGAATACTTTCCAGCAGTGACTGTATGATTTTGAAATCCGTCTTTCCACGCTGAGGACAACTGAGGGACTCTATTAAAAAAGGTTCAAACACTCACTGATGCTCCAGAAGAAAACACAATGCACTGAGAGCCGGGGGTGAAAACTTTTGATTAAATTAAGTACAAATTAAGTACAATTTACCTTGATCTTCAATTTCAAAAGGTTTTTACCCCAGCCTCTTAATACATTGTATTTCCTTCTGGAGCATCAGTGAGCGTAACCTTCTGTAATAGTTACATACGAGTCCCTCAGTTGTCCTCAGTGTGAAAAGATGGATCTCAAAATCATACAGTCACTGCTGGAAAGGGTTCAAATATGCAAAAGATGCTGGAAAACTGAAGAATCTGCAGGACCTGGAGGATTTTTCTGAAGAACAGTGCTCAGTTTAACTCTTCAGAACAAACAAGGGACTCATGAACAGGTAACCACACACAGTATTACAGGAGAAGTCCACTTCCAGAACAACAATTTACAATTTATGATTTACTCACCCCCTTCTCATCCAAGATGTTCATGTCTTTCTGTCTTCAGTCGTAATGAAATTATGTTTTTTGAGGAAAACATTTCAGGATTTTTCTCCATATAATGGACTTCAATTGTGCCCCCGATTTTGAACTTCCAAAATGTAGTTTAAATGCAGCTTAAAGGGCTCTAAACATTCCCAGCCGAGGAAGAAGGGACTTATCTAGTGAAATGATCTGTCATTTTTTTCAAAAAATAAAATTTTGTATACTTTTTGAAGCACAAAAGCTCATGTAGCACTAGCTCTAAGATGCGTGTCCACAACACTACATACTACAGAATCACGTTGAAAGGTCACGCGACGTAGGCAGAACCACAGACCCAGGGTTTACAAAGCGGACGCGCAAAGACTAAGGAAGTGTAAGCAAGTAAAATGCTGTTTACAAACAAAAAGGTACAATGATGTCAGACGATTCTGAAGTTGTAGGAGAAAAAGAGATAGAGTCTGTAACTTAGATGTGATTCCATAGTATGTAGCGTTGTGGACGCGCATCCCAAAGCAAGTGCTACACAAATTTTTTTAAAATTACAGATTGTTTCGGTAGATAAGACCCTTCTTCCTCGCCAGGGATCGTTGAAGCTGCATTTAAACTACATTTTGGAAGTTCAAAATCAGGGGCACAACTGAAGTCAATTAAATGGAGAAAAATTTAATAATTTCAGCTATTTTTTTTTTTTTTTTTTTTTTTTTTTTTGTCTTGTGGACTATATGTAAACATCTTTTATGTAAAATATTTTACTCAGGACAGTGCTAAATAAAAACAAAAATAGTATGCATTTTGTATAATCTCTCTTTTTCTCTTTTTATCAAAATTATTTATATTTTCACAGATTCTGCAAGTGGTTCCCAAACTTTTGCATAAAACTGTACTTGGTCAATGCAATTGTGACTCATGACTGACGGCACGTGAGTGAATTTGTAACAAGACCACCTAATAGTGAAAATACATTGCAAAAGTATTTCAAGTTGCAAATAATAAAATAAAACTTTCAAAGTAAAAAGACTGAGTGTGTAGCAGCAGATAAATGAGAGAGGATTCTGTAGTTTAATCTCTATTGCTATAAACATTGTTTGAAGATCTTATGTTCCCTTACTCTCACTCCCTTTTTTTCTTTATCTTGCTCTTTGTCTCTTTTATTTTCTTTTCTCTTGCAAACACTCACATTAGTGCATGTGACCTCTCACTTCCCCCATATAAATGATTAAGGATGTCATTAATGTTAGCTGATACCACTGCAGCGCGGTCACTGCAAGACCTCATCCTGCAGAGAGAGCGGGAGAGAGAGACACTCGTCGATTGTTGTTTATACTGCTGATGTCATCACTCCTGCGCTCGGCTCCTGTTTTCCCTTGAAACATTAGATTTGTGCTAAGAGGCACTTTTAAAAATTAAAACAACACGCCATAAAGGCTCCAGTGACCCTCCTGTGTGTACAAGCGGCCATTACAGAAACACACAATGAAATTATCCATGGTGTTCAACAACATTGTATCACTGAAAATGTGCTTTCTATGAAGCCTGTTTTCCAGTTGTTCAGCTGTATGTTCTTGTAAATAATTGCAACCACAGCTGTAATACAATACTTACCCTATTTGTTTAGAAAATTGTTCCTTAAAACATATGGCAAACATGAAATTTCTTGTGTTTTAATGCATCATTCTGCACCACTAATGCCACCAAATGGAATTAAATCAAAAATAATTTCTATTTATATATTTCATTTTTATAATTTGGAAAAAGCAAAACAAAACAATGGGTTGGTGGTTTAGTGTGGAAAGTACATACAAGTATTTTGTGATTTGGCATGAGATTAAATTGACTAGTTAAAGATTGTGAAATCATGTACCCCGTACCAAATGCATGAGAATTGTTAAAACTGGTTATATGTGAATTGGAATGTGTAGTCACAAACATGCTGAACTTTTATATTTGAATATATGTGTGTTAAAGGCAGATGCAGCACTGACATTGCATCCAGGTGAGAACATTTCAGCCAATAGCATCTTTAATAATTAACTCTGAACCAATGAGCTTAGAATCAGCGACCCTGAACCATTGCACACAAAGACATTCCTGAGCTCTGATTGGTTTGAACAGCTGTGTTTGCACTCCTGAATACCTTCATGTTGCACACACACCTGCAGTATGTTCAACAGCGTCTTCACCAGGAAAGATTAGATAGTACCAGCATTATTCCTCTCAGTCAGCTCCACAAATCATCACCTGTCACTGAGGTCCTGTTCCTATAAAGAAAAGTAACAGTGAATGTAAATAGTGAATGTTAAGGGGCCTTCAGTGTTCACTGCATTTCTTCTTTCCTCCCGACTTGACTACTTGTCTTTTCTTAAATACTCTTCTCCTCATCTCGAGTTGTCTCTCATCTTGACTCATCTCATTCTCTCCTCTCCTTTCATCATATCTGAACTTTTCTTCTCCTATCATCATATTTCCTGCCTCTCCTCTCAACTTGTTTCATCTCATTTTATTCTCAGTGCATTCTGACTGTTTTAATTCATTTAAATACAATTTTAAATCATTAAAAAAAATCAGATTCTTTGTTTTTATTGTTGTGATTCTTTTGTGATTATTTTAATTCATTTTACGTAAAGCACTTTGAATTACCACTGTGTATGAAATGCGCTATATAAATAAACTTTGCCTTACCTTGCCTTACCTTGCCTTGCATCTTCTGCTCACCTTTTCTTATCTCTCCATCTTGTTTCTTCTAATTTCATCTCATTCTCTTCTCTGTTTTTTTTCATCTTGTTATATCTTTCCTATCCCCTCAGCTTGTCTCCATGTTTCTCATCTAGTGTTTGCTCCTTGCATTTGTTCTGCTCTACTCTTTTTTTAAACTCATCTCATCTCATTCTTTCCATTCCTTGCATCTTCTCCATTCCGCATCTTGTCTCATCTCATCTTTCCTCTTGTCTTCTCTCGTCTCCTCCTTGTTCCATCTCATTTCATGTAATCTCATTCTTTCCTCTGTTCATTTCCTCTTCTCATCTCATCATGCCTCTCTTCTCAACTTGCCTAGTCTTGCATCTTCTCTTCATCTCGTATTGTCTGTCCTCTTGTCTTCTCTCCTTTTGGTCTCATCTCATTCTTTTATGTTTCCTTGCATTTTCTCTTCTCTACATCTTATCTGTCCTTTTGTCTTCTCGTTTAATCTTCTCAGATCCTCTTCTTTGCATTTAATCTCATCTTGTCTCGTCTCATCTCATCTCATCTCATCTCATCTCATCTCATCTCATCTCATCTCATCTCATCTCATCTCATCTCATCCTCCCTGTTAACTTGTCTTGTCCATCCTCTTTTCTTCTTTTTGCCTCATCTCATTCTTTTTTGTTTCCTTGCATTTTCTTTTCTCAATATCTTTTCTGTCCTTTTACTTCTCTTGTCTGGTCTCATTCTCTCCTTATCTTTGCGTTTATTCTCATCTCATCTCATCTCTCATCTCATCTCATCTCATCTCATCTCATCTCATCATCCGTCTATCCTCTTGTCTTATCTCCTTTTCGTCTCATCTCATTGTTTTGTTTCCTTGCATCTTCTCTTCTCAAAATCTTGTCTGTCCTATTGTCTTCTCTTGTCTGCTCTCATTCTCTCCTCTTCTTTGCATTTATTCTCATGTTATCTTATCTCATCTCGTCTCATCTCATCTCATCTCATCCTACCCGTTCCTTGCATCTTCTCTTCTCCTCTCCTCACCTTATCTTATCTCATCTCATCCCCCCTTTAACTTTTCTTGTCTATCCTCTTTTCTTCTCTCCTTTTCATCTCATCTCATTCTTTTTTGTTTCCTTGCATTTTCTCTCTTCTCAACATCTTGTCTGTCCTTTTGCCTTCTCTTGTTTACTCTCGCTCTCTCCTCTTCTTTGCATTTATTCTAATCTTATCTCACCTCATCCTCCCCGTTCCTTGCATCTTCTCTTCTCCTCTCTCTCATCTCATCTCATCTCATCTCATCTCGTCTCATTTCATCTAATTTCATCTCATCTCATCTCATCTCGTCTCGTCTCATCTCATCTCATCCTCCTCATTCCTTGCATCTTCTCCTCATCTCATCTCATCTCATCTCATCTCATCTCATCTCATATCACCTCGTCTCATCTCATCCTCCTTGCTCCTTGCATCTTCTTCTCACCTCATCTCATCTCATCTCATGTCATCTCATCTCATCTCATCTCATTTTATCTCATCTTGTCTCATTTCATCTAATCTCATCTCATCTCATCCTCCTTGTTCCTTGCATCTTCTCTTCATCTCATTTCATTTAATCTCATCTCATCTCATCTCATCTCATCTAATCACATCTCATCCTCCTTGTCCTTGCATCTTCTCCTCACCTCATCTAATCTCATCTCATTTCATCTAATCTCATCTCATCTCATCTCATCTCATCTCATCTAATCACATCTCATCCTCCTTGTTCCTTGCATCTTCTCCTCACCTCATCTAATCTTATCTCATTTCATCTAATCTCATCTCATTTCATTTCATCTCGTCTCATCCTCCTTGTTCCTTGCTTATTCTCCTCATCTCATATCATCTCAACTGTTCTTGTCTCATCTTGGTTCCTCTCTCTACTTTCACATTCTCTTGTCATCTAATTTCGTCACATTTCTCCTCTTTTCTTGTGTCATCTTGACCTTTCTTGTCTCAACTCTTCTTTTCAATTCTCTTCATCTCTCCTTTCCTCTTGACCTCTCTTCTCCATTCTCTATGTTACATGTGTCATCTCCACCACCATCTCTTCTCTTGTCTTCTCTCTCCCCTGGTGTCTTTATTAGTAAAAGTTTGTCCTTGTCATGCTTCTAGTTGCAGTATGTGCTGTTTATGGCTTGAGGAGGGACATTCATCATAGGACTTTAATCAGCGCCCTTTAATTCATCCTCTGGCTCTCTTTCTTGTCCTCTGTCTGCGCCCAGTCGCAGATGATTTTGAAATAAATCTGTTGATTATAATTAGTGATGGCAAGTCCTGCGTTTTCGTGGAGTGATGGATGAGACGTGACACTAATGAGCTGACAGCCTCGGTACAGTCCAGAGAATGGACATGCTCCGGGTTTGGACCTGCCCACGGATCTGACAGCTCTCCGAAAGCCTGAAACTCTGCATAACAGCACAGATGATGTTTTCATACCATCACAGGCTTCATGATGATTTGTTTAACAGTGTTCTTCATACTTTGGCAGATGCTTTTCCTAGGGCTTGCATTCATGACAGGTTGGGATTATTTATAGGCGCTGGGTGGTTTAACGTATTATTAACGGATGCTGGCGGTTTACCGTTTTTCTGCCTGAGGGACCCCTGCATTCCAGATAGCAGAGGAACTAAAGAATGCTCTGGAAAAATTGCATGCATCAGTTTATGGGTAGAAAACTATGGGTAATGAAGTGTGTGTGCGTGTATTCTGTAGGAATTTGAAAATGACAGGGCAGATCTTCATGAAAAAAAAAATGCAGGGTGGGCACATCCATTCTTCTTTCTTTTTGACAAAGAAAACTAATTAACCCTGAAAGGGAGGGATTGGATTTTCCATTTAACATTCCCAGGAATAAATCTCTTCATTTTAATATATTCTTTTATTCCTGGAATGTCTGGAAGATATTGGACTATTATGTTGTTCGTGGTCCATCCTATTTGGTTCTACAATGAGGACAAAGAAAGACAATTTCTGGACCAGAAACATCATAATGGTCCAATTTCTTCCAGCAGTAAAGCACATGTGCTGCTCTTTGAGATGTTTATTTGACGTCCACCAGTTCTGATGTGGAAATGTGGGTTTCTGGTTTGAGATGGTCATGCTGCCCATGAGAAATTTGTTCAGAAATGCTTTCTCCTAATGTAGACATTCAAATGTCCCCACATTGTCATATTACATTAAATTCTGAAAGGCCTGTCAGTATAAGCAGGCCTATAAAAAATAATGTTAGTTGAATCTATTAACATACCTAACTTAACTTCAGTAGTGCCTATAAAGAGGGACCAATAAACTATATTACTTGGCTGAAGTAAGTCCCATAGACTTACAATGAAGAAAGACCAGAATACTGAATATTTGAATGTAATTATTTATTGAATAATGGTGCCTTATATTGCTGTTGCCCTCATTTAATAAAAGCAATAAACCACGATTTTGCATCATGCCTCAACCGTGGTAAATTTCTGTAACGCATGGCCCCTTGTGGCTCATCCGTTTTTTCTACATACCTGCCGTGATTCGGGTGAAGCCCAGTAATGTGGTCATTATAGACTGTGGTTTGCTGACCGTTGACACACACAGGATGGCATTTTAAACTTGAGATATTTTTATCACTCTCTGGAGACGAGAGATGTGAAACCCTTAGCACCGGATAGAAATCAATGGCAAGCACTCACCATTAATCAGAGTAATTTAATATCTGTGAGGCATCTGTGCTGAAGGTCCACTGTCACACCAATCTAGTTTGACAGTGGCTGTGTGGGTTCAGAGCACGGATACTGTAACACTGCAAAGGGTAACACATACACATAAATACTTGTGGACAAGGAGAAAAAATGTTTAATGACATGCAAGTTTTTGGGTAAACTGCCCTTTTAGTGGTGAAGGATCTGGGGTTGTTGGTACAATCACAGGATGACCTAGAAACATGTTTATCTATTAATCTTAGGAGTGGAACCTTATCTTACAAACAGTCTATGTTTGTGGTGGTTGCGTAACAGATAAACAAGAAATCTTCAGGTACAAAGAGTTCAGTCACTCCAGACATATTGAGTAATATGCCAGACGTATAAGCTTACAATGTTGAAGTATTTACGATTTTGTGTTTGCATAGGCGTCTTTCAGAAATGAACGGAGACCGCACACATGCCATTGCTTCAGTAAGACTATTTATAGGTGTTTTTATTGGTGGGATTTGCAGCTATTCAATAATACAGTGGTAACTAGGCAGCAGCAATTGAAAGGTCTGTGTTAAGATGTGTTTTTACATTATGGACTGTTGGATGTAATAGTTTTCTAAAAGCTCTTTGTATAAATAAAGTCCAACATATGCAGAACTTAATGTATTTTTGCTCTCTATTACAGCAATAAATCAATAAAAGGAGGTTTAGGGTGTTTTAAAGCAGTTTAAAGGTGCAGTATGTAATATTGACAGCTAGTGCTTGAAATGGGTATTGCAGTCCAAATTGAAAAAATATTGGAGAGTTATCTCTTCCACCCCTCCTCCACAGGTTTGACGGTCACACGGGTTGCCAGATTGAGGACACGCAACAGGAATGAACGCAACTGATAACAGAAGGTAATATCTGAAGGCATATCCTGCTCCAAGTCCCTGGACTCTGTTCGCCGTTCTCCTCCCGGGAGTCTATTGGGTAAATTGGCAGTGGGTGGAGTCACACAGAACAAAACAAATACAGACATTCCGACATGGAACACATTTCACAATAGAATAATTAGAATTGTTTTTCAGAAAAACAAGTATGTAAACTTAATGTGTTTCCTAAATGTCTGCAAAACAATTATTGTGGTATTATTATGCTGGTACAGTCAAAAAATTACATACAGCACCAATGGTTGAAATCATAACAATTTTCTATACTACTCTCACACCCCAGGACTGTTTTGTTGTGTGTTCACTGACCTAGTTTCTGTCTCCCTTTGATTAATTTGTTCACCTGTCTTGTTAATCATCCTCATCTCTCTGTCCCTCGTTGTCCGGTCCCTACATGTGTCTTGTGCCTGCCTGTTCTGTTATTTATCCTTGTGTGGATTTATTAAAGACTATTTGCATTGATCATCTTCTTTGTGTGTTTATTCCACTGTATCATTGGAGGGAGGCCATCATCCGGTGTCTGAACAACGTCTATGCCCAATCCAGAACACACCTAGAACCCAGCCCACCATCACCCCGCTGCGCGGAGCCTAAGCCCGAGCCCACAGCGGACGGACAGCACATGCCCACCACGATCAATGAGCCATCACCAAGGAGAGCAACAGAACTGGAGATCGTCCTGGAGCCTGAGCCTCTCGGAGCGTCTGATCAGGTGTGTGACCCAGCAACAGCACTCTTCACGAGAGAGATTGTTATGGACAGCAAGAGAGTGGAGGGAGTCTCTGCCCACTGCACCATGGCTAAGTGTGAGCTGAGCTCAGTGTGAGCTGAGCTCCTGTTTCGGCCAAGGAGGACGTTTGTGAACATTCTATCTACCTAGAACTGTCTGCCAGTATGACTACGACCACGGAGGTCGTTCTCCTGTCGCTGGTGCTCCTGGTCCTGGGAGTGGCCTTATGGTGTGTGGACAGCAAACCGTTCATAAGCCCCCTGATCATCCTGAACTCCCGCCCAGCCTCTCTCTCTCACCATCTCTGCACCTGTTCTCACCATTGCCACCGTTGTCTCCTTGCAGCCCCTCTGCTCACCCTCAGCACACCATCTGTGCAGTAAGATTGCTGTGGGTCTGCCAGTCTCCATCAGTGTTGTGGTTGGAGGCTCCCTTGTCTCTGCGTCTATCCTCTGAGTCCAGGACTCCGCCTCGGCCTGTTGACCCAGCGGCTCCACCGTGGCTCCTAGCTCCCTCCTCTCCGCCATGGCCCATCAGTCCACCCGCTCCGCCGGGGTCCCTTGTCCCTCCGGCTCCACCTTGGTCAGTTGTCGACCATTCACCGCCTCGGGGCTCCACTCCTCCTGCTACACCTTGTCCCTCCGGCTCAGTCAGGCTCTTCCTTCCCTCTGGCTCCACCTTGGTCCTTTGTCATTCCAGCTCCACCGTGGCCTTCTGGATCCCTGCTATGGTCGCCGGAGATATCTGCTCCGCCTTGACCCTCCGGATCCTCGGTGTCACCCTGGCTCATTGCCTCTCCATCTCCGCCTCGGGCTTCACCACCAAATGCTCCGTCGCCATCGGTCAGACCCCTGGAGTCATCAGCCCTTCATCCACCATTACTCCTCCCTCTGTCAGCTCTACCGTGGGTCGCCATCATGGCTGTGGCCTGGGTCCCGCCTGGTTCCTCCTGCTCCAAGTCCCTGGACTGTGTTCACTGTCCTCCTTCCAGGACTCCGTCCTCCACCCAATCCTTCACCTGGGTTGTCCGCTCTTCATGCCAGCCCTTCGCCCTCCCCTGTTTCCATCCCACATCCACTCCTTTGTCTTCCTCCTAAGCCCCCCTCCGTCCCTCCATTTGTCTCTGTGGCGCGAGGTCGAGCCTTCGGGGAGGGATTGCAAACTGTCACACCACAGGACTGTTTTGTTGTGTTTTCATCCCTCATGTGTTCATTGTCCCAGTTTCTGACTCCCTTTGATTAGTTTGTTAACCTGTGTCTTGTTAATCATCCTCACCTGTCTGTCTCTCATTAGCAAGCCCTACTTTAGTTGGAGTCTATTCAGTTTGCATTTGTCCGGTCTGTAAGTCCCTACATGTGTCTCCTGCCTGCCTGTTCTGTTATTTCCCTCGTGTGGATTTATTAAAGACTATTTGCATTGATCTTCATCTTTTTCGTGCATTCATTCACAGTGCATCAAATATAGTCAAAAAAGTGCAGATGTGCTTACTTAATGCGTAAGACGTGCAAGGTTTGTTCTGAGAGGACATTTGATGTGTTGTATCCCTAATCAAAAAGTAGCATACTTCAAGATTATTTTATTAAGTATACTTAAGTAAAGTTCAAGTATATTTTTAAGTATACTTCATGTAGTAAGTATACAAATATCAGTGTACTTCTGGTATACTTGTAAGTGTACTATTTCAATACTCCTTGGGACTAAACTGGCCCACTTTCTAGTATGTAAAAGTATACTTTTAAGTGTACTTCAAGTATAACAGTAGTAAACTTTAAGTACACAAATAATTTACATATATACGTTTCTAGTTTGTACTGCAACTATACTAAAAGTGAACTTATAGGTATACTGATAGTTTACTAATTAAATTCTTGTAGCATTTTTAGTACACTTTGAAGTATAGTCTCAGTAAACTACTAGTTTAGTATTTTCATATTGCGAGTATACTCGTACGCTTTCTTTAAGTGAGCTTTACATCATACATTAAGTATACTACTATGTCCCTATTTAGGTATTATTTTGTATATATTTGGTCCCACTTTGTATTAAGTGGCCTTAACTACTATGTACTTACATCAAAAAATGTACTTAATGTGGTCATATTTTATTGCAAAACACTTTTGCTGCTATTGAGGTGGGATATGGGTAAGGTTAGGGAGATGTTTAGTGGTATGGGTAGGTTTAAGGGTAGGTTAAGGTGTAAGGGATGAGTCAACAGCGTAATTCTAAATGTAATTACATAAATTAATTACAGATGTAATTACATGCAGCCAATTTTTTTTTTACATCTAAGTACAATGTAAATACAGGTATGTACACAATAAGTACATTGTATCAAATTATTAATTTCAATGTAAGTACATAGTAGTTAAGGCCACTTAATATAAAGTGGGACCGAAATAAATAAACAATATTTTAAACAAAATAATGAAAAAAATACTGAAATCGATTCAGAATGGTAATCAAAACATAGATGGAGTTGATCAACACCCCAAATTTTTGTCATTTTAAAATCATTACCCCTTCATGGGTCGACATTTTATTCCATAACGTTACATGGTTTTGATGATGTTTTATGTCTAATGATCATGTTAGATTACATGTGGAAGCATCTGTTGTTTCGGTTTCTTCTTCGCTTGTGTTTTGTAAATTCTGTACAGAAGACGTATAATAGCGCCCCCTACCATATAACAATGAAAACATGGATTCTCTAAGCTTAGTATAGTATAGCCTAAATATATTTATACCTAAATGTCATTTTAAGTATATCCTTGAGAAGTACATAAAGCACATTTCTGAGAAGACTAAAGTATACTTTCCTATTTTTTAGTTTAAAAGAAGTATACTAAGTATACTATAGTACACTTAAACTTCTTTTTCGTAAGGGATGTATGTGCATTGATCAACGTTTATATATGAATAAAAAGTTATTAAACTGCTTGAATCATATGAAATACTTTTATTATGTCTGTGAACTATCAGAGTTGTGATGAAGTTTCAGTGGAGGGACAATCTCTCATTTTCATTTAAATATCTTCATTTGTAAACAAAACAAAAAAGTCTTTTGGGTTTGGAACAACATGAGGGTCAGTAAACTGGCCATTAATTGCAATTAAGGTTGCGGCAATAATAATAACAAAAAATGACTAGTGAAGTATTACCACTGGGATACATGGAAATGCTCTTGACCTTTAGACTCCAAACCTACATTCAGGTCTGGCTCAAATCCGGTATGGAATGGCTACTTTTCACCATCCACTCAATGAGATTCATTTCTGACTCAGAAGGAAGTTTCCAGGACACGGTGCTCTGAACTGCTGCACTCTAAAATAAATATTGTTTTCCTTTTATATCAACATATAAATGAGCTCAATCAGTCTGAGGTAAACTGATGCTTGACGCACTGAGAGCGGGCTTTAAAACCCAGCGTTCTCTGCTGGAAACTCCATTTAAACATTGATAAAAACACAAAACTTCAACACACACTCAGATGAAAACAAGACAGACGTAGACGTACGAGAGAGATGTTGTTTTTGATGTCTCGCGTAGATGCCTCGGAGCAGAGCTCTTTGGACTGTAACCTCTCTGCGGGCTCCCGCTGCTCTCTCAGTGTTTGGAGTGGATGTGAAAGGACTCCGGCTCTCTTTTCCAAAGCGCTCTCCAAATCTCCACTCATTCATCACCGCACAGAGGAGCAGCACGCCGCCCGCGCCCCACTGAGGCACAGCTCCACCAGACCCAGACACCGGCAAACCAGATGTGTGTGTGTTAGAAATCTAGGCCACAAAATTTAGTGTTAGGGCCAAAAATAAGACAACTAAGCATGTGATAAAGTTATAATAGATGACATACTGCATATGGCATTAAGTGTCAATGCATTTCAATTGGTGTGTCAGTGAGAGAGAGTGTGCTGTAACTGACAAAGTTTAATTGATGTATCCCTGTGTGTCTCTGTTATATTACCTCATACAGTACAGTATGTTTCTCTACCAGGAACACCAAGTTGGTGGGTTCAATTCCCAGAGAACACATATAATATTTTAACACACAATAAAAAGTTTAGGACCCAAGTGAATATTGTGTCATCATTTACTCACCTTCATGTTGTTCCAAACATGTTTGACTTACTTCTGCGGAACACAAAACAAGATATTTTAAGAAATTTCTCTTTTCTTCCATACAAAGGAAAAATCTGGGCCAACTTTACCAACATTGTTATTACCAACATCATTTACAATCTTCCTTTGTGTTCTGCAGTAGAAAGTAAGTCATACAGATTAGGAACGAGGGTGAGTAATGGGGACAGAAATTTGAGCAGAGGGGAAGATTTCAGGAAAGAATAAAATTTGATTTGTCAGAAAACCCTATACAGATGAATATGTAAAAGTCTTTTAGGGGGTGTGACAGCCCTGTCTGACTGTATGCTGTATGGTCACTCTAACACTTTGCTAATAAAAGAAAGTCATACAGGTTTGAAACAATGTGGAGGTGAGTAAATGATGGGTGAATAATTCTCATAAGCAGGTCTAGACACAATCTACAGATTTTTTTTTGTATATGATCAATATTAATTTTGTGGGAATTCAGGTGCTGCATGAATCTGCAGAGTCTCGTGCTGAGATTTCTTGAGGACCTGCTCATAAGTAACTGATTTGAGACGCTGCTTCCTTCGCAGCAAGATTTGTATAACACCACACATGTGAATTCGGCTCCTCACGAGTACCACAAATAAACGCTAACAGCTATGTGATTGTGAGGTGGGAATGTAACATATCCAATTTATCATTTCGATACTTTAAGCACGAACAAATACTAATCAAAATAAAATGGGACAACAATTTTAACAAGATATAGAGGCATAAGGATGGTGCATGACTGAACTAAATGGAGACTGTGTGTTTTTAAGGCTGTCACTATGCAGTTGCAGGTCTTGGGTGGTTTCCTACCCAAAGTCAAAAAAGTTCAATAGCAATAGCCTGGTCTCTTCCCATCCCAGCTCAAATTTGTGCATGTGGCAAGAATAATGCAAAATTATATCACAATGCTTCTTAAAGGTTTTGCAACTGTTTTAAAATGAAATGTCTAGTGAGTGGCATTAAAAGCTTGTTCAGTTTTGTCCGAAACAGGTAAAGATGAATATGGAAATGTTTAATTATGTTGGTTAATGTACATATTGAGTGTCTGGTGAGTGGCAATAAAAGGTTAATCCACTGCAAGAAACAAACAGATAATGTCCTGGCATAAAATTACTAGTATCTTTTCTGTTAAGTAATTGTAATTCAAAATGCAGGTAAAATTCCTTCATTCGTTGTGCCTTATTTTATGGACATATCTCAGATTGTGGTCTATTTGGAAAAAAAAAAAAAATATATATATATATATATATATATACCATTCACACTAATCTCTAAACTATGGAAGACTATTTCTGCCAATAAATAAAAAAAAAAAAAAGAAAGAAAGAAGAATGACTAAATAACAAAAGGTTCTCAGAATTGTGTGATATAACCTCCCAGTTACAAAAAATAAAGTCAGAATTGTGAGATTAAAAAGTCACAGTTGCGAAATTTATCGTAATTTGTCGCAATTACCTTTTTTACTTTTTATTCAGTGGAGGAAACAGGCTTCTATACCACACTGTAAAAAAAAAAAAACGGGCCCAAAAGGAATAAAGGAAATTTGTATTTTGACTTTTGCACATCGTGTTGTGTTTTAGGGTTAATGGAAATGTCAGTAAAATGAATGGATCATGTTCTGTTAGAAAATTATCAGCAGTTTTTATTTATTTATTTATTTTTTTAAAACCTAAATTATAGTGTTAACAAAAGCAAACAGAGAAAAATGCATTTGCTGAAGCAACCATGCCATTTTGGTTTGCTTCTTTGAGTTTTTTCATCATGACTTGTAGGACTTCATATGACTCGTACCCAAGTGCTCTACATGCCACCAGATGAGCTACCAAACAAGTATGCTATGTCAGAATGCACTTGCATATGGAGCTGGTTACAGTAAATGTGATGCAAATGTCAAAATGTGTTAGTTTACAAAATCATTTGGAAGGAAACGTACAAAATAACTCTTTATCAACTGATACAGTAATCTGACACTGAAATCATATTTTGTGTGAAAAGGAATCAAAGTTCTTGGTGTTTTACTGGCACTAGTGTTCATTTCAGAAGAAAACTGAAGTTTATAGGCCAATTTGGAGTAGATTACGTCACAGTTACATCACTTGCAGCTGCGCGCGCATTAGTGGTTGCAAAAAAACCCCCACTGGTAATAAGGTAAAGAGGTAAAATCCATAGAATAAGACAAAAAAAAATGTTTGTGCCTTTTGATGTCAAAATCGGAATGCAAATAATCAGTAAAAGACACCATTTGAAGCCCACCTGATAGGCTCCGCCCACAAAAAATTTCATTCTTGTTTCGGATCTAAAGTCAGTTTTGTTGAATAACACTGCTTATTGCTGGGTGACAAGCTCTTGTAATAATGCGGAGAACATTTTGAAAATGACATCTAATCAATATAATGTATAATCTTTTTAAATGTAACTTTTGTACCGGATGGTTTTCTGCAACCATGATGCGCGCGCATCCCGAATGTTTACAAACTTATAACTGGTCTATAGGTCAGAGGTCTTCAACCCTGCTCCTGGGGACCCACTGTCCTGCAGAGTTTAGCTCCAACCCTAATCAAACACACCTGAAGCACCTAATCAAGCTCCTCAGAACTGCTTGAAAATAAACAAGCAGGTGTGCTGAAGCAGGTTGGAAAAAACTTTGCAAGACAGTGGTACCCAAGAGCAGGGTTGAAGACCTTGGTTATAGGTAGAATGTAGGTAAAAATGTTGTTTACTACAGTGTAAATATATTGGATTTGTTCACCCATTTTATTGTCTACAAGATGACAGTTGTAAGTCAGATGACAAAAATAATATACCTCTTCTCAACAGACTACAAAAGTTGAGATGTTATTTAAGTAGTCATTTTGGCCTACAATTGAAGACAACCAGTAGGTGATGCTGCATAGACAGGCGTCATCTTTCTGTCTCTCTACATTCTGATCTGGTTAGGTTGGCTGCCTTTGTCCTTTAGGCCTGAATAAACAAGAAAAAAGCAAAGACACAAGAAAAATATAAACAGGGAAATGCTTACACTGAAAGGTAATGGAGTGAATGTGCTGATAAATGTAATCTGATCTTGAAATCCTTCCATTATAACAGCATTCTAAAATTATCCCAGAACAACGTATTTACATAGAGCAGTAATACTGCAATACAGCACAAACAAGTACATGCTATAACCTGCTCACACCTGAAACATTCATAAGGACTCTTGCAGGTACAATGCACCTCTGATTATACACCACCATCAGAGATTCAATAAACACACCTCTAATCTAAGCCACTGAACCGAACAGTACTGAAAGAGATGGAAAGTCATGCACACAATATTTACGGATCCAATTGGTTGACGTTATCTTGACTGAGACATGGCATAGATTGGTTTATCAGTTAGTGGGGGTGTATTTATATACTGGGCATTGTTTGACACCCTCACCCATGGGAAACCTGCTCAACCTCTGCCTTGCGAGGTCATGTAACCTCATTGTCTTGTGTTAACAGTTCCTGTGGACGTCAGTGGATAAGCGACTCCTTTATTTTTCCCTTCCTCGTTTTATTTCTTCCATCCGCACGGCAGGCCTGCGGGCCACACGGAACAGAGGGTGATTGATTTACAGCAGGTTACAGGAAGGTCAGAGCCAAAATCAATGAGGAAACAGCGATGCTATTTCTGCAGAGAGAGACAGAGAGAAAGTGCAAGAGATAGAGAGACAGTGGAAAGATTGCAGATAAATAATATAGAAATGACATTAGGGAGACTGGGGCGAGTTGTCACAAATGCTATATGTCAGTAACCATGAGGTTGTGAGCAAGAGGTCAAGGTTTGGCTAGTTAGCATGGTCCAGTTAGCTCCTACAGTGTGTAAAAAGCATCTTTCTCTATTGACAGGCATTTAAAAGTAGATTTACTAGAGTCAAAACAAATGTGACTAGCCCTATTTCACAATATCACGCACAAGCAGTGTTAAGAAGTGCTGAAGCTACTATTTTTTTTACAATAATGTGACAGTAGCACAATACTACAGTGTATTTTTTTCAGTGAGAAGCAATTTTCTCTAACAAGCAATGATTTGTTGGTTAGCTACTCTTTGCTAGAGGCCTCTAACTGCTTCTTCAGAAAGTTAGCTTGACTGTAGTTTAACTACTTTAAATTGGCAAGGCACCATTTTAAACTAGATATGGAAGATTAAACAATATTTCTAAGAATGGGACTTAAGAAGGAAATTTAATGAAGCGAGGAAGAAAGATATAGAAAGACATATAGAGGAAGGGGGAAAAAGAACCTAAGCCTCTGAATGAGATCAAATGAAGGTATAGATTTTATTAAAAACATTTGTTGTGCTAAGCAGAATTTCCAGTTGCATCCTCTGCCACCCGACATATTAAATTCAACATTAACAGGGCCAAGAGAATGAAAGAGAACTGGGGAAATGTGATGCTAATATCTCATATCATCTCCCAAATGCTATTTATGAATTATGCTTCATTCTCCTTCCTTCAATGCCAGACGAGGGTATTGATTCCTGGAAAACTGACCTCGGACTTATTCATCATCTGAATGGCTCTTGCTCAGAGCAGCACTCCATGGTGATGTATTAAAATATATCGAATTGTTCATAAAATCAGAAACAGAAAACCACAGTTTCCAAGAGTGTTTGGATTCTTCAACTGTCCTCAGCGCTAAAACAGAAATCCCTGCCATACTTTGTTCATTGTTAGCAAACTAAGTTATTGGTTTAAGTTGTTTTTGACCACTTTTCAGCCCAACGTTTTATTTTTCAGCTGCCACTTTTTGAGAGTTTAATGACTATTGGTTGCACTCTGTTTCACGTTTTCAGGACTTGGCCCAGTATTCTTGGGTTTCGGCATGGAAATGAGCTGCGACTTCTTGAATGGGATCAAGGTCAAAGGAACAATAATTACAGTCCAACAATCACATCTTATGCTTCATCACAGCATCCATCATGAATCTGAGATTACCGAGATGAAACAAGACAAAAATCTGGACTAGGCTCTGACATTGTTTAGGATACAAGCTAAAGAATTCCCTCCTCCATCTGACTGTTTCATAGTGAGGGACCTCTGGGGGTTTCTTTAATGTTTCCTTTCACTTCTCACTTGCTCTCTTGTGCAAAGACATGACCGGATATTACAGATTTGGCACATGGGGTTTTATTTATGAATTCTCTTCCTGAAGTATTAGTGCTGTTAGCCGCCAGCATCTAGCTGACTGATCAAAACAGTAGTTGGATTGACGGGGTTGTTTTTTCTTGCTGCCCCCATGAAGTTTGCCTCTCAGCGTGACAGTGGCTCCAGGAGACTTCCTGAGCTTTTTTCACGCTACCGACACTAGTTACTACATCAGAGTATCAGAGCTCAACTCTGAAAGGCCAATGTCACTGCTGCCTGGAGTCTGGAGTAAGCTGATAGTTTAGCCATTTTGATATAATTATACACACACACAAATCCAGGGTTGATACAATTTAAGTGAAATCAGCAGCATTGTCTTTTTTTTTCTCTAAAATAAGTCAAGGTTACACAGCTACATTGTTAAAACGGCATTTTGATGTTAAATATTTATTTAAATTTATAGGATGATGGAAAGACATGACCGAAGACAGACTCGAACTGAGTTCCTGTGAGCAACAGCTCACCCAGGTCCTATGACTGTGTACAGTCCATAGTACCACAGCTCTGACAACAGACCAGAATGAACAGAAACTTGAGAAAGACCCCCATTGCTAACAGACTGTATGTTTTTTACATAGCTGTCTGGTCAGTCCATGTACACTATACTGTCTGCCCTGCCCCTGCTGTGAAACACCATGAGACCCAGTATAACTGCTTGGCTTTCACCTTCACCCTTCCCGGAAGGATGGGAATTGACAGCTTTTTATCATTTTCCCTCATAAATGGTGTTCCAGTTCAAATGGTCATGCTGTGTTGTCTCAGATCCGCTGAAGGTGCCACTGAGAGAAACCATCTTGAATGGATAATTTTTAGCATGCCTGAAGCAGCCAGTTAGGACCTCAGCGAGGTAAGACCAGTAATTTACAGGGGCAAGGCAACCAGCTATAGAAATCTCCCTCCCAACTTGAAGACTTAAAGATCAAACAGAAGCTTAACTAGTAGAATTAGTACTGGACTAAATCAGGAGGGTCCAGTTCTGCTCCTGGAGGGCCAATGTCCTACAGAGTTTAGCTCCATGGAGCTCCACCACACTTGCCTGCAAGTTTCTAGTGAGTCTGAAGACTATTAGCTGGTTCTGGTGTGTTCAGTTAGCATTGGAGCTAAACTCTGCAGGACTGGCAGTATGTGGGAAAGGAGACCAGAGGCTGTTTTTCTGGAGTGGATGTCAATGAAGAGAGGCTTTACTATGCGGAATAAACAGCTTTTTAGAGAAAATGGCTCATCATTTAAAGAATCGACAGCCAATCAGCTAATCTTCACATTTTTTTACACTAAACAATACTTTTGGATTAAACTATTTTTAGAGTTTACCATGAAAAAAATGCTGTTTTATAAGAGAAGTCACTGACTTTTTGCGACAGGTGGGATTCAGCTAACGGCACTTCTCATTTACTCCTATGGTATCTACAAATGGTGACTGAGTGTTGCACAACTCTGACTGAAATTCAGTGATGTCAAGGCTGTAATGTGATTGGTTATTAAGGGACATGTGATCCAAGTTAGCCGTTACGCTTTCTCCAATAGTAAGTAATACAGTAATTCAGGTGGAGGCCCCCAACACTGCATGTTTTCCATATCTTCTTAATCAAACACACCTGATTCAGATCATCAGCTCATTAGTAAAGACCTGATATAGGTGTGTCAGACAAATGGAGAGATGCAAAATGTGCAGTGTTGGGGGGCCTCCAGGTAACCACAGGTATAGCGCTAGGATCAGGGCTTAAAACAGGGCTGGCAGGCTTTGGTCCTAGAGGGCCACTGTCCTGCAGAATTTAACTCCAACCCTAATCAAACACATGCGCCTGTAGCTTTCTAGTGATCTTGAAGACATTGATTAGCTTGTTCAGGTGTGTTTGATTAGGGTTGGAGCTAAACTCTGTAGGACAGTGGCCCTCCATGATGGAAGTTTGCCCAGCTCTGGCTTAAACTATTGGATAAACACCACCCGTTAACCTGCTGTTGCACTTATGTTTCTCAAGACTTGACCAATAATGTTGCACCGATAGCATCTACTAAATGTGGCTTTGATGGTGAACAAATGAATGTTGGGGAGAAAACATGTGTAACAAATAACAAATAAGAGAAAAATACTGATACTCTCGCTGCATGTGTACAGCAACTCTCAACCCTAAACCACATGGCCCTGTCAAGCAGAGAGAGATCTCTGGCAGTTTTATCAGCTTGACTCCAGGCACGACCGGGGCCGTGATGAGGTTGAACCAGAGCTCTGTGGAGAGAGGGTTAGGGTTAGTGTCAGAGTCAAAGCAAGACTCAATTGGGGGAGGTGAATCTAGGTTGGTCTCAGGGTTATGACTAAGGGTTAGGTTGAAGGGACATGGCTCTGTCAGATTCAACTCTTGTCCATGACTCCTAATGGGGTTTGAATGAAGCCAGATGTTTTATTGGAATGGTTAGGATTAGCGAGATTAACACTTTAGGGGTCAAACAGGGGGGACAAGGGTGAAGGTCAGGGCAGGAGGAGACAGGTGCAAGACCCCTTCTGAAATACCCCTCGTGAGTCATATTTTAAACAGACATCCAAAGATCACACGCATACAGCTAAATGCCTGTAGACCAGAGATCTGCTGAGAGATTTTGAGTCATTTATCAAAAATTCTGAAGCTGAGCATACACAGTGTATGTAGCTTGGCAACTTGTCAGAAGATTTAGGCATTTTTAGACCACTTTTCCGAAAAGTCTCGCTAGCAATGACCTACGAGTGCGAGGTCTAGCTTTCCAGCTACATCTGTGTCTGTGCTTTTCAGTGTGTGGATGAGAGAAGTAGCGCATTCAGTTGAGGCTGGTAACTTTTCTCTGAGTGATCATATTACATGTAGCCAAAATCATAATACACCCACTGTCTTATCTTATGTCTTTGGGAATTTTGTCAGATAACATCTCAATTATAAATCAGGACTTAACTCACTATTTCATATTCAGGAAAAAAGCAAGCATGCAAGGCTTTGTCTACAAACTCTTACAAAGCTGACGTTTTGAGATGCAGAGAAGTCTGTCAATAAATTGGTTTATTTTTGCAGCCATAGTGTGCTGACATTCTTTTTTCTGATTAAAGTTGGTTTTGGCCAAGCACCCACTTTGAGAAATCTGCCAATGATGTGCGTGCTTTTGTTTTGTGTTTGCTATTACTTTTATTATAAACTTCCTTTGGCAGACCATAAAGCTGGCAGGAAAAGGATATTTAGGAACTAGAAGACTTGGGGTGAATTCTTTTAACCCAGACCAGTAAGTCACCACCTGGAGCACAAGCACCATTCAAAAATTTAGTTTTACCTAATTCTGTTGGGTTTTTTATTTACCCAGATTAACCAGTGCTTCTATCAGAGTAAAAGAGTTGAAGTTGAGTAGTTTTGTGTGTTGAGTGTTCTTTCTGGATATATTGCATGTACCCAATTTCAAAAGTTAGGTTTATTTTCATTTGGACTGTATGTGGTTTGTGAAATGAAGTATTTCAAATAAGTCAGCCGGATTTGTACTTTTTTCCTCTTTTTTTCCTGCTTTAGTCATCCAGTCAAGATTTTTTTTTATTTTTAACTTACCCAGAAACAGGTTGCATTCCATCATGTAACAGAAGACGCAGATTCACTGTGACTTGAGCGGATTTTCCCACAGGAAAGGTTTTCATTGTGAAGGGGTGGAATGGATGTGATGGGTTACCTTTAATGGTGCCCTCTTTATCAAGAGAAGAGGAGAGAGCTAAATAAAAAGGATTTTAAGATGTGACACAGTCAGGAGAGCAGAGCAAAGTGTCAGTAAGAAGACAAAACATGGCTCGGAATTGGGATATTCCCAGTCCATCTGACTCAAAACAGGAAGTGGATCCAAATGAATCTCTAAAAGCTTAGGGTCAGCTTAGATGACACAACCTGTTAACCCTGTGTGGTGAAAACAGATATGTGCACTTGCCAAATCCACACTACACACTCTATCATACAAACATTAAATTGAATACACCTGTTTTATCCAGCTGTGTTTTGCTGAGAACTCTCCAAAACCAAAGCTCCCAAGAAGCTCCTTAGCCTCTTTGATAATAGCTCATACACTCTTGACAGTTGAGCATTGTGCAATAGCAGTACCCTTCTGTGTAGTATTATATTTTACAGAGCACTTCTTCGCCAATCAAAATGCAATACCACTTTAATTTTTTTTTTCCAGAATGATGAATTTGTGAGTAAATCCTCATTATACACATGCAAGTCGGATTACCATAGCTAACCAGACACATCATGTGGTTCTAAAGCTGTGGGTATGGAACATATTAATTGTGTCTACAGTAATCTGTATCAGAAGGGTGTCTTATAATGGATTTATGCCCTAGTGCTTGAAGTTTGTCATGTGTGTCCGTTTTGGGCAAATTCTTCATGGGAATATAAAGCCCTTCCGAGGCTCTCTGTTCTGTCGCATGCATGATTCATTGAATTTGTTTTTGTGGGTGAAGGCCTGCTCTCAAAAAATATCAATTAGAGGAAATTGTACTGGTGGCATTCTTGAAACTTGCGTGTGTGGTTTGGCCGATGAGTTTGTACTAAAGTTGCGTGCAGGAAGGAGGGAAGCGTGGCGTGCTAAACACGAGCCATGATGCAAACCGGTTTCACTCTGGATGGAATAAACACATGTCCTCAGGGACTGACAGAGGATTGATACAGCTCCTGTTGAACTCAGGGAAATCCCATGTCTGGCACGGGCTGAATTTGGGGGTTTGTGGGTGACTAGGGTGGAGAGTTAAACCACTTCCCCTGCTTGTTAAACAAGGCCAGTAAAAGACATTACACTCTGGGCTCGGCAGAAGTCTTTAACGTAGTACTGCTTTCATCTGCTGGAGAGTGATTTCAGCTTTTGGTTGATCTTCGGCATCAAGCAAGATGGATCTTTCATGCTGAGTTGAGTTGCGAATGACAGAGCTACAGTACCATTCTTGGAAGTGTTAAATGTATAAGGGACTGGTTGCAAATCCAAACACTTCAGAGTTTGTTTAAAACACTGTATAATGTGTTGCTTTACTATGACCTGCAACAACATTAGTAGTGTCTTACGTGACAAGGTTTGTATAGACAGCTTCTTGGTCACAGTTTGGTCTGCTGGGTAAAATTGGACTACGGTTGGATTAAAGCTCTAAATCTTAGGATTTGGTTTGAGTTAGAATTTACTCACACTTCAAGCAAAGCATGATGAAACATTTCCATCTCTTAATTAAGACCAGAGCCATTTCGAGAGCTGCTAGGCTAATTCAAGTGACAGTTCGATCCAAACTGAAGCTTGCTTTTTTCCTCACTAAAAACTTCAAAGCTTCTAGTCTAAACATAGCCGAAAGGCCTCTGAACCATCTGAAAGCTCCTCATCCATCCACAGTCACATGATTCTCCATTACCACGCTGGGGTCAGGAGTGCAATGAGAATCTGAGTTGAGAAACTCTTCCATCCATTATTGCAGGGGTATTCAACCCTGCTCCCTAGCTCTAATAAAACTCACCTTAACCAACTAATCAAGACCTTCATGATTACTGTACAAGCAGGTCTGTTGAAGCAGGTTGGTCGCAAACTTTGCAGTACAGTGGGTTAAAAACCCCTGTATTATTGTACTGAATTGGATGATGTGTTTTGGATAGTCCCCACTATGGGATGCAAGTATCCAGGGGTGCCACTATGGTTTCTAGGTCCCCGAACACATGAAAAGCATACTGATTCAGGTCCCTGTTGGTTGAAATCACATACAAGTTGGGGGAACAAAACGCTTCCCTTGTTTGCATCGGGCCCTCTTTCTGACCCCTTGGAATCATCCTATGCAAACCAATGCAAACCAGCAGGTAAGGAGGACTTTAGTTAGAAATGTTGTGGTGGGGGCCGATGACCCAAGGTAAGTTGGGATGGAAAGGGTTCAGGGACGAGGCTTATCCTTGTCATCTTCACAGGGCTTCTCATCTTGTTTCATACACTTCATCGCTTTGAAGGAATTCAACATGTTCCAAGAGTGGGAGTTTTTGTGAGGCCAATGCTTGGTTGGGGAAAATGGTGGGCACCCTTCCCAGAAATAACAAATTTGTGGAAATCGGTGGAACACTGGGTTGTATGAAGAACAAAAGAGGAATAGGAACTTAAGGAGTGCAGAGGAGTGAGCATCAACAGTAAGAAATCTTTATAATTACAAGTTATCATTGTGTCCATCTCTTTTTTTATCAATGTTTTAGCTCTCTTTTCTCGTGCTAATACATGTGTTTCCTTGTTCCTTGTCTGCCTCTTTTCTATCATCAATTTTCTATCCCTCCCTCCCCTCGGCTTCTATTCTGCTTCCAGGACCTTGTCCATGTTTTTTTGTGGGTCACTTGGAAGTGGAAAATTAGCCTTGTTTCCTGAGGCAGGGATTCATCCCACTTATCTCCAAATTAACTTCCAGAGTTCTCGATGATAATCGTACTGATCATCATGGTGAAACGGGAGCCCCAGTAACACACTACGAAACAGAAAATCTCAGGATAAGTGGTACATCACTGCAGCACCATGGTCTTGCACACATCACTGATTAGCGGTCTGCTAACTTGATCCCTTTACAGCGAGGAGAGAGAGGCCATAGGATCAGAGCTACTTCTCTGTAGGTCTAATCCCCATCTCGAGCATTGGACATCCCACCGTCTCTGGATGTTTAAGCACTGCGGTAGTTGCTCTGAGTTTGTGGAGTACCAGAACTTTGCATGTGTTGTCACTTATAGCACTATCATTGCTAATAACAGGCTGGATTAGCTCTTCTTCTGCTTGATCTCATAATCCCCCTCTCTCTATTGCTGTCTCAGCTCATCACAATCCCAAAAACTTCATCATCTCTCTCTCTACTGTGGCAGATCTGAAGGGTATTAAAAGGGAATTGACCTCATGTTTGAGGTTTCTGGCCCTGTTCTTTGTCAGGGAGCTCAGAGCTCATTACCACAATGGTCCTGCAAGACTTACAGTCTCGCGAGTTAATGTCTTCATTTTCTGGTACTGCTTTAATCAGTTCATCTATAATAATGGCAACACATTCTACATTTCCAGTACCAAAGACATGTTTTTCAAAGTGACTTGCAATGCATTTAAGGTAAACATTTTTGTCAATTCCTGCATTCCATAGTGCATAGCTTCCACTATAATTTCATTTTTACTTTCAAAACTACAGGAATGCCTTGAGCTACAGGAAAATATTTTACAGTCAAAATGTAACAAATTAACAAAACCATGCTGGTCTCCCAGTCTGGCTTTGCTGGTCTGGTTTGAGCTTTTGTCAGCTTGAGCTTGTTTAAGGGTTTTATATACAGTTGAGGTCAAAAGTTTACAGAATCTGCAAAATGTTAATTGTTTTACCAAAATAAGAGGGATCATACAGTTTTTTTTAGTGATAGTTCACAAGTCCCTTGTTTGTCCTATACAGTTAAATTGCCTACTGCTCTTCAGGAAAAAAATCTTTCAGGTCCCACAAATTCTTTGGGTTTTCAGCATGTTTGTGTATTTGAACCCTTTCCAACAATGGCTGTATAATTTTGAGATCCATCTTTTCACAACTGAGGGACTCATATGCAACTATTACAGAAGGTTCAAACACTCACTGATGCTCCATGAAACTCAATGCATTAAGAGTCAGGAGGTGAAAACTTTTTGAATTTGAAGATCACGGTAAATGTTAAACTTATTTTGTCTGTAAGTAAACAATTTGTTTACAAAACGTGTTTTGTAAACATGTATCTAAGCATATGTAAACTTTTGAATGGGGTCATTTTTGTAAATTCAACTATTATTTTCTCTTGTAAACTACTAAACAACTACTAAATCTTGTAAAGCACTAAATAAAAAATAACACATTTTGTATGATCCCTCTTATTTTGATAAAATAATTAACAATTATTGCTAGCCAATGGAGACCTTGTAAAATACTAATTATTACTTTTATATAACATTACCACAATATAATTTATTAAACAGGTTATCAACACTTTTAAATGCTTTTATAAATTGTTCTTTTCAGTGTAATATAGCTGCAGATGCATTAATCCTAAAATGGCAAACTATATAACATGAGCAGTATGCGAAGTGGCATCGGAGAACAAACTCAAAACAGCCGCCCATGACTCAGTCATTTCAGAGCACTGGTTGAATTCACAGATGAATCTTCCGCTGTGTGATCTCCGGGCAGAGAGCTGGCGCTGATGGATGAAGTGCAGTGTTTGATGGATGGGTGGTGGAGTGAGGGGATGTTCGCCACTGAAGCAGCAATAGGAATCTTGGCATGAGACCTGCTTCCTGCGTGAGCTGGCCTGCGCTGCTCTGCGTTAATCTGACCTTGTCTTCTTCCCTGATGCGCCTGTAGGATTAATGCTCCGTTTGCATTTATCCATCTAACCCTCTGCCTCTCTCTTCTCTCCCCTACCGCTCTCTCTCCCCCCATCACAACACTCAACGCTGTGTCAAATTAGAGAAAGAGACAGAGAGGGTGAAGAGAGGAGGTATACTGTAATTGCCACCTCATAGAGATGTTCTCACTTTCCACTTCCCTTTCTTTTTTTTACTTTGCAAGTTTTAAAAACTTAATTTTTCAGTTGTAATCTGAAGATATAAAACATAGACTCTCTAGTCAAGATCAGGCACTTTATTAAGGTGGACTGAGAAAGCCAACTTGCTGATCTGCTATATAGGCTTCTTCTATAAGCATCAAAACCACCTAAAATCCCACTAGACTTTTACTGAGGGGTGAACACTTTCATACAAAGAGACCTATGGCAAATCTAAGCTGTTTATTACTATAGAAAAAAAAAACAACTGCTAAAACCCAAATCTCTTAGGCTGGTTTTGAAGTGGTTTAAAATTGTTTTGGCCACTTTTTAGCTGGTCAGGCTGGTCTTAACTGGTCAAGCTACTGTTAATCATGTACATGTTAATCATGCTAATAATTTGCTAATCATGTTAACAACATGGTATTAACATGCTAATCATATTAACAACACACTAATAACATGTTAATTATGCTAAAACACTTCTAGTAACTTGCTAACCATGCTAGTAGCATGCTACCAACCTGCTAATCATGTTAAAATCAACATGTTAATCATGCTAACAACATGCTAGTAACATGACAATCATGCTAGCAACAAGGTAGTAACATGCTAATCATGCTAGCGACATGCTAATTTTTTTATCAAACACGTGTGTGAGTAATTATTTGCTAATCATGCTAACAACATGCTAGTAACAATGCATGTTAAAAAAAATCATAACAACATGCTAGTAATAATCATGCTAACAACATGCAACATGCTAATAATAATCATGCTACATCATGTTAGCTAATTATGTTAGCAACATGCTATTAACATGGTAATCGTGTTACTGACATGCTAGTGACTTGCTCATAATGCTAGCAACCTTCTAGTAATTTGCTAATCATGGTAACAACATGTTAGTTACATGCCAATCATGTTAAAAACAACAACGGCTAATCATGCTAACAACATGCTAGTAATATGCTTATCATGCTAGAAACATGCTAGAAACAAGCTAGTAACATGCTAATCATGCTAGCAACATGCTAATAACTTTCTAATCATGTTAAGACATGCTAGTGACTTGCTAATCATGTTAACAGCATGCTAGTAACATGCTAATCAGGCTACTAACTTATTAATCATGCTAGCAACATACTAACAACAAGCTAGTAACAAGCTAATAATGTTATAAACATGTTAATAACATGTTAATCATGCTACTAACATGCTAGCAACATGCTAATCATGTTATAAACATGCTAGCAAAATGCTAATTAGGCTTTAAACACTCTAGTAACTTGCTAATCATGCTAGCAACATGCTAGTAACTTGCAAATCATGCTAGAATCAGGCTATTAACTTGTTAATCATGCTAACAACATGCTAGTAACATGCTAACAACACTGGAATCAGCCTATAAAAATGCAAGCAACAAGCTAATCGTGTTAAATATGCTAACAATGTGCTAAATCACGACGAATCATCAACGTTCATACTTTTACATCTGCTTCAAACTTTCAGACTAGGCTTTCTCACGCCAACTCAAAGTTTGTTCTCAAACTTTACTCATCTAGTTAATTACAGAACTGTAGCATTTACTTTATTTTCTGTAAAAATTACAAACTTTTTTTGTTTTTACCCCTTCCTGGTTTTATTATGGTGGTTATGACACACTATCTATGAAAACGTAATACACTAATGGCACAGCAGTAAAGCTTTGTGCATGTTTCTGTGTTCCATAAGCACCATTTCCAGGGGCTTAAAACAGGAAGAGGGGCTGAGGTTAAATTTGGGGAGTGCACAAGAAAATGTAGCCTCCATAAAACCCACACCGGGTCCCCAAATACTTCCATGATGGATTTATAAACTACAGAAGGAGAGGGGAACGAACTGTTTATTTTAGATGTTTAGATGTGACCTTTTTTAGACTGACCACAACTTAAGACAGAAAAAGGGAAGAAATGACTACAGGAAGCCACAGGATATCATGTCAAGAAAGACATAAACACAATAGAGGGAAAGGACTTCAAGGACAGGAGAAAAAAAAGACAGGACAGAGCGAGAGAATGAGGGACAGGGTTAAGAGACAGGCCCCAACTTAAGGTCATTTCTTCATGGGAGGAAGTTATTAAGAGTGCTTCATGTAGAGAACCAAGAGGTTGAGCCATAGCCTGACAAACACACACACACAGAGAGAGAACATGAGGTTCTTCAACCGTGCAGAGAAACACAATAGAAACTTAATACCGTTTAAAAAACCTGATCAAATAACATTGGTTCTGCCGTCATGTAACGAGGGTTAATATTACAACTGAGTTCCCAAAAACCCAGTCCTGTCTGGGGTCGGAGGGTGGTTCGGTTCTCATGGGCTTGGGCAGAAATATGGAGTTCGTTTGTGAGGAGGAATGTGAGGCGACAGGGGGGCAGACGGTCTCGTTAGGTCAGTGCACTGAAGTAGTTTGTTATTTATGGTGTGGGATTCCTACTTTTCAGCACTCACCATGTTTTCACCTGCAGACGCTCTCTCAACGTGCTCACGGAGGAGCCAATGACCTGGAGCCGGTTGCAGTACAAGTCTAAGCTTCAGACGCCAACATGTGGATTTTAGTCAGGGTAGAGGTCTTTGACAAAAATGGAAACAAGGCTTTGAGAGAAGTTGTGTACTTAAGTCAAATCAAAACATTGACAAAGGGCAATAAGACACATTTAATAAACTGTACAGGGTAAAATTTAAGTACCTCACCGCCTTTTGCACATGCCGGCAGCTGTCCATACGTGACCTACTTTGAAGTGTTCTATATATCCTGTAACTGTGTGGCAAACATCTAGTGCCTCCACACTTCAAAGAGGGCTTTTCACACTTCGCCCATTCGAATCACTTGTTTTAGAACCTGATGTTTTCTAGGTATATTTAGGCATATATGAAAACTACAATCTAACTGAGATCTACATCAAAATAAACTGTCTAAGATTGCCTGAACAAGAAGTTCTCAGATGCTTTTGACCAATAACAGGATAGTTTTATGCACGTGACATGCATGCAAACATTTTGGTTTTGAAAACTGAACACTGAAGTTTTGAAATGCTGCCCTGTGAAACTGAAAGCAATGAAAATTTTAACATTGTAATAATTTAAATGACTTTTTTTTCTCAGAATTGTGGATATGAACTCACAATTATGAGAAATAAAGTCAGAATTGTTTTTATCTCACAACTTCTATGTGTTGTGATTCGTTGTTTATATCATGCAATTCTGAGAAAAAAAAAAAATCTGAAATGAGTTTAAATCTCACAAATCTGACTTTCTAACTCCAAATTGCGAGTTTATGTCATGCAGTTTTTATCTTGCAGTTCTAACTTTACAACTCCCAACTGCAAGTTTATATCATGCATTCTAAGTCTCACAATTCTCAGTTTATATCTCACAATTCTGATCAAAATAAATTCTGAGGGGAAAAAAAGTCTTAAAGAATTATGAGATAAGTTGCAATAACCTTTATTTATTTATTTTTTTTACTCAGTGACAGAAACAGGCTTTCAGAAATATCTGGAAATCTTTACGAGTTAACTTTAAGGTAGTACTCTGTGACATCATTAGGCTTTTTTTTTTTTCATAAAATGTATCCTTTCATTTGTGTTCCAAAAAAGAAAAAGAAAAAAGAAGTGTATAAATCTTAAAACAACAACAACAACAACAACAACAACAACAAAACTAGGGTGAGTAAATAAGGATGAATTTTCTTTTTTGGGTGAACTATTAATTTAAAAACAACTTGCAGAAAAATTCTAGTGCAGTAAGACTAAAAGTGTGGTAAGAAAAAAAAAGAGCTTTACATTATTTAAAAAAATAAACAAATGTTTACAGTTGATTAGCATGTTGTTAAGCTAATGTTCAGTCTGTCAGGCACAAAGCAGGGCACCTTTCTGAAATCAAAATACTGCTTTCATAAGCAGTTGACTATGCTTTGGAACAGCTTGCACATGTTTAAACCTCATGGCCTCATTTTCATTTGCATTTCATTAAATGTTGTGTTGACCCTGACTAATGTTCTGTCTAATGTAATGTTACTTTGTTATGATCTCAATATCAGATGTGACCAGTAAACAGCGCATAAAACTAAAACAAACTCTGCTTTCCCATTCATGCAACTGAGGAATGAAACCTTCCTGTGTCTGTCCTCATATGGAGCCCGGCATAATAGTTTGATTGAAAAGATTGGAGTCTATTTTAGTGCTATGTGCTGTTAATTACAGATACAGTACATCTCTCACGTCCTCATGCATGGCCTGTGGGCTGGGTGCGACGTTACCCACAATGCCTTGGTGCATCTGCTGCAGAGTTGTGTCCATGTAGATTCTCACACCACAGACCACAGTTTAGTAAAAACACAGAGGGAGAAATGGAATGCAAACATTTGCTGAGCTCCTAAAACTACACCAGAGAATAGGAAGCATTCATTATAGACTGACAGCACCTACACTAAGCTGTCTATCCAGTGCTGGGTAGTAAGTAACTAGTATAGATGATACTAAATTTCATGTTTTAGTAGCTCAGCTGTTACACAATAGTATATTTTTTCTATACACTTTATTTGCAAACAAAATGGTTTTTTTTTGTTTTGTTTTTTGGACACTTATTTGGATATTAATAGTAATTTAACTGACATTTATTTAAAATTTAATGTAATTTGACTGTTTTTTGACCAGTTAAGACTTAAGTATGGATTGTAATATTCATAATTACTTATGAATATTCACAATACAGTTACAATTATAAATCAAGTACTTTGCATGTGCATGTATGATAATCAAGACATTAAAATACTTAAATTTTATTTTTATGTTCAACAGAAGAAACAACAAAGGGCAGGACGGAGGGGGACTTAGGAGGAGGACAAAGGAGTGGATGTGGGATGGTGACAGAGGATGGCAAAGAGCTGGTAGGAAGGCAGGCTGACAATACTGGTAAAGGTTCAGGCAAAGGATGATGAAGTCCATGGTAGTGATGATGGAGGGAGGAACAATGGAGGAAACAAGAGGAGCCAGGATGGAGACAGAAGGGACTTGGAGCAGGAGGAGGCAGACGGACCCAGTCTGCAGCCATGAAGATGACCCATGGTGGAGCCGACAGAGGGAGTAGAGTAGAGTCCTGAGGCGGCGGATGGTCGACGACTGACCAAGGAGGAATCAGAGGGCCGAGGGAGCCTGATGGAGCCCGACGGAGCTGGTGGACTGACGGGCCACGGTGGAGAGGAGGGAGCTGGGAACCATGGTGGAGCCGCTGGGTTGATGGGTCGAGGTGGAGTGTGGGACTCAGAGGCTGGAGGCAGAGACAAGGGATCCTCCAGCCACGACGCCAGAGAAGACTGGCAGACCCGCAGTGATCCCAGCGCACTGATGGTGGGCTGAGGGTGAGCTGAGGGGCTGCCAGGAAACAAAGGGGCAGAAAATGGCAAGGCTGAGGAAGTGGTGATGATAGGAGAAGGCAGGAGAGGGAGGGTTCTGAGATGTGTGCTGCCCACAAACAACAAAGAGCAACTCCCTTCACCGGGAGCGCAGCGGATAGAGGAATGACCTCTGTGGTTATGGCAGGACAGTTGAGGGCTGACAAACAGTTCAGAAATGGCCTCCTTGAGCACAACAGGACAGCCAGAGAATTCAGCGCAGACAGACAGTTCTGAAGCTGGTGGCAGAAGAATGGGCACGTCTGCAAAAAAGTCCAAATTAGAGTCAGTAAAGTCTACAGTGTCCATTACCAGCTCACCTTCAGCGTTGGTGCAGTGGGCGGGACTTTCCTCCAAGCCCTCACGCTCCCTAGCTTCATCCACCGGTGTACGCTCAGTTGCTGGCTCTCGCACTTGGTCAGATGGGTCAGGCTCTAGCTCTGGGGCAACACTTAGCTCTGTCTCGAGTGCTTGGTGGGCTTTGGTTCTCCGTCCGCAGTGGGCTCAGGCTCCACACAGCAGGGTAATGGTGGGCTGGGCTCTGGGTCCAGAGTGAGGCTGGTGTCATCGTCCACTGTGAGCGGCAATCCACAGGACACCAGCATCCACTCAATAAAGGTGGCGAGGCTCTCAAGGACCGTCTCCGGACAACTGCTCTCACGTGGAGGTGTTAAGTCCAGCACAGTAAAATGTGATGAGGAAGTGTTCCTGGTAGTGGGTCTTGTTGGCAAAGTCCACAAAGTTTTTCGTGTGGTCTTTGAGAAAGCATTCCTCCTGCTCCAGCCGGAGGAGGAGGACTTGGGGACGGCCCATTGAAAACAGGAAACACAAAAAATGAAAACACAAACGAGGGGGAAAAACAACAGTCTTTAACACATCCACATAAGGGTAATCGGTAGGCAGGAAACACACACAAGTAACGTTAAGACCGGAAAACATGTACTGAACAGACTGGGGCTTAAATAGTGGAGAAAATTATGTTAATTGACAAGACACACCTGAAACAAATGACACAATCAGACACAGAGAGGAAACTAGGTCAGGAAACAAGTGGGAACAAAAACACAACTTCAAAGTCCATGAGGTGTGACACATTAAGCCCATTTAAGTGGATTGTTTTATTTTATTTATTTTCTGCAAGTACAGTTTTGTGAAAATATACTTTTAATATACTTTTATACTTCAACAGAAGAAACAAAATCACACAGGTTTGGAAAAAAATATGAGGGTAAATAAATATTGAAAGAATGGACAGACTGTCCCTTTAAGGGAATGTTTTCATAAACACATTCACTTCCACCTTCAGAATCAGATCTGACCACCTGCTTGCATGTTTTTACTGCTTTAGAAGCGTGTCTAGTGAAATCAGCAGCATCGCAGCCCTGAAACTCATAAACTTCATCTCCCACGAGCCCTTACTGACGTCTCCACAGGTGACTACAGAATGCGCCCATAAAATGTATCTTTCCTGTAAGCCGAAGGACCGTGACCTCAGCTCGACCCTGCTGCTCCCAGTGATTCATGGGAGTTCAGGAGAGATACAAGCGATTCCTCAGATTCCTCTGAGACCAGACACCGACTACAGCACGACACTCGGGATGCAGAGATCACAAAACCTCAGGGAGCACCGTAACTCACAGTGTGTGTGTGCGTGAGGTAGAAAGAGAGAGAAGACAATGCTAGCACAGTCTCACTCCACACCATAGACACATCTCACCGCTAATTCATTGCACTAACGTCCATGACCTCTCCATGTCTGCTATTCAAGGTTTCAGATGCAGTGAGAGTCTTGGTGTGTGTGTGTGTGTTTTATAGTGAGTTCTCAGCGCTCTGTAAATGACTCCCTGTTTGAGCGTTGTGTGATCTTGTGGTTGTGTTTAAAATAAAACACATGGCTGTCCTGAAGCAGATTTTTGCCCGAGTTTATCTACATAGACTGCATTCAAAATAAACTAATTCCTTAACCTATTCATTGTTGAATACATTGGCTTGCTTTATATTTAAATTAAAATAACTACAATCCAAGAAACTAGGGAATTCTGCTCTGGGGTACCTTTTAACTCATCTGCTTTATTTACACAAAATTTCACAATGACTTCTCCTTTTAAAATTCACACGCACAGCCAAACACTCCAAATACCTTTGCAATGCCCAGCAACAACATAAAAAACACTCTGAACACCTTAGCAACTGCATAACAACACATGGGAAACCTCATAACAACGTGCTATTACAAACTCAAAACACTTTATCCACCAAATAACATCCTAGCAACTGCACAGAGACACACTTTAAAGGAAAAGTTCACTACCAGAACAAAAATTTACAGATAATGTACTCACCTCCTTGACATCCATGATGCTCATGTCTTTCTTTCTTCAGTCGTAAAGAAATTATGTTTTTTGAGGAAAACATTTCAGGATTTCTCTCCATATTGTGGACTTCTATGGTGTCTACGAGTTTAAACTTCCAAATTGCAGTTTAAATTCAGCTTCAGGGGGGGCTTAAAGATCCCAGCCAAAGAAGAAGGATCTTATCTAGAATTTCTATTCTGGAAGTGAACTTCTCCTTTAAGAGATTCTTAGTAACCACAAGCTGTCTCTGAGAAATGACCCAGAACATACTAGCAACAGCATTTTAACACCTTAAAACATACCCCAAAAATACCCTAGCAGCACACTTACTGTAAAACACTCAAAACACCTTAGCAATCAAATATCAACGTATTATTACATGGCTCTCTAGAATGCTTGAATACTTTAGAATACTTTAAAATACTTCTGATTGGTTAGTTGTGACACATTCTGAGTGCTTATCCAGGTTTTTGAGTCCAGCACTTCATTCACATCTCTCATATCACCGCCACACTCTCTCTTATTTCATTTAAATGCAACTGCTATCATCTTGTGCCTTAGTTATTGACTTTATTTACTGTAAAATGAAATCAGAGGACTTCAGTATTATTCTGTATACACTTCAGTCTGTGATAATATTGGTAAAGCATTTGTTATGTTAGCAGAATGATTGTTTTTTATACTGTAATGGATTTAAAATAATACACAAGTAGGATTTTTAAACAATTTCTTCTCAAATAACATGTCTTTATGTTTATGTTGTAAAAAGATTTATGTTGTAATTTTGGATACAACTACATTATGCTTTGTTGTTTTGTCTGAACTTCTAGACTCACAACCATTTGTTTGGTTTTTCTTTGCAGACATTTTACACAAAGAACTGATAAAACATTTCAGCTATATTTTGTATCTAATTATGAGGCAATAATGAGTGGGATAATGTACATCCACCCGGTTGTTATCCCAGAATAAACCACTTCAGGGTGATGCAAGACCCCTCCACTTCACATTGTGGTCTTGATCACCCTGTCAGTGGATGGATGTATATTATCCCTTACTTGGCAACCACACATAACACTCTAGCAATTGCACTGTGAGACACTATACAGACACTCCTAGCAAGCACAACATGACTCCAAGTAAAGACCGAGAACAAAGGGCTGGGCCGTATATTGATTTTGTATGATATATCGTTATATTTTTGTAAACGGTAATAGGCAATACCGTTTATCTCAATGTACAGTTATTTTATATCTAAAGAAAAATAGCAGAGGACACTGTGTCAAAGTGCACAATTCAATTTATCCTAAACAAAAGATGTTTTTTATATTAAGGGGCTTAAAATAACTCGTATGCACGCATAGTTTAAAGTGGCTTGCCTCGTCAGATGCTCTGATAGAAAGGCTGCGTGTGATGCTAACAGCTACCGCTGATGGGGAACGTTGCCCCGCTATATTAAACTATTCTTTTCTATGACATTAGCAATGTAATTTTCAGTATTTACTTTTATGGATTTTAAAAAGAAACCACAAAAACAGGTGAATAAAGACTGACAGTCAATGTTTAATATTGAGAAATTATTATTTCAAGAAATGTAAAGCATTTTGGCTCGTTTTTGTGTCTCGTGTTCCATGAGAGCTGTTTGTGGAGGGAGGGAAGTGTTGATATGCCCCCTTTTAGGGGTAAATAAGGTACGGCCCCAGTGGCAGCTTTTGTACATTCTTTTCAGTAGCTGTCCTCCAGCAACCACATAGATCAAGCTAGCAACCACATACCAAACCACTTAAAACACTCAGAACCCTAGGAACCACACAGAGCAACAAACTAAAAACACCCATAACACCTTAACAGATGTATAGCAACATATTTAAAACACTAGCAACCTTAACACCCTGGCAAGTACTCATAACACCCTAAAAAAAAATCACATTACAACGCCCTGATAACACAAAATATGTGCAAACAGAAAGCAGTTTAGTGTATGTTTAAGAGTCAAGGATCAATGTGTGTTCATGAGGATGCTCCTCAACTGCATGATCAGTGTTTTGACTCCAGTAATGGTGACGTATGTTTGGTTGAAGACTAGTGTGTCTGGATCAGTCACACACAGTCACACTGACCCTCAGCTATGGACTCAACTCTTTACCCCAAACACTCCCACTCTTTACTTTGGCATCTGCGCTTGAAATAAAACTACAAACTTCAATATCATTTTTCACAACTCTGCTGTGATTTGTGAGAATATTTCCATTTGTTCTGAGGTGGGCTAGATGTGATGGGAATATGTGCGTGTATGTGTGTGGTCGTAGTGGCTCCTGCAGTCTCATAATGAGACGTTCTCACATTATCATACAATATTATATCTGCTTTGTGTTTTGATAAAGCAATGCTATGGGCTGACGTTACATCCACACAGAACCCCCCAACTGTCAGGCCTATCTTCTTTCTTTCTCTTTTAAAAACACACACATACATACGTTAACTAGATTGGCTCCCGTATTTTGGACTTTTATTGTTTTTTATATAAAGCTAATTAATCATGATGACTTCAGATTATCTCAAACCCACATCTCAAACATAAAAGAAAACCTGAAGCTGCACTACAGCACTTTGGCCTCACTATCGCCACCTGTGGTTGAAACATAAAACTGCATGTTCTTTAAAAGTCAAGTGTGCTTATGTGTGGATGAATCTGAAGAATCTGTGGGTACCACAATCAGAGCAGATCTGTCATGCTCCACCAAAACCAACTGACACTAAGGAGAACTTTTAACAAATTGTCATGAGCAAGTTAATGGGATAGTTCACCCAAAAATGAAAATTCTGTCATAAATTACTCACCCTCATGTCATTCCAACCCGTTCATCTTCAGAACACAAATTAAGGTATTTTTGATGAAATCCGAGAGCTTTCTGATTCTGCATAGACCCTACACAACTGAAACATTCAAGAAGCCCAGAAAGGTAGTAAGGTACTCTTGTGAATGTGCAGCAGAGACTGACCCGGAAGAGAAGAAATTGTTGAATAAAGTTATTTTTATTTTCTTTGCACACAAAAAAATATTCTTGTATCTAAAATTATGGTTAAATCACTGATGTCGCATGGACTATTTTAATGATGTCTTTACTACCTTTCTGGGCCTTAAATGTGTCAGTTGCATTGCTGTCTATGCAGGGTCAGAAAGTTCTCGGATTTCATCAGAAATATCTTAACTTGTGTTCCATTGATAAACGAAGGTTTTATGGGTTTGGAACGACATGAGGGTGAGTAACTAATGACAAAATTTTCATTTTTGGGTGAACTATCTAAGTCTCATATTCAGCACTACGGTTCAGGCCTGTCACTTCATTTTTGACTTTCCTCAGTTCAGTGTTTCTTTTGATAATGAATGATTCTCCGGAGGTCAGTGAGGTATGTTGTTTAATAAAGGTTGTTTACTGGCACTGATGATTCCATCAAGAACCTTTAACATCCATGGAACTTTGCCATTCCATGAAATGTTCTTCACACAAATGTTATTCTAGAGAGAGGAAAAAAAAGGTTATTTTAATAACTGTTCACTGAAAGGTTCTTTTGGTAACCAAAAATGCTTCCTCTATGCTTCACTGCCAAAACCTCCTTTTGGAACCTCAATTTTTTTTTAAATGTTGTTAAATTTAAACATGTGATTTCATGTTTTCCTTTGTCTTTGTAGTGTTACAAGCTGTTTGTGTATATTTAAGAGCCATAAAGTCGCAAAGATTAAAGTCTCAAACCCAAAGAGATATTCTTCATAAAAGTTAAGACTCATCCACGCCTTCCTAAAATGGCTCATTCAAACACACCCCCACAAATCTACATCACTGTGTGGGAACATTTGCATAACACCGCCCAAATGTGTACGCAAAGAATAAAGGCGTAGCTTTTATTCTCATTGTTGTATTGTTGCCGCCGCTGCGAAAGCAAAACTACTTTGTTTGGGATTCTAAATGAGTACACAACTAGAAATCACAACCCAAATTTTGAGTGTGTGCAGCGCATTTTATGGAGGACTGTTTCCTGAACCTGGGAGAGTTTGCTGTCCTTCTAACTTTGCAAGGACAGTCTGCCGCTTCTGACTCACAGCCTGTAAGTATGTTTTCATATTTAAAGAGTTTGCTACTGACTATTCAAATGCAAGTTTTGAGCAGAGTAGAGTAGCGCTTGTTTGTCGTTTCTACGATCACAAATGCAGATGCGGTTTTATGTTAACATAGTATCGTCCCTGCAGTGCGACGCAATGTGTAAAAAGACAGCATAGGTCACTATATTTAGTAATTATGTCCCCACTAGACGCAACAAATACCTAATTCATAATGGGTTTTATTGTCTTTGTCTCATCGCGCCGGGACACAGCGTTAAAATATGATAAGGGGCATAACATTTCCATCATATGGCCAATCACAACATGCTGGACAGCTGGCTAATTAGAGCACACAGTGCATTTCAGAACAATGAGCTTTGCAAAAATCAGTGTCTCAGAAAGGCAGAGTAGAGAGATGCAACAATAATGTACGGTATGTGGAAAATAATGTGTTTTTTTAACCTTAAACCGTGTAAACACATTGCATTTCACCAAATACACAAAATAATGTTCTTTTTAGCAATGTCACATGAACCCTTTAAAAGTGTTGTTAAAAAATCCAAATGCAGCTTAAAAATCACTATGTCTTTAATCTATGGACCATTTTATCGTTAAAAATGTCCCCAAATTGATGTTTTGTCAGATCTAACTAATGTCTAGGGACAAATGTATCCCCACAGTTTAGCTAAGTAAATTCTCTCACTCTCACGTAGAAACTATCTATTAAGTTTCTATCTCTGGTTTATCCATTGCTGCTCTCTGACTGTGTAACTCTGACCCTTTATAATCTAATTCAATCTCACATTAAGAGAGACGGACGCAGACAAAACCCCTGCAGGCGAGCCAGCGGCTCACTAATGCCTCACATTACACACACTCATTCAGCCTTCATTCGAGACACTGCCACTGCTTTCTGGAGAACTTTGAAAATGTTATTTCCATCCCTGCTGCATTATTAAATTATATTGTTTGAGAGGATGAACATTTATTATCAGTTGTTATTCTGTGTTTTTGTACATTTTTATGTTTGGCAGCGGGGTTAAGAATCAGTAATGAATCATGGCTTGAGTTTTGACTATTTAACGATTTATTATTCTTTCAGAGAGCATGTATTTGCTCATAAACAGTGCATTTTGTAATAATGTCATATTAAAAGATTTACTTTTAAGCACAGTTTAAATAAATAGGTTTTAATGATTTGCATTAATAGGTTGCAGTTGATTTCATGGGGACTTTAACTGTAGTGTGTTAGTTTATATTACACATTTTAAATGGACTGCAACTTCATCATCACAAATGTGTGATTACAAATATATTTAAATACATGGCACGCAGGTTTCAACATAAATCACATTAAAGTATATTTTAGTTTACCATAAATGTTTGTCTGTACATTGAGCCATGCACTTTATATTTCAAGGCCAATATACGCAATTATGAAATTACATATAAACATGTACAGCAAGTCCTAATTAAGTAGAACAAAAAAAAATCCTAAATTCAACTACATGCATTTAATTTAAATTGTGTTTTCATGTAATTGTAAATGCCATGCAATTAAAACTCTGAAAACATTCAGTTTGCACATAGGTATACTGTTTCTGTAATAAGTGCTCTTTTTAAAAATATGCTAAAGTGTGTTTATTTTTCACAAGGGTATGACACACAGTTCATCAACATGAATACACTGAACAAGTGTATGTTTCTGCAAACGTGCTCTTTTCTAATCTCACTCACACAAAAGACGCAGATTCTATATTGCTCAAAGCATCAAACTGCATGGGAACTCCCAACATGGAAATGCAAATCTACAATAATTCAATAATGAAACAAGGTACTTGGAGTCTCTGATGATTCACACTCATCACTCATTCCCATGAGCCCCCTCTCTCTCTAGACAGAAGAAATGGGAGACAGTGCGACACAAAAGCATCATAGTGTTTGGGAGGGACTTTCACATACAGCTGCATACATTGAGCATCAGGGGGTCTCGTGTGTGTGTGTGTGTTTATTGACCCTCTGTCTCCCCCCTGCCGTTCGGCCCTGCCTGCAGCGCTAATTGAATTCACGGAGAACAAGTGGCCATTAATGAAGCTGATAACGATGTACACAGCAAGAGCACGCACCAGTGAGCCTGACGGAGAGACTCCAGCAGCGGACAGCAAGAGAAAACACACAGTCCTGAGGAACCACAGAGGAACGTTACAGAGATGCTCCATTGTGCTGTCCGTCTGTGAAGGGAAGCAATAAAGCAATAAACAATATGGGTATGTCGAGCCTTACAGAAACCGCAAAAATGACAGAGACAAAGAGAAAGATAGGATGTGTTATATGTAGTTATGTCTGTTTCTTAACCCTCTGGCCCTCTTCGGTCATTTTTGAGCGAAAAATGTTTATTTTGAAATATTATATTTTGAAATTTAAAAAATCAGAATGAGATGACACTCGGTGACACACACATATGAACCGAAAAATCCTTTCCATGCTTCCCTTTCTAACAAAATTGTAATGTCTGGTTGTTATCATAATGCAAATCCTGATATTTATCTAACGAAAAATAAAGTCTTTTCGAATGTCTAAATATATTCCTAAATGCAAAACCTAATACAAAGAAGAAACTACATTTAAAAACAAAACAAAACAACAACAACAACAACAACAACAAAACAATGGGAATCAAAAAGTCTCTGTATATATGTATATAGAGAGCTATACAAGAGGTTACATGACATTGCACAAGTTTTTTTTTTTTTTTTTTTTTAATGCCACCAGAAGGCACAATTTTCAGTTCAAAAAATGGATTTTAAATGTTTTCACTCTGATTTAATATGAAATGTTGCATTTATCGAAAAATAATAACAAAAATAATTAGTAGCATAAAATATCCTCAAAATTCTAAATAATAATCAAAAATGTATTACACTGATTTTCCTGAAAAAAAAAAAAAAAAATATATATATATATATATATACTTTTTTAAGGCTTTTATACATGACCATGAAGAAGGTAAGTGTGACTCCAAAACGAAGAGGGCCAGAGGGTTAAACAGTTGTGGTCTGTTTTGAGATTTTGGGGTATTTTGCTTTCATCACATGTCTTCATTTAGGCTAATGGAAAGAAAACATCCAGTGTTTATTACATTTCATTAAATGTAATACATTTCATTAAATGTATATTATTTTCTGATTTATCAAGTGGCAAAAAGAGATCCAAAATCCCTGTTATATTAAATAAATATAACAAAAGTGTTCCCATTCGTCCATTTCTTGCTGTTACTCCACTTTCATCGCAAATAAAACAGCAAACAATATCCCCCAAAGTTATTTTTTTCTTTGTGTATATGACTACAAACAACATTCTGTGGCGGTGAGACCACACACACACACACACTCGGGATCATCTTTTATATTTCCAGCCCAGAGTATGTGAGGTTTTGACCTCTGCCCGTGGAGGTTTTAATATCTGTCTGATCTCTCTCAATGATGTAATATCTATGCCATGCATATTTTAAGGCTTCATAAAAGTCCTTTTGTGTTTGTGTAGGCAGTTTACCGCAGTCAGACTATTCATGCGCAGCCTTATAAAACTACAAAAGTGTGAGGACAGAGAGAAGTGCATATATAGATGACTTCTAAAGTACTAACATCTGTTTATTTAGTGGACATCATGTTTCATGGACACATTAAATGAGTAATTAGTTCATAAATGAATGCTTTTAAAGCTTGGGAGAGTTGAGATTAACAGGGTTGTTTGGGAGGCAGGTGTGGAGTGTGATGAACTGTCCGCTGGCTTTTATGTTTAAAGGCCTGTTCACATCGAGAGCTCATACCAAATTCACATCAGAACTATTTACTGTACACTCAGCACAACAGTTTTGTTGTCAGGCTTTGAAAAAGGTTCACACAGCGAAATGAAAACAATATTCCAGTCACATGATTTAATTAAAACTGTTTTGATTAAAACAGATTGGTCAATGCTGAGTTTAAGCCATGGTAAAATACACCAATGTTGTAATAAAGGTGCTTGATATTTAAATATTTTTATAAATAATATTGAAATATTAAACATGTAGGTTTTGTACATTTTATTAGTTATACTTTATTACACTTTATTTTATTAGTGTCACATAGGTGCACAATGCTAGTACCAGGATGGACCCGCTTGACCCCACACCATTAACCTGAACGATTGATTCAAATGCAGGATGGATTCATGCTTTCATGTTGTTTACATCAAATTCTGTCCTTGCAATTTAAATGTTGCATTTTAAATGTTGTTTTTCCAATCTTCTATTGTCTACTATTTGTAAGCCATGTGAATTGTAGCCTCAATTTCCTATTCTTAGCTGACAAAAGTGGCATCTGGTGTGGTCTCGTGCTGCTATCTGCTTTAAGGTTCAATATATTGTGCATTCAGAGATGCGCTTCTGCAAACATTGGTTGTAAGGAGTGGCCATTTGAGTTACTGTTGCCTTTCTGTCTACTTGAACTAATCTGGTCATTCTCCTCTGCCCATTTTCAAGGCATTTTTGCCCACAGAACTGCCGCTCACAGGATATTGTCTTTTTTTTTTTTTTGGACCAGTCTCTGCAAACCCTAGAGGTATTTGGCATGAAAATCCCAATACATCAGCTTTTTCTGAAATACTCAGATGAGCCCGTCAAGCATCAACAATCATGCCACATTCAAAGTCACTTTAATCACTTTTTTCTCCAGGATTTCAGGATTTGAACTTCAGCAGATCATCTTGACCATGTCTGTATGCCTAAATGCGGGTTGTTGACGTGACGTGGCATTTTCACTGTCCCACAAGATAAAAATCAATATAATTCATATTGTTGTTATTTAAAATGCAGTAAATCGTTAAACATTTTTTGTCCTACATGGACCTGTTGTTATAAAAGCTGCAGAGTTCAATTTTTTACATGTTTGAGCCAAATCTCAAAATTGTCCTAAGGTGTGACTGTCTCAAGAATGGTTCAGTGAATTACAGCTTTTATAAATTAAAAAGAAAAGCATAAAAAATGTCCAGAAATACCCCTGGCATAATTGTACAAGTGTCTATTTTAGTAAATAGCAATCATCCATATATTTCTGAAAGCGTAGGAACTTGATTGATTTTGTCTCTGAAAACCATGTCCTCTGGTGTGACACCATATCCTGATTTTAAATCAGTCAAGTCCAAAGAAAACTTTTATTAGTTGAAGGACCCCATTCATTGTTGTGTTACTGAAGCCCCTTGTCAAGCCCATGACATGTGCACACGGTCAATTTTTGTCTCAGAATTGTTCAAATATTTTAAACTTTTTTGAAACCACTACAAAAGTATTACGTTTTGCTGTCCGTTGGAGTAACACCCCTAAATGATATTTTTTACTTAAAAACTGTATGTTAAACTACATAATCATGGAAAAATTATGCAAATGTGTCTTGGTAACTGCTAATGACAGGTTAGCTCTGAATATCAAGGTCATTAATTGACACAAAAGGGTAAAACTTCTTTTGGTTTGACAAATAATGTCCACCGGTGTGACGCCACAGGACAAAGATGTCACACCAGAGGACAAGGTCTCTTTAAAAAGCATTTTAAATATTTAAATAGATTTGTTGACCTTCTTTTTCTTTCTTTGTTTAAAAAAAAACATGTTGATATTGTTTGTATCAAAAATAAACCTTCCTTCTCTTTTGACTTGTTTAAAATTAAATAGAAATATTTTAATAACTACAATTTCTGTCCTTTAGTGTGACATAATGACCTGGTGTGATACACGTTTTTATTATTTTATTTATTGTTTTATTGTTTTTATCTCAAAATATCTTTGCAATAGGGGAGACAGAAATATCACTCATCTTAAAATGGTATAATTTTCAGTAGTTTTAAACGGATGACAGCTTGCAATTTCCAACAAGTTATGGGGGAAAAAAATTATGTTAATTTCATAATGCTATATGAAAATAAGTGTTTAACAATGAAGACAAATCTCTCTCAAAATATTTGTATATTAGTTTTTTTGTTGTTTTGTTTTGTTTCCTTAATTTTTGTCATGTCACACCGTAGGATAAATTTATGGTGTAGTTCAGTAAAAATGTTTTCTTTTTTTTTTTTTTTTTTTTTTAAAATAAAAAAAAATACTGCCTTGTAAACTGAATGAACAGGTGTACCTAATAATGTGGCTGTTGAGTGTAAATATTAATTTAGTTACACTACCATACAAAAGTTTGGGCTCACTCAGTTTTTAAAAGAAGTCTCAAGGCTGTATTTATTTGGTCAAAATACAGTAAAAATAGTAACATTGTAAAATATAATTGCATTAAAAAACATGTTTTAATGTTAATATATATTAAAATGTAATTCCGGTGATCAAACCTGATTTTTTTAGCATCATTACTCCAGTCTTCAGTGTCACATGATCCTTTAGAAACCATTCTAATAGGATGAATTGTCGCTTGAATTGTCTAATAAAATGAATTGTCACATATTTCTGATTTTCAATGTTAAAAACAGTTTTGCTGCTTAATATTTGTGCAGAAACTGTAATCATTTTTTTCAAGATTATTTGATGAATAGAAAGTTCAAAAGAACTGCATTTATTTGAAATAGAAATCCAAAGTTCTGTCGTGAAACTCTAGATGACACAGTCCAATAGGTTATAACTCAAACCTATTTAATGACGTCATTATCACACGGCACATCTGACGAGTTTCTTTTCTGCTCAGCAGCTAATGAGCTTGCTGCTCAACATTCAAATACTTGGCTAGTGCTTGCTGTAGCAGTTGCAGTGCACTTCAGGAACCCTCCACCTTCCCCTGTATGTTATATATGGGGGTTATTATTAAAAATTATCATTATCATTATTATCATTTATTATCATTAAAATCTTTCTTTTCAAAAATCTTATTGACCCCATACTTCTGAACTGTTGTGTATATGAATAGTACAATCTAAAACAGCACGAATCTGTACAGAGATAAAAATAGAGTTAGAGATTACAGACAGACAACAGACGGATTGTCTTGGTTTACGGCGTCGTCATTTGTTCTCACAATCTCAACGTATCTCTCTTCCTGTCATTACACAGTTTGACCTTTGACCTCAAAATCTATCTGGGAGTGGGAATGAACAATGCACAGATTGATAACAGGAAGTACATGTGTCATAGTGTCCTCATCTATAAATGTCATTCATGTAGACTGTGTGACTGAATATTTTAAAAACCCCATAAGGTCAGAACAGTCTTCTGACTTTTATTCCTTCCTTGTCTATTGTCATATCTTCAATATGCTAGTGTACTCCAAAAAATTTACACATTCAACCTTTGATTTAATTTAAAAATTGAATAAAGTTTTAGTTGATATCAGTCAACCAAAAAAAATCCTTTTTTGCAGGCCGTGTGTTAGATTTTGTGCAGTTTCTCCACTTTCTAGAGAATTACCATCATGAAGGATCTTTTACTTCCCAAAAGTCTTTGCACAGTGAGGTTTTCCAAACATGATGGAGAGAATAAATCTTGTTCTTTCAGATCCTGAACATCAGTTGAGCTGGTTCAAAGGAAGATGGATTTTGAAATCCAAGTGTGAAGGGTCAGGTAAAGGTCTGTCCTTCATAGTTTAAAGTCCCAGCCAAGCACAGCTCCATCACCTCTCCCTGTGCCAGCCATTTATTCTGTTAGGAGAAATCTGCTCCCTGTATGACCCTGTGACCGCAGCACACTCACACAAACACTAAAAGCTGTCGGTATTGTCCTGCCTGCTCCGCTGCGCTGCATCTGTCTTGTGTCTGTAGCTCAGAGGTGAGTGGTAAAGGGGTTTGGCTGCAGGGAGCCTGTGCGTCCATTTCCACAATTAAACTGGATTCAGGTGCTACTTTGCTATCTGTCAGAACATGCAAGAGTAATAAAGCGTCTTCGTCTGTGTTTCTGTCCCTCTAATCAAGGGTCTGGAGAAGCTCACACTTTAAAGACGTCCGCTGCCCACTGTAATAACAGTCACGTCTCTTCATACAGTGATTTACACCATGTATAAGGCTCATTTTCAGAAAGCTGTTCCCTTTGAGTTTCCAAAACTTATTACTCATTTAATTAACAAGAAAGTCATTTTATTTGACAGATGTGTCCCTGTTAGTATCAAAGAAATTTTTAAATACATTAACTTTGATTTTTAAGTTTGAAATGTTTTTTATTTATTTTTTCATTAGATTACTAATTAATTACCATGCTATCATTCAACACTATTATATTTAAATAGAATTAAACAACCAAAAAAAAAAACACACTACACTGTAAAAAATAGTTTTCAAAAGGGTTGGAAATAATAATAATAATAATAATAATAAATATAGCTGCAAGCAGCGATTCAAGCACTTTAGGTATTTAAGCACATAAGGGAAAAGACATTACATAATATTTAGCAAGCCTACAACCACTTAAATCAATTACTAAAAAAAAAACATTTTTCTCGAATCCAGGTGATTTACCATAGAAATATAAAGTTTTTATAACAATTTTGACTGTTGTAGCGCTAGCTGTGGTCCGATCTCCCTGAAACTTTGCATGCTTGTTTAAAATCACCTGTCGCATGTTTTCAGCGGGTTTCATGAAGTCTTAAGTTTTCAATTAGTCCTTAAAGGTTTTTGGGTATATTTGGACAGGCCCCTTTTCTAAAGGACCCCATTATAGCTTCCCAAAGGGTTCATTTCAACATGTTTTTGATAATTATTGACCTAGGTGCGGAAAACCGTGTAATATACAATTGTTTACGCCCTCAAAAAATGCGATACCACCCCCCAGGAGCTGATTTCTTTCAAATTTCTCATAGACTTTTGGGGCCCACCGAGTTTCGTTCCGATCAACCTCCATTAACCTTGTCTAATAGGTGCTCAAACTTAACAGGCCAAATTTGTATTATTTTTTTTAAATACGCAAATTTCCCCATAGACACTTGTGGCACTTTGGACCAAGACCATGCACAGCCATTTTCATGTTGATAGGACAAATGGTTGCCTAGTTATAGCCATTTTTAAGTTTTTTCCCTCTTATAGCGCCACCAAGTGGCCAATCTCCGCATTTTTTCCCCTGTGACCTCAGCTTGAGCTCTTACACAAGTGTGCCAAGTTTGGTGAAGATATCTCATTCTGTTCAGGAGTTATAGGCATTTTACTAAAAGTGGCCCTGCCTCCTTCGAACGTTTTGGCGTCCCTTTTCAACAGTGAGTCGAAAGTACTTTTTTTGATAATTATTGATATTCACTCTCCAGAGAATCTATGTGCACTTGTTTGGTTGCAATCAGGCAAAAATTTATAACTAGTCCGCAAAAGTAGGTTTTGCAAAAATACCTGCATTTTGTCCGGCATTAGCCAAGGATCCCATCAACATAAAACACTTGAGCCTGTGACTGACGGTTTAGGAGTTCTGAGCAAATACGTACTTTTGATCGCTGTAGCGCCCCCGTCAGGCCGATTGGGGCAAGCCTCAGTCATGTTGTCAGCAGTGTGTGTACTATCATCCCTCTAAGTTTGAAGTCTCTACGACTTACAGTTTGGTCTGCACCATCAGTTTCACATGGAAATTGTTCATCCGTGACCATTCTAACGATTACAATAGGGTTTCAGCGCTACGCGCTTGAACCCCTAATAAAGATTACGAAATATGCTTTACAAGAAAATACTATTTCAGTTTTTCTAACAAAAAAAAAACAAACAAACAAAAAAAAGCCATTTAATTCATTCCTACTTGCTATTTGCAATATTGATATTTACTAGCAATTTCTGAGTTAAAATTGTTTCTACACTATTTTCTGGGGGGGAGAAATGAAGTGTTATGTTAGAACTTCTTTGCTTTTATAATGTGGCGTGGTGCCATAGATTTAAATAAATTTAAAAAAGATTCAGATACAAATGGCATTGATACCTGAAACGTGCTCTTATACCAAATATAAACCCTGAAAATGAAATGCATGATTTCATAGACATTGAAGACAAAAGCAAATAACGTTCCATTCTTGGAAAGTCCTTCAAAGTGTCCTTTCAAGCCTATTGCGAAGTAGCAAATTTGTCACAAGCTTTTCAATAAAACTTTCATCGCTAAATATTAATCATATGTCGTCATTACAGATTTTCGGAAAGGTCAAATTGTCGGCTTATTGGAGTGATGAAATTATCCTTAAAATCAAAACCCGCTGGTCTGGTCAAAGATATCTTGGCTGTGTGAGATGATATGTGTAATGTATGGTCCATTCTGTAGTCGAAATGATTGCAGTACTCTGATAGTTCAGTGCAGCTGTAGTTGCTGGCTAACACTGACAGAGTAATTGACATTGAATGTTATGTCTCTGAGATATGAGATCTCTGACTCAGTGAGGGCAGTAATGACTCTAATTAATTGTGACTTGAGTGAAGACACAGATGTCAGTGAAGAGAACTGAAATGCTGACAGCTCTTCAATCTCATATTCCTACTAAAACATTGGTTCTTTTAATTTGGCAAGACATGATGCAATAACTAAACATGTCAATGTCATCATGTGTTCACTGATCAATAATTAAAACTAGTGACATAATGCAAAAATCCATCCCATATGAAGACTGATTTGATTGGAAAATGAACTTCTTGTCCATGTTCTTATATATTTGTTTGTTATATAAGTTCTTATTTCTTAAATTATATGAAACAATATGTTTATTTGGAGGTTTTCTCAGCAAATGTTCATCTCTCCAATTAAAAATGAACAGTGCTCTGAAGAAAATGGATGCAATGCCTAATAACTGGAACCATAAATAGCAAACTGGTGGGTAAAGATCAGTAAAAATGGTTTCTGTGCTTTGCTGTGAGAACCGAGATGGGTTTCACACATGCCGGGGTTTGACAAAGGGTTGAGAGGAGGATTTACAGTCTAATAAACCAACGACTTACCACTGCCCTCAACTAATGGATGACCCTGAGGAGAAAGAGTGAGAAGGTGATGTTGCTTTTACACTAGTGGTTTTGGTACAGACCAGCTTCAATTGACCATAAAGTTTGGTTTGTTTTAATAGCGTGAACGCCATCATCTGAAGTCGGGTGCAACTCAGGGTTAGGTTTTTGTGAACCATAGTACTCTTCATTATGAGGATGAATTTAATCTGGACATACATTCAGACCGCTACAGCAATATTACACGAAAAACACTCTTTCCAGTAAAACACACAGCACTTCTCAGTCTAGTTCAGTTCTGTGCATTTCTCAGCAAGAAATGGTAGGTTGGAGGTGAAGCACAATCAAAACTTAAAATGAAGTTAAAGCGTCAAGTTAGGGCCCTCATACCTGTGCAACAACCACCTGGTGGCTTTAGGAAAACAGCACAGTGGGCAATATATATTTAAGCAGGTAAATACAGGAGAACTCTGTCAAAATTATTTATATTTGCCACAATTCCTGATGCCAGCTGGTGGCACTATGACTATAACTACATAACGTGTAATGATTTAGTCCAGCTAAAGGCGAGATGTTGATGAGAACCCAAGTGCAGTTTACTGAAACAGTGACATAATCCAAAATGCAAACATAATCCAACCAGAGATGACTTGACTTAGCTTGAACAAACTTGAAACACAGACTCAGCAAACATCAGGATTACAACATCAATACTCAACAAGAAACAGTGGCTACATGAGGGCTATATATTCCAAACAATGAAGGTCACATGACAAGAACAAACCAATGAGCTAGCAGACACATGATTTGAACAACCAATGAGAACATGACACATTGAACAAGGGAACCAATTGCAGGAATACAAGAGGGCAAGGGAAGCAAGACACGAACAGCATGAATTAAATAAAAATAAAAGACATGAAAACATGAACATGAAACAAAACCCAAACCCCATGTTATAACATGTTTTAGCATGTTTCTAACTTGTTTAGCATTTTCTGGCTTATTTTAATGTTGTCAGGAGTGCATTACAGTGTGAATCATGTCAATTCCCGTTGCCAGTAAGTGGCGCTATTACTATAACTGTATTACTATATGTGCATGTAAGTGTCTTCAGGACATGTAAAGTTTGTAGCAGATCAGAAATTGTATGCCTGAGTTACAATAACTTCCTTTCTCATGGCGAACATCAAAATTTGTCAGGCTGCCATGGACACGCCCTTCAATGAAAACTCAAGATCTTCACAATTTAACATTGCAAAGGTCTTTAGATTAAACTGACCAAATATAATGATGATTGGATTAAAATGCTAGAAAAGGTTTGTTAAAGTGCAACATTTGAAAATGGCAAAAACTGCACAAAGTTTGCAGAGCAAATTCAAAATGGCTGACATCCTGTTGCGTTAAGGGTTTTGCTCCAAGAGACTTATTTGTAAGTTTTGGCATGTTACACATGTATACTGAATTTCGTACATGTAAGTTGAAATTTTGTAGGTGGTGCTATTGAGCCATTTTGCCACAGTGAATTCTGAAAATATAAACTCAGATGTAAATGTCACCACTTCTGACAAGTGCAAAGTTTCATGAGTTTTCAAGCATGTTTAGGCCCTCAAAAATGTGATTTATTTTGAGGGTGAAGAGGGTCTTCACACTGTCAGTACTCAGGCACTAACTACTAAGTACATTATAATCAAATGTTTCTATACTTGATGGAACACGGGTATTGCATAGAATGGAGAGACAGAGCAAGTTTGTTAGTCAGACTTGATAACATAACTGTGAGATTAAAACCCAGTTTCATCTGTGAGAACTTCACGTAGCACATGATCACAAATGCAAAACATTTATGATGATTAAAGCACTGAATCTATTTCTCTCTCAGTGTGTGTGAAGTTAATTAACCCCTTGTGATTGCCTGTGGGAGAAGTTTAGCCTTTAATTACACTCATCAAATTATAATCCTCTCTCTATGAGTATGTGTGTCCCTTAATCTATGAATAATCCCCTGAAACTCTCAACATCGTCTGTAAATACACAAGTACATCGAGTTTTACCATAAGCTCAGCTCTATCTCACTCTGTCAAGTCCGTAGAGCTGTATGATGTCTTATGCTTCTGATATTTCACAGATTCGACGCATAGAGCCGTTCATGTAAAACCAAACCATGCTGAACTTTTATGAAATGAAGAAGCTATTAAAAGTCTTCTGTAATGGGCAAACCACCCTAAGTTAACCCTCTGGGGTGCGGTGACCAGTCTTGCCACATTCAGCACAGGATTTCTGAATTTCCTAAATTAACCAGGTGTTTGCTGTTTGCACTGTGCCCATTGATCACATTCAAAATACCACAAGAGCTATAGAGAGCAGAGCTCATTTCCGAATGTTTTCGAATCGCTCACACGTACTTTGATGTCATACAACAATCAATCGGCACAGCACAAACAGCTAAAACCTGGATATTTTTGGCAATTTAGAAATCCATGATTAAAAGTCTCCCCGGGAAGTGGCATGTCTGGTCACCCTCTGGGGTCTTGAGGCCCTGGAGAAGTTGTGACATGCCCTGACATTGGTGCTTTTTTCAGCATCTTAAAAACATGATAATGGCTACAGTCTGATTACACTGTAATCAGCACAAACTGGGCTCTTGCATTTAAGAGACAGTTGTAATTTGGTGTTTGATTCTCAATCATTGCAACACTATTCTCAATCACTATTGAACACTTTGTTCACAATCACTATTGAACAAACTGTTTTCTGGCATTAAGCAGCTGTGCAGCGCTGCAATTTTAACGGGATTCATAAAATCCTTTTTTTGACAGGGAAGGCAAGAGATGTTGTCCGAGCTCATTAGCCGTGTTTAGCTGGTAATATACAGTCACGTCTTGTTTTGATTAGAACCAGCAGAATTTGACTTTCTTCACAGCCCAAAATGGTTCGAGGCTAAGGATGAGAATCGCCTTTGATTCAGCTGTAAAATGGCTTGATTTATTGCTCTGGTTGGGTGGTGATATGAGAGCAGATAGGAAGGAGGGCCAAGGCTCATTCACTCCATTTATGACACAGATTGCAAAAATAACATTCTTCCAGCGCTCAGCCACAACATGGGCCATAACTCACAGAGAACGCACGGATCTCAGGGTTCAAATCAGCACAAATACTGCAAAAGACAAAGGACATACTATAACATTGTCAATTAAAGAAGAAGTTCACTTTCAGAATAAAAATGTACATATAATTTACTCACCCCCTTGTCATCCAAGATGTTCATGTCTTTCTTTCATCAGTCGTAAAGAAATTATGTTTTTTGAGGAAAACATTTCAGCTTTTTTCTACATATAATAGAGTTTGAACTTCCAAAATGCAGTTTAAATGCGGCTTCAAACGATCCCAAATGCGTCTGTAAATGATCCCAGCCGAGGAAGAAGTGTCTGATCTAGCAAAATGATTGGTTATTAAAAAAAAAATAAAATGCGGTTTATATATTTTTTAACATCAAATGCTCGTCGTCTTGCTCTGCCTAAACTCTGGTTTAAGGCCGGAAAATTTTAGCTGATCTTATTTTAATTTTAAAATCATCCTACATCACTGTTTTACCTTTTTTGTAAAGGGTGTTTGACCTTCTTTGCATGTTCACTTTGCAAACACTGGGTCGGTACTTCTGCAGCGATGTAGGACGATTTTGAAATGATTTTTGAAGTTGATAAGATGAAATGGGAGTTTTTCGATCTACCCTAACTGCTTTGAACCAGAAATGCACAGACTACTCATGTACTTTGCAGAGAGAAAGATGAGCATTTGAGGTTAAAAAGTATATAAATTGTAATAAAAATAAATAAATAAATAAAATAACTGATAGTTTCGTTAGACAAGACCCTTCTTTGGCTGGGATTGTTTACAGCCGCATGACATTGGATGACAACGGGAACATGCGGGTCACAGGGATGCTGGAACATATGCTAGTATCTTGAGCCATCCAGTTCACCAGTCTGTCTTTCAAGAACACCCAGAGGAAACATGAACACACGGAGAACATGCAAACTACACAGAGACAGACTTCCTGGCTAAGCCAGATCTCAAACTAAGGATGTTCTTGCTGTCAGATGTGAGATGCTACATATTGAGCCACTGTTAATCTGGTGTTCAACTACCTTGTTGAAAAAAAAAAAAAAAACAGCATATACTGGTTAAGTATGATTTGAAGCATGGCAGCTGGTTTTAGCTGTTTTAATCTGGTCCTGAGCTGGTTATAAGCTAGTTATAACCAGCTTATAACCAGTTCAGAATTAGCTTAAACCAGCTCATGGCCAACTAAGAACCATCTTAAACCAGCTGCCATGCTTCAAAACATGCCTAACTAGCATATGCTGTTTTTTTTTTTTTTTTTTTAACAGGGTAATTGACTAGCTAATTTGGTCTAATTTGTTTTTGTCATGACTCTTGTGTTCTGTCCTGTTCTGGTTCCTTAGCATGTGTTTTGTATTTTTTATGGAACTAATTGATCATAGGCCTTACTAAACGAAGCGTACGCATCTTGGTTTTTGAGTGAAGAAAGTATTATTTGTGGATAATTTTGGCAATATTCACTCGAAAATCGAAGTGCATAGGCTGAGATCAGTGAGATCAGTTCCAAAGAAATACAAAAGCTGTAGTAATTGAAAGAAACAAGTTGACAAAAAGGCTGAATCCAAGAATTTTCCAAAAAGGCTGGTCATTTCTGGCCAGGAACAAAAATTAAGTAAAGGACTCTCAGCACAGCACAAGAGTGAAATCCCACCCTTTTTTGTCCAAGGAATGTCACAATCACTGATTAAGTATGAAACAGGGATAACAAACTAAATGATTGCATTTGACACTTCTCTCCGATTCTTCTGATTTTCCAATGGTTATGTAAATAAAGCTTATAATTGAAAATCAGCTAGTACACTGGCCTAAAACATGTCCCTGGAACAACATCATCTGTTGGTCATGAAACATTTCTTTCAAACAATACATCAAAACCCCAATCCAAACCATTAACAACCCATAAAATCAAAAAGAAATGCTAGTTTCAAAATATTTTCTTCAAGCCCCTAATCCTAGTTATAACTTTAAAACCTAATAGGGGTGTTGTTCCAGGACCAACAAAGAGGCTGATTCTGGAATATGTCTAAACTGGCAAATCATTGGACAGTCACGTCACGAATCCTGTAACTGCACTATGAATGTTCCTCTTGAAGGTAAAAGAAGGATCAGTGGAGAACAGAGTGTACAGAACAGAGTGTGTTTTTAATATACAGAGAGGCAGGCAGAATGTGTACGTGTGGGGTTCATTTCCTCTAATACAGAAGCGGTACAACATTTCATCATGGTTGAGATGGTCAGACTCATGGGAGTTTTGCTGGTTATCGCATCATCAGCACCTGCAGCACAGTGCTGAACATACAGAATTAACCAGCGTGAGTGCGAAAGAGACCCTAGCTTTGTGTTCACAAGCAGACAGTTATGGCTGCCCTAAGCATTTTTTGGAATACCATGCATAAAAATGTTCCTACTGCCTGACATATATCACTTAAATAGGCGTCCTGAGAAATCACACCTGGTTCTGTGACAGCACTGTGCTCTGTAAACAGAAAAAAATTGAATCTCCCACAATGTTGCTAATGTTGGTAGTGCATGGACTGCCACTCATTTTGCACATTCAGGTTTGCTTACATTGGATTTTCGCAAATGTCTTTAGAGGGTTTTGGGAAAAAGCAGTAGAGGGAAGTCTGCTGGAAGTTAGCAAGATGGCTAACATTTGGTACAACAGCTTCATTAAAGTCACATGGAATTATTATAGATGTATGGCTTGTTTAGGTTTTGAACTTCTGGTTAAAGCAGCCTTGACTAAAATTGGTAAGAATTTCCTTTCCCTAAAATTACCTACCAAACATTAAAAACAGGCCTTGAATTGAACAGATATTGCATTTGGTGATCAATGAAATATATTTAAGTCCAAGTTCAAGTCACAGCTATACTTTAAGAGTTGTGTAGGACAGTGTCTCAAATGGAAACAGACAGGAAAAAGTGCACCAGGAAGCACACACACACCAAAAAACACGCATATCCACACGGACCGTGAAATAAAAACCTTTCTCTCTACGGACTCCCACTTTGGGCCATGTGTTGGACATGAAACATTCCAGAAGCGTTAAATGATTCCTGAAGGAAATCCAATCCCCATGCTTCTTGCAGACCTGCAGCGTGTAGGCTAGCCCTCCATTCACTGGTTTTCTGTGGTTCAAAGGTGTTTACCATGAAAACCTCCTGTGCCTTTTCCCACATCCCTTCCTACGTTACAGGTAAACGTCCATAATCGTTTGCGTCTCGGCGTGTGGCAGCAGAAAATCTTTGATGAATGAAGAAACCCCCTGTGAAGGCGACCAGGAGTTTCTGAGGGGCCTTGATAATTCATCAAAGACACATCGATAGACCCTTCAATTCTTCACAGAAGGTCTCACGCACTTAACACACGACTCAGATGATCTGAACTTTCGCCACACTCTTAGAGCAAAGGATGCTAGGACAGCCTCTATGGCAGTTTGATGTGGCTGTTTCCTGAGCCGCAGGCCATAAGGAGATTTGATTCAGACCGTGAACATTTCAAAATTGTTGTGTGACACAGACTCTAAGCATTCTCTGAAGGTTTCTCATTTTAGTCCCATCTGACAGTGACTAAATAGATGTGTATGTGCACCCACAGTGAGTAGAAAAAGTTATTAGTCAGTTTCATGCTAGCAGCTTTAGACCGGGAGCCTTTGAGATGATATGAACATGACTGGCAGATGCCCGCTGAAGGGACACTCATTAACACACACCAATGTCAATCAACACACTCTATTAGTTTTACCTTTCAGGCAACAGTTTGTGTTCTGAAACCTTCATATCCCTTTGAAGATGATCAAGTTCATCTGGGATAACTAGTGAACACAACTTGATAGTTGCTCCAGGTGATCTATCACTCTGCAGAGCTTAGAATCAATCCCTGTTCACATATTACTTCCAATCGCAGACTCATCATTGGTTGGTAAAGTAAGTCAGTCTGAGTATAAAGTAGAGTTGGGGTACTCAAGTAAGTCAGTCTGAGTATAAAGTAGAGTTGGGGTACTCAGACTCGTACTTGAGTCCGGTCTCGAGTACAATTTTTAGGCGACTCAAACTTGTCATGGACTCGGATGCATTTTTACTCTGACTTCATTTGGACCAGAGCCTTTCAGACTCAGAAAAAAATGCATGATTTTCTAATAATTCAACGGTCCATCATCAATTATTCCTTATATAATGCAATTTATTGTAATTAATGTAACTATAAATGCATTCAAAAATAAAACAGGTGTGCGTTTGATGTGACTTTTGGAAAGTATATGTAGGGCTTTATACACAGTCTGTGCCATTGTAAAAACTAGGTTTATCCCTCACAGCCTCATTTTCTTCGAAGTAAAAAAAAAAAAAAAGTCATATTAAACCCAAAACACACACAGCCACAATCAGAAATAAAAGAGTTTCAGTCTGTTTCAGTCTGAAATATGTCACATAACAAAAGTCAGACATAACTTCTGTTACATGACTTTAAGTTTGCTAAGCAGCGCATGGACACTAATTATGAGATGACGTGAAATCAAAAATCAAAAGGGCAAGATCCACTAGAGATTTGCCTTTTTTACATTTCAATTGACATTGCGTTTTTTCTAGTTGTAACATTTAAAAACAGGGGTGGCCTAACTCAGTCCTGGTTCTTGGCTTAGCTCCAGCTTGCCTCAACACACCTGCCAGGGGGGTTTCTAGTATGCCTAGTAAGAGCTTGATTAGCTGGTTCAGGTGTGTCTGATTGGGGCTGGAGCTAAACTCTGTAGGACACCTCCCTCCAGGACTGAGTTTGGGCACCCCTGGGTTAAAACAATTTTAAGATATTGACCAACAATAGTGTTTACTTGGACTCTGACTCAACTCAGACTTGGCCCTTTGGGATTCGGACTTGAGTCTGACTCCGCCCATTTCAGACTCAGACTCGTCTTGGACTTGATTGGTTAAAGACTCAGACTTGACTCAGACTTGACTTAGGTGGACTCGAACCCAACACTAGTATAAAGTTAACAAATTTTCAGCATTTTTTGTATAATATTGTTGCAAACCAATTCTATTGTGGAGCAGAATGTGGCCATGCTTCAAAAAGTATGCCATATGGATACTTTTGACATAATACAGTGCGCCAAAAGTATGTAAAATTAGATCAGGGCTGTCCAGTCTGGCTCCTGGAGGGCCAATGTCCTGCAAATGTTAGCTCCAGCCAGCTCCAACATACTTACCTGGAAGTTTCTAGTGAGTCTGAAGACCTTGATTACTTTGGTTCAGGTGTTGGAGCTAAACTCTGGAGGAAAGTGGTCCTACAGTAACAGGTTTGGACACCCCTGACTTAGATACTACCCCCATATGTGCATGCATTTTGGAAGATAGTTGGTCCTCCCTTTGCCACAATACAAGGTCATAAGGGGGTTTCACGCCATGTAGTTCTAGGAACTGGTGGTTACTAGAGAAAAAAACTTCCCCCTCAGCCCGTTTTCCTGGTTGCATTCGCACTGAAAGCAGGAACTCTTAAGCAGCCAACAGTGACGTCTTTATTCACAGCATTTACAAACATCAACAACCAATGAATGGAGGACACCATGATTTCTGATAGCCAGTCAGTGTACACTTATGTCACTGGTAGTTCCTACAGAACTGTTTTAGACCCTACTCTGAAGTACGAGCTAAATTCTCCTAAATGGTGTTTCTAGAACTAAATCTTTCCCTAGTTCCTGTGATGCAAACCTACCAAAAACAGGTCTTTCCGCCAATAGTTCTAGAACAGGGATAGGCAACGTCGGTCCTGGAGTGTGGCTTAGGGTTGGAACTAAACTGCAGGACAGCGGCACTCCATAGGTCATTGCCTATCCCTGTTCTAGAAACTATGAAAAGGTTTCATCCCTATACCAGGGATGCCTAAACTTGGTCCTGGAGGGCTGGAAAGTTTCAAGTATGTCTAGTAAGTGCATGATTAGCTGGTTCAGGTGTGTCTAATTGGGGTTAGAGCTGAACAATGCAGGACACTGACCCTCCATGACTAAGTTTGGGCACCCCTGCCTTATACTGTTCTGAGATGGTTTTCCTAAATCTATTTTTCAACACTGCTTCTGAAGGCACAATAACGACACTCACTACTCTTCCTTATTAAACACTCCTGATTCATCAGCTTGTTAGTAGAGAATACAAGGTCTGAAATGGATGGGTCATACAAGGAAGACATCCAAGATCTGATGTGACTCCAGGAACGGGTTGAGAAAAACTGATCTAGATGTTGATACATCTAGAATGAATGCAGGGTTTGGCTCTTATTCAGACAGAAGTGCATCAGACATTGAGGTTGGGTTATTGGACCTGGCTTGCAGCCACCATTCCAATTCCACTGCTCCAAGTTGGTCAATAGTGGTAGGGATTGGTGTAAGACTCAGAAAACCATTTCTATGTGGATGTTACTGTACTGTTATTTGGGATGGTAATGCTAATATATTTGATATTTAGGGTTAGGTTTGGCTAAGAGTACAATTTAGAAAGACATATTGGGATGTTGTTCCAGAATAAATAAGAATTTTAAAAGGATAGTTCACTGAAAAATGAAAATTCAATCAGTAATTACGCACCCTCATGTCATTCCAAACCCGTAAGACCTTCGTTCATCTTCGGAACACAGAATAAGATATTTTTGATAGTGCATACCTGTGGTGTTGCTGACGCAGGAGCCGACATTGGCCTAGTGTGCTATTTGAGTGAAGTAATATCTGATCATCTTCCATAACGTTGCCGCTATTTACATCTCATACTGTATGTAAACACTTATGTTATCAAGGCAATGATTGACACAATTGTATTACAATCTCTGTTATCAGCCACTTAATGGAAAATTAAACCATACACGTACCGAATGGGTGGATCGGCACAGAATGAAACAGTTAGGCTACGAGAACAGGCCTAGCAGTGGAAAAGCGACTTAAATATCCAATCGAAAAAAAGTATTCCGTGTATTCTAATTTACCTCCATGCATTCTAAAACAGATTCCTTATTGAAATACATTCAAATATATTTTTAACTTCAGGTGCTCTCCAGATTTCCTGGTCTTGTTCCGATTTGGTTGTAAATGATGTCAGGATTGAGTGTTTTTACAGAATGTGTATAGAGGGAGGTTTTACAGAGCTTGTCTGGCACCCTCTGGCCTTCTCCCCAGAGCCCCACACATCGCTAACACACACACACCACTCACCAACATGCTCATAAGCGCAGGTGTTTGTTTTTAATTGGCTAGTTAGCTGAGAGACATGTCTTACCTGACTGCTTACCGCTGGTGCGTATCTCATTGCGATGAAGAGCCGGTGGAGCCTGTCAGGGCTCAGGGCCCGACACACGCAATTTGAAGTGGCACTTTGTCAGCAATTAGCCTAGATTTAGTGTCCTCATGTTGGCGCCCTGACGGGATTGTTAGGAGATGTCACTGACCTCTATTTTTTTTTGGAGCAAGTCACTGGTTTTCATGGGGTTTGCAGTGGGTGAGGTTTACAAATCAGTTGATAATCAAAAAAAAAAAAAAACATTCCTTTCCAAATATGGAGGTAGAATGACATCACTGGAACATGTCAATATGAGAGAGCTCTCTGTTCTTCCTAAATAGATTGTGAATTGATGTTTACCTAACCACCAGACTAACTTCATTGTGAGGTATATCTGTTATGCTGAAGCTGAATGATATTTAAGCTTGCTTTCGGATATGGTGGTTAATGTTTGTGTCATGGTTTGTAGCAGCTGGTGTTTGATGTTTCTTTATGGCACATTCAGCATTGTATGAGATGTATTGTTGTTAGAGGATGAGTCAGAATCCAGTATCCAGTATGTCAGTTTGACACTTTGACGTGGTGTTACCGTGACACATCACTTGCACAAAGAAGTACACTGTGTATTTTCCATGTTTATTTTTCCTCTGATATGAATCAGATGACGTTTCAAAGCCATATTATTTTCATCAGCTGCTGAAAACCTGCAGTGTCTGAAAAGTGAATTCATAGCACAACAGGATGTGTGACTCTCTCTTTTATTTTTACGGCATTTTTTTTAATAGATGCTGTGATGGTGTTACTGAGCTTTCTTGCTGTCCTCCATGTAAGAAATATCCAGTATCCAATCTAACCAATATGGATTCTTATACTGTTACAATACAACTAGTTCTCTCTAAATGTGAAGACATAAAATCTTTTTTTTAAATTACAAATGTTAAATTTTTAAAGATTTTTTAGTAACACTTTATTTTGAGGTGTCATAATACAGAATAATTACCTAATCAAGTACTTAGTAGTAGCTGTTGTACTTACATGAAACAAAATGTACTTACCATGTAACCATGTAAAAAGTTATGGATCAGCCTGTAATTGCAGTTTGTAATTACGTAGTTACATACGTGTTGCACACTTTATACAACGTAAATAAAAATGTAAGTACACGAACATAAGCTACTTAAAAGATTGTACTTAAGTGTACTTCATGTGTATCTATACGATACACCTTATCCAGCTGCACCTTAGTTTGATTTAACCCACCAGTACACAACTTAAATACATGTAATACCTTTCTAATTACATTAAAAGTACAGACTATTACACAGGCATAAGCTACTTAAATTAAAGTGTATCAAGATTATACTTAAGTGTACAAGTAGCTGTGTAACAGACTCGGCCTGTTACTATGTGTAACATTACATCTATATAATTAAACTATAATTACAGGCTGTTCCATAACTTTGGTAAGTACATTTTGTTTCATGTAAGTACAACGGCTACTACTTAATTAGGTAATTACTCTGTATTATGGACACCTTAAACTAAAGTGTTACCGATTTTTTTTTTTTTTTTTTTTTTGGCGGGGATATTTTTATACATGGGATATTTTATCCCCTTATATTACCTTTAATATGGCACTAAACTGTCATAGATGCAAAAGAAAGTAAAGAAAAAAAAAGGTTACAAAATTTGACTTCGTGTGAACAGACCTTTTACATGGGTCAGTCAGCATAATTTTTAATGAATATCTTGATTACCATTGAGTCACCTATAACCTTGCCATGTGCAAAGACCTAAACCATTATTTTCTCTCTTAATTTCAGCACAAACTCATGATTGCGTCCTTCTTCTTCATAGAAAGGTTTGTTATATTTTACAGGCCACTTAAATCCACGAGCTAAGGAACCTACAGCTGTTCCCTCTGAATTTCTGCCATTCATAAAAAGACATGAAATCACCCATTTTATACATTTATAGACAGCACAAGCTCTTTTCCACAGTCCAGTGACACTCATAAACACAGACTGTCCCTCACTGTACTTTTATAATGCAACCCAATCACTCGCGCCAGGATGCCAAGAACCACCTCACTCATGTCCCAAAGACTCTGACAAACGGATGAGATTTATGGATTGAATCTGGATCCTGCCCTTTGAGTAATTTATAGTACCATATACGTTATTGTAAAATGGATAGCTTTGACCGTAAATTTTGATTGGATGTGCCGGTTGCAAAATGCAGATAAATGCACACCTGTGAACACATTCTGCATTAATGCAGCAAGTTAAGCATTTTGGCAACTGTAAACAGATTCAGCTTGGCTAGCAAATTGTATTACTTGGCAAATATGGGTCGAATGGCATTTGTTCGATTACTGGATTACTTTATAAAGCATTACATCAACCAGTTGCCTAAAATTAAACTGTATTACAATTTAGATCATGTTTTATGTTGGGGAAAAAAAGAGTCTAGCTAGGTTACAAAAGCCTTGGTTTATAAAGATACCACCCTTGCCAATTTCAGTTAAGCATGCTTGCCAGAGCCTCTGTCTCATTTTCACTGTACCTTATATGGAACACTCTCTTTCTGTCTAAATCCATCAGACCTTACACTGACCCTTTATTTTGCATGTTAAACATTAACACATACGCATGGCTGCATTCCTGAGAAGGAATGAGAATTATGAAAGGTTCACACAACGGTCTACAGCTTCTGAAAGAAACGTGTGAATCATAAGAATCTGACAGGCTTCACATTATAGCCCACAAAACCGTCTATTCACAAAACATTTTGCAAGAATGTTGTTGTAACATAATCTGCTTCTTTTTTTTTGAGCACTTTGCATTGAAATGTTCACTCATTCCTATTTTTCAGTACATTTACTATTGCTAGAGCATTGCAGCTCAGGATCTGGAACAATGAACATGAGCTGGGCAGTATTTTCTTAGTTCTGGTCTGGATGTGACGCAGACCAGATATGAAAATGTTGTCATAATTTCATAACTCTCATGTCATTTCAAACCCATATGACTATACTGTTTGGGGGTAACACATTACAAGTAACGCGAGTTACGTGATCAGATTACTTTTTTCAAGTAACTAGTAACGCATTACTTTTTAATTTACAAGAAAATACCTTACAAGAAAATACTTTTTCAAATAAGTAACACCAGCTACTTTATTTTCCCATTTACTGACTGAATCTCCTGTCCCAATGTTGAGAGAAATCAGGAGTAAGTGCAGAGGCGTTGTGTGTGCATGGTTTCTGTAGTTCTAGACTAAATGTGAACATGCATTTACTCATCTCACTTGCACAAAAACAGATTCAGTATTCCTCCAAAAGAATAAAGAACCATGAAATGCAAACTCAGAATATGATGCAAATCTGCATTAATTAAATGGTAAATAATACAAACTAACATTCCTCTGCATTCTGCTGTACAGGCATAAATGTTCTTTTCCTTCAGCCTGAGGCTGATTCATTTCACTTTTTGGTATTTTTTATTCAAAAACAAACAAGGAATCCCAGCCCAAATTTGAAAAATAACGCAAAAGTAACATAATGAATTTCTTTCCATAAAAAGTAACTGAGTAACGTAATTAGTTTTTTTTTTTTTTTAAATAACGCATGTCACTGTATAAAACAGCAAGAATAGCTAAATATTCCTCCTTCTGTGATGAACAACAAATGGAATATATTTGCTTTCTCTTTGTGTTAACATATTAATATGTCACACGATTATCCAGTTTAAATCAATGTGATAAATGAGTTAGGTCAAAAGTAATCTAAAAGTAATCAAAAAGTAGTCCGATTATATTACCTAAAATGTGTAATGGATAACATTACTAGCCCTATTCAGACGGTAATTGTTTCTCATGTGGATGGCAATTTATTCACAGTTCTGTGATTCTACAAACCCGGAAACTGAGAATTTGTAATTGATTTCTTGTAAAGTCAGAGATGTGGATTCAGATGGCAATTAAATTACCACACAACCTTGGTGTTTGTCAAAAAACAGTAGGTAATTCAGCCAGGGACTGAAAAACACTGACTCAATCAATACAATTGTTTTATCTAGCCAGCCATTGACAGGAACTAATGTGGAGTAGATGATCAGCAAATCAAGCAAGCTTTATTCAAAACTTCCGTTTCCTCCATACAAGTACAGCATAGATATTTATATTTTAAATATTTATAAAGAAGACCTATTATGCCCCTTTTTACAATATGTAATATAAGTCTCAGATGTCACCAGAATGTGTCTGTGAGGTTTCAGCTCAAAATACAGATCATTTATTATATAATTTTGAAAATGCCTATTTTGAGTGGAAGCAGAAACACACTTTCGTGCTTGTCTCTTTAAATGCAAATGAGCTGCTGCTCCCCGCCCCCTTTTCCAGAATAGGGTTGTGCCTTTACAGCTCGCACCCTTTTGCTAAAAAATATCAGTTTGGTTTTGATTATCATGTCTGTCGCACTGAAATCATGTTTTAATGTCAGTTTAAACTTCTGTTATAGGGTTTTTAAAAGCGCACACATCCGAAGTCAAGTCAAGTCAAGTCACCTTTATTTATATACCGCCTTTAACAATACAGAATTGTGACAAGGCGGCTGTACAGTATTAAATAGGAAACAGTACATCAAAAATGCCAAAGGCAACATTAAACACTCACTTTATAGGTAAAGGTAGTTAATCAAAAACAATAAAATAAAATGCAATATTGTGTTAAGAGAAAATGTCCCCAACTAAGCAAGCCAGAGGCGACAGCGGCAAGGAACCAAAACTCCATCGGTGACAAATGGAGAAAAAACCTTGGGAGAAACCAGGCTCAGTCGGGGGGCCAGTTCTCCTCTGGCCAAAGTTCCCGTGGTCTTGTGCCGACAGCCGTCTAGGTGATGTGGTCTTCACTGTGGATCCGTCTCTGGGGCTCATCTAGTTGATGTGGACTCCGCTGACATTCAGGGCTGTAGAGGTCGTCTCTAGGTGCTGATCCACCGTCTGGGCTGGGTTCGGACTGGATCCGGGGGACTGCAGTGACCATCTGATCTGGATACGGACTGGATCTGGTGGTTAATGTGACCTCGGAATAAGAGAGAAACAGACTAATATTAGCGTAGATGCCATTCTTCTGACGATGCACTGAGTACATCGGATGTTATGGGAAGTGTTCCCGGTTCCGGTTGACCTAATTAGTGCAGCCTAACAATCCTTTAACGGATTTGAATTATAAGAATGTGGATTTGTTATGTGTAAGCAAGGTTAAAGAGATGGGTCTTTAATCTAGATTTAAACTGACAGAGTGTGTCTGCGTCCCGAACATTGTAGGGTAGATTGTTCCAGAGTTTGGGCGCTAGATAAGAAAATGATCTCCCTCCCGTGGTTGATTTTGATATTCTAGGTATTATCAAATTGCCAGAGTTTTGAGAACGCAGCGGACGTGAGGGACTATAATGTGATAGGAGCTCGCTCAGGTACTGAGGAGCTAAACCGTTCAGGGCTTTGTAAGTAATTAGCAAGATTTTAAAATCTATAGAAGCACAGAAAGCAGCTGTCACATGGCATGTAAGTACTAAACTTTATGTCTTGTTGCACTTAATCTGCCAAATACACTCAAGTTTATGTTAAAAACACACAGGAGTTACAAAAACAGTCAGCTGTGTCTGCGAAGGTAAACAGCTGAAAAAGAAATAGCATGTTTATATTAGATCTGTGTGGTAAATAAATCAATGAATCCACTGCTGTCAGAACAGTTAGCATGCTCTGCGCAAACTTTTGCAATGGTGTTAGAACTGGTACACCGTTGATGCTTGCGAAAACAAAATGGCGGCGCTGTGAGTGGGAACGTGCAGATTAAGGGGCGGTAATATTGTAATAAGATCCCCTTCCTATGTCACGGGGGTGTGAAATCTGAATGGCTCATTTTTTTCACATGCTTGCAGAGAAACGCTTACCAAGACAAAAAAATTTGTTTTCTGGGGTGGTAGATGCACCGGGGACCAGATTTTCATGATATGTCACCTTTAAATTCTGTTGATATACAGTATGCAGCAAATCACCACAGCAACATTACCATATTCCAGATATGATCTGTAAGTGTGTTTTATCTTCTTGGTTCATACATCCGATATGGAAGAAATTATTCACCCTGAACCGATGATAGTAAGAAGACAAGAATATGAGATATGATAGGGGTGCACGGCAGGATGCTCAGGTTTCTGTGGGTGGGAATCCCCCCGTTTCAAATCAAGCTGAATTTGCTGATGGTGGACTTGATCAAAACAGTCTTCAACAAAGGACTGCTGTTATCTCACTGCCTAAAATGACAGTCGGCAGTCACCAAGATGCAGTCACAGTACGCGTCTATGACATATGCTGAATTGTGAGCATTTCTGACCATTTTTTTACACAAAAGTAATCATTTGTTTGTTAATTGGGCTACACTTGGTGACAATGTATGTTTGTTGTTGCATGCATTCTTTAAAGTTCATGTATGTTGATTTGTATGCTAATTATTCACATCTGTGTGTTTGGTCATTTGCTTAGCTTAGCTTCTATATCTATATCTATATAATGTATTACAAAATTAATTCAAACCAAATAAGTTCCAAGTTTTGGTTAAGTTCCCGTATTTATAAATTATGCACATAAAGTTGTTGCAGATGCAATCAGTTGCTTAAAACAACGTGATGACAGACTTGACAGAAAAGGGAAAATAATAATAATAATTCAAGTTCTGAAGTGGTTCACTGCAAAACACTCACCAAGAAAAAGTTCAGTAGTCCAGGTCACCTTAATATCTAACCATCACTGCACACACTATTCACACTCGTGCTTAAAGATTTCACAAGAAAACATCTGGCTAAATGCCTCTCACGCAGATTTCTGTTCAATTACTGTTCTTTTGCACATCAAACAGCACACAAAAAAGAAAAGAAAGAAACAGACTTCTCCACATTCCGGCAGCGTGCCTCACTCCGGACAAACTTCACACACCTTCCTCTCTCTGTTTCCAACCTGTTCTCTCTTTCCACGGCCAGCGCTCAGGGAGTCGCACATGAAAGAGCCGTCTATAAAAGAGAGCTAATCTCCCGGTTCTTAAAACACGCTGCGTTTATTTTTACAATCTGCAGCTGCACCTCCCCAGCACTGCCAGTTACGTGTGCTTGCATGCATGCATGTGTGTGTGTGTGGAAAGTGCTCTGGAGTTGAAATTGAGAAGAAATGTAAGAACATATGATGGAGAAAAGAGAAAGAGACCTTTATTGTTCTCCTGAGAGGGATTATATTTTCACATTTTCTCAGGCCTTCACAAAATCTGCAGTTCAGACACTAAAAAGAAAACTCAACATGCTACCCATTTGCAGTGCTAATTTTTGAATAAAAATTTAGCTTTAACACCAAACCCTGCTGGAAAAAGTAGCTTAATCCAGTCTTAGCTGGCGTTAACTTGTTTAGACTCAAATCTTGATCAAGCTAGGTTTCTTACCTCAGCAAATTTGACATCTGTCTCTCTTTTGACCAGTGCAATCAATCTCTCAATTTTTTTCCCTGTTTTGGAAAGGCTATCATGTTTATCTTTTGCTGTTGGGGCAAATGAGAACACAAAAATATTTGTACATTTGTGGTAGTTTTCCATTCACCACTACTGAAGTTTACAGCTATTATGACTTCAGCTTCTGCGAACCCTGGTCTAGTGCTTAAACCCCCCTCTAAATCTAGCAAAACAGATCAACTAACCAATTGGCCAGGCTGGGAGACCAACTTTTCACAACAGGAAGTCACTGAGGAAAAGTGTTTCTCGTGCACTGGGATTGTGAATCAGGTTGATTGTTCACCAAAGGTCACAAATCATGGACTCATATGCGGAGTGAGAGTCAGGGTTGAGCTCTGTGGCCCATATTATGAGGTCCCACCCTGAAATGCAGCCTGACCCTTGAACTCTTCTGGGTTGACACCTGCTCAGTCGTCTACTTAACCCGCTATGAGTTCAACAGGGTTTTCCTGGTCAGCGTTAAGGGACTCTAGCAAATGTCTGACTCCTTGTAGAACATCTGCAAAAAGATTGAAGTTCATTAGTTCATTAGATTAAAGTTCAATTGCTTTTGGTCTGTCCCTTCTGTTCAAGTGAAATTAGTTAACAAAAAAAAAAAAAAATTACCAATTGGTAGTTGCACCTCTGTTTTAAATGTGTTTTATTCCAATTGCTGTTTTATTCAAATGGAGTGGAGATGCAAAGTGCTAGATGTGTCTATCCACCTTCTTCTTCCTGTAAGAGTTGGTGCAGTCATTTGTAAATATTATGGGTCTGGCTTACGGTCTCATCTGCGTCCAGTTATTTTTAGCTGTACAAAACAGCTAGTTTTGCTGCTTAATTTTGTAATTTGGTTTGTTTTACCATATTATTTTAACGTATTATATTAATTATGAGCACACTGGTTTGTAGAGCTGTTATTCTTCTCAATTTTCCCTATAGCAGACAATGAACCAGAGGTCTCAGCCATAGGCTTACTTCCACGTTGAAAAAGATAGATAGGATTTCAGTATGTCTACACTGGGAAATGAATGTTGTTGTGTCATGGCATAACAGTTTTAAGCTGTCTACACTAAATGTGTTAAAGTGAAGGTTTGTCGGCAATAGCACAACCCTTACCAAAAAGAACTATACTTCAAGTTTATTTTATTAAGTATACTTAAGTAAAGTTCAAGTATATTTTTAAGTATACTTTATGTGGTAAGTATACAAATATCAGTGTACTAGTAGTATACTTGTAAGTGTACTATTTCAATACTCCTTTTGACAAAATTGGCCCACTTTCTAGTATATAAAAGTATACTTTTAAGTATAATAGTAGTAAACTTTGAGTACACAACTAGTTTACAGCTATGTTTTTAGTTTATACTGCAACTATACTAAAAGTGAACTTATAGGTATACTGATAGTTTACTAATTAAATACTTGTAGCATTTTTAGTACACTTTGAAGTATAGTTTCAGTAAACTACTAGATTAGTAGTTTTATACTGCAAGTATACTCATAAGTTTTCTTTAAGTGAACTTTACATCATACTTTAAGTATACTACTATGTCCCTGTTTAGGTATTAATTTTGTATATATTTTGTTATATGAATATCTGAACATACAAAACAACAAAAGAAAGAACATGGTATCTGCTTGTAAACAAAAACATTTTATTCATTCTTTTTTATAAACACTTGAATGTGGGTAAAAAAAAAAAAAAAAACCTGAAAAAAAGACTGAATTTGATTCAGAATGATAATCAAAATGTAGATGGAGTCGATCAACATCTCAAAACTTGGGTTGACATTTTATTCCATAATGTTACACAGTTTTGATGCTTTTTTATATCTGATGATAGTGTTAGATTACATGTGTGGAAGCATCTGTTGTTTCAGTTTCTTCTTCACTTGTGTTTTTGGAAATTCTGTACAGAAAATGTGTAATAGCGCCGAAAGTATACTTTCCTATTTTTAGTTTAAAAGAAGTAAAAGAGAAGTACTAATAGCACACTTGAATAAACTTCTTTTTCATAAGGGGAGTGTGTGGAGTATAGCAGAAACAAAGTAATCTCATTGCAATAACTATCTCACGTTTTGACGAACTGGGGCTTAATTTGTATCAGTTTATACTATGTTATTTGTATGTTTTTGTATGATCTGCTTATGCTTCAGTGATGGTTATGTTTAGGGGTGGGGCTAAGGGTGGACCTTCATTCTTTTCCCTAAAAATCTCATATGTGAAATCACCAACTTCTAAAATTGTTATGTTTTTGGATTGGCAGAAATCTCAGCAGTTTACAGTTGAAACAAACACTAGAGGAAGTTAAACTCATACAAATTTCATTCCCTTTCACACAAAGTATGATTTACAGGGCTAGAGTGTGGCCTAATTTTCACACAATTCCTTGCATAATATTATGTTATTACTTCAAAATGATTTTAACATACTGCAAGATTTGAAAACTGATACTTTTAAACATTAGCATCACATGTACAGCTTCATATGTATGGGTTTTCTGACGCAGTAGGTTTGCTTGGTAGCTCACCCGATACGGCGTTGCACTTGTGAGGTGAAGTGCTCCGGTATGAATCCTGTGAAACTATAATTTGACAAAACAGCTCAAACCTACATATAAGAAAGTGAAAACACCACAGTTGCAACATTGAATGCATTTTATATCATTTTTGCATTCACTAACACTATTGGGTTAGGTGTAGGGATTATGATATTTTCTAACACAATAGAGCATGACACTCATGACACACATGGATATTTGATTTCTGAAACGTCATAAAACCTACTTGAAGTAACATAATAAAGGGGTTCCAAGACATGCCTGTACTAACGTAATAAAAACGTGGCCATGGTCACGTATTGAACGCATGTTTTAACTTTGAAACTTCTGTGGAACGGTTATTAAGGCACATATGTGTTCTCAGAAATGTTGCCACAAGCATGTATTTTTTGTTAGCATGGGTTGCCTCAAATTGATGTCAAATTCTTCAACGCGGAAGTACACCTATGGGCGATAGCTACTAAATAACAAGAAAAATAACAATCTGCAGTAAATGGTAAAACTGTTTGCACTACAAACCAGGGTGTTCATAATTAAGATAATACATTAAAAGAACATGGTAAGACACAACAACTTGCTATATTAAACAGCAAAACAAGCTGTTTTGTACAGCTAAAAATAGCTGGACGCGGAGGAGACTGGAAGCCAGACCCATAAAATTAATGAATGGCCGCGCCCACTCTTATGGGAACAATAAGGTGGATAGAAGAAAACAAATTACGTTATTGCCCAATACGCTGCCCCTTGTGGCAACTCTACAGAAGACAACAACATGAAATCAACTTCTCATTCTTAGAAGCGTTTGTGCTCACATACTTGTGGAGAGTGTTTCAGGTCTCACCATCAAGACAAGGGGCACCCCTCCTTTAATTTGTCCTAAATTTGTTCTCCTGTAATATTTTCTCATTTTCTACTCCCACAATCTCCTTATTCTTTCATTCTAGTTCTGTTCTTTATTGCTCTGCGAAATGACTGAGGCAGTCTAATTATCTGTGCATTTGCATGTGTACTGCACTAAAATTTTCCAGGATTCAGTTTCTGAGAGATAGTAGTGTGTGTTTGAAGGAAAATCCATCAATATATTTTCAACGAGTACTTGAGTTGAGGATGCATGGATGCACGTACTATATGCTGGAATTGATGTGCGTGTGATTAATGTGTGTTGTCCAGTATGAAGTGTCCGGGTTCTTTTATCAGGAGTTTAGTGGGGCAGGTTGAATCTCCAGCACATGTCTGCTGTTCACCATAGCAGATAACACAACCATCACACTGTTGTCACGGTCACAGATAAAACACTCACACACACAAACACTTCACACCTCATACATCACCATTACACAGCATGCCTTGGGAATGAAAGCATGTGATTATTAGAGTCACCTGTGTTAGTACCTATATTCACAGTTTGATATGTTTTAAAGCTTTGTGTTTGCTTCATGTTTGTTTGTGTGTGTGACAAACCTACCTGTTATTTCCAGCCAAATGAGCTGAAAAATGAATGAGCTGAAATGTCTACCTACCAATGCTACAAATGCAAAGGTTTCTTTTAGGGTTTGCAGGTGGCAATACTTTGAAAAGCAATGTGTGTGTATGCAGTTATAGATGATAGTATCTACCAAAACCAGCAATAATCTTTCATTACATTTAATCAAACTGAAAATAATCCCTTTCTTCTTTCACTCAGCTCACCTCTTCACTTTTTGTTCAATGTACCGTGTTGCGTAAATCGTCCACTGAGATTCTGAGATTACCAGTAGGACCACACACACGTGCACACACATGGTCATGTTTGCAGTTTAAATAAGACTGATTAGAAAGCAACAGCTCTTCATTGGTCCTCTTACCAAAAGTATACTTGATGTTCATTTTATTACACAAAATTAAGGTCTGTAAGGTCCAAATATATTTTATGTGTTAAGTATAATAAAAGAAATGTACTAGTAGTAGACTTGTTAACTCCTGTATACTGTTTTAGTACTTCTTGGGACTGAATTGACCAACTTCTAGTTTAGAAACATTTTTTTTTTTTTTATGTGTACTTTAAGTATATTGGTAGTTTAAGTACACAACTAGTTTTTCTTTACTACAGCAACTATGAAAGGGTTTCCGTGTGGGTAAGTGGGGCAGATGTGGCCTCTTTGTAAGTATAAGCTAAGTATACTTGAGTATAAATGTGTTATTTATATCTCTGATATGAACATGAAAAGTAGTTTTAGGGTATACTGTATTATTTTTAGTTTAAACTAAATAATAGCAACGTTGAATAAACTTTTTCGTAAGGATCAGCTTGCTTCATCTGAAATACTGTATTGATTGACCCCATTTTTTTGGGTTTCTGGTGAACAGCATGGATACACTGGTCTAAGCTGGTCTTTTCAACAGTGCACATACAGAACCACATGTTGGCGTGTGTTTTCAAAGACTCTTGACTCTCATTGGACAGCGTCTCCAGTGCTCCCCACTTTTCAAACACAATTAAGCCTGATCCATATAAACACACCACGGATGGCCCAATCAATCCCATCCACATGGTCCAATGTGCTTCTCGTCTAGAATCAGCACGGATTTCATTTCTATCCTCAAGACCTCCAGAAACCCCCTCAGTTTTGCGCATACATATTAGGGACCATGAACTGTGGTTGATGTCCGTGGGTGTTTGTTTTCGGAGTTCGGTGTCCCTTTATCATGCTCACGAGGGGTTTGGTTTAATAGTTGCATTTGGAAAATGAGCCACCATTAAATCCAATGACGACCATTTAAGCAACGCTAGCTATTAGCATGTGTGTACGGCGAGTGGTAGCACTTGTCCACACAAACAAGTGCTTGAACAAACAGCTTGTCAGGTTTCTTGTTCTCTGCATTCTCCCCTTCATTGCTTCTTGAACACCGTTGAGACTTTGGCAGAGATTGCAACCACCTGTTCCCGTGGCCCTTCTAACCTCCCTACCCATGACTCCCTGCATCTCCCCATGCCACACTTTTTGTAATTTTGGATTAAATTCATTTATATGTTGCGATAATTGTCCCTAATTGTTTCTTTGAAGGCGACCGAGGCGTTCGGGACATCTGGCCGACACATGTCCTGCATTCGTGAGGCGAGCCGTGCTTCCAAACGCTTATGAGAGGGCAACTTTGTACCCAGCGGGAAATTTGTTCTCCCCCGGCCTTTGGGGCAAATCAACGGCGAGCACGGTCGATCTCTTTCAGTTGGGATGGTGACATTTTGACCCTGGTTAGATGATAAACATTGCATGAAACCACAGCCCCCCTCAGATCTATTGCGTGCTGCCGTTTCAGGAAAGAGTGTTCTGGGATAGCTCAACCTGCTGACCCTGATGGTAAAAGTAAGGCGCTAATACCCTCATTGGGAATCTTTGAGTTTCTCCACGGGGAATAGGTGTCCTGCAATCCATTCTTTTCAAACACAGTTAGGCCAGATCCATCTGAACATGGCACGCATGGCCCAATCAATTCTATCCACATGGTCCAGGTCTGTAGTTCTGGGAAAACTCAACCTGTTGACCCTTGATGGAGAAAATAAGGAGCTAATGGTGAAGTCTCACTGCATGGAATGGATGTCTGGACCTGCAGAGCAACCTTCAGGAATGTACGGAAGCTCTCTGGATTTCCCCGTGTGATTATAGATTCCTCATAAGAACTGACACTGACATTGAAACAAGCATTTTTATAAGATCTGGCTCAGGCGTACACCAATAAATAGTGAGAACTGCATTGCTATAAGGGCAGAACAAGCGTGGACATGCAAAACATTGTCAGTGTGAGTCAGGATTTTTCACGTTAACGTATAATTATGTGTGTACACCACAATCCCACCTACACGCACATTTACGACTACGCACATGATCCGGGGGCCACTGCACAAATCATTCACTGAGTCTGAATGCAAAGAAAGTAAATACGAAGAGCTAGAAAAACACACATGCACACTGGTGTTCCTTTCTGCTCTCTGACATACACTTGCATGCTAGTAAAACACTCATTCACAGGTTTGTTTTCTCTGCTGCTGTGTGTGAGTGATGTCTCACTCCTCTCTGAGTGGCTGTCAGTCACTGGGTTATTTATCCTTCACTGATTCCCAGAGACCATCTGGGAATTCCACTCTGATTTTTTTTTCCTGCAACACCTGCAGTGTTCTAACATTTCCACTTATCTCTTCTATTTTCTCCCTTTCAATGATGTCAGACCTCAGTAATTAATGGAAATTATAAATAACTAGGTTGATGGATGGACAAACAGATAGATGGATGGATGGAAGAATGCATATCTGGTTGAATAGATGGATGCTGGGTTGATGGGTGGATGGATGAATGGTCGAATGAATGATGGATGGGTGGGTGGATGAATGAATGGATGCATGAATGGTGGATGGATTTGACAGACAGATGGATGAATGGATGGGAGGCTGGGATGGATGGAAGGAAGGATGGATTGTTGGTTGGTTGGATAGATGTTGGAAGGTGGATGGGTGGATGAATGTATGTACGAATGGATGGTGAATGGGTGGGTCAGTGGGTGGATGGATGTATGGATGGATTGATGGGTATATCTTAGGATGGATAGATGGATGGTTGGATGGATGAAGGAAAGGAAGAATGGATAGATGGTTGGATTAATGGATGTTGGATGGGTGGATGAATAAATGGTTGAATGGATGATGGATGGATGGATGGATGGATGAAAGGAAGAATGCATAGCTAGATGGATGGATGAATGTTGGATGGGTTGATGAATGAACGGCTGAATGAATAAATGGTGGAATGGATAATGGATGGATGGGCAGATGGGTGGATGGATGATTGAATGTATGAATGGATGGATGAATCAAAAGGAAGAATTGATAGCTGGTTGGATGGATGGATGTTGGATGGGTGGATGAATGAATGGTCAAATGGATGATGGATGAATGGACGGGTGGGTGGATGGATGAATGAATGGATGCATGAATGATGGATGGATTTGACAGACAGATGGATGAATGAATGAATGAATGAATGAATGAATGGATGGATGGATGGATGGATGGAAAAATGGATAGCAGGTTGGATGGATGGATGTTGGGTTGGTGGATGGATAAATGAATGAATGCATTAATGATGGATGGATGGATGATTCAACAGACGGATGAATGAATAGATGGATGAATGAAAGGATGCAAGTTGGATAGATGGATGGATGAAAGGAAGAAAAGATGGAGAGGTTGTTGGATGGTGGATGAACAGACGGTGGATGGATGGATGGATGGAGGATGAATAGCTGGTTGGATGGATGGATGTTGGAAGGTGGATGGGTGGATGAATGAATGGATGGTGGGTCAGTGGGTGGATGCATAAATGGATGGATGGATGGATGGAAGGATGAAAGGAAGAATGGATAGCAGGTCGGATATTGGATGGGCTGGTCAGTGGGTGGATGGATAAATGGATGGATGGATGGGTATATCCTTGGATAGATGGATGAAAGGAAGAATGGATAGCAGGTTGGATGGATGGATGTTGGGTGGATGAAGGAATGGATGATTGGATGATGGATGGATGGACATGTGAATGGATGGAAGAATGGATGGCTGGACAAATAGATGGTTAGGTGAATGCACAGATTCAATCAGAACCAGGATAGATGAGTGGAATGATGATAATGAATCATGAATAGATGTAAGGATGATAAATGCATAGATGGATGGTGATTATGGTGAATGGATGATAATGGATAGTGAATGATTGACAAATCTTTGGATAGACATACAGATGGATGATGATGAATGTATAATTCGATAGATCTGCTGGGTCTCTCTGATTTGTAAATGTGGCTAATCTGAGGTCACAAACCAGGATCAAAGTCATGATGTAGAGCAAAATCACACACACATCTCCCTCCCCAGTTCATGAAGTCAGTTCCCTCTCACTCCTCAACCTGTTTCTAATGAAACTCAATCCACCACACTAAAGAGAATTAAGATTACGCCTCAAACCTGACAGCATGTGTGTGTGTGATATAATGCAAGTAAAACACTTTTTATCCAAAGCACAACTCCAAACAACCCTGGTCTCTGTTCATCTCTGACTCCAAACAGGTGGGTGAATGAAAGGCAAGAGCTTTACACAAGTTCTCTCAAGTTACCAGTTGTTTTTAAAAATGCTATGACATCAACATAAATTACAGTTTGGAGACACAGGCCTCCTCGAGTGAGGCATCATGGGTACGTGGGGCTACTGAAGCAACTGTGGCCCTTTGAAGATGAGAAAGTATTTAAAAAATCTGTTAAATGAACACTAATCCTGAACAAATGTTCTCCCCAGTGTTCAGCGCTGATGACTTACTGAGGGCTTGGGGTGCACATAAAAGGAAGCAAAAGAGAAAAGCGTGAAGCAATACATTGATTGTCTCCATATAAGTTATGACTTTTCAGCGGACTGGAGAGGAAGCCTTATAACTTCATTTGAAACATGCTTTTGTTACTGTTGAAAATAACATTCGCAGTGAGAAAGAAAATAAGGCTTTCTTGGAAATGAAACATTTTCTCTCACTATTATAAATCACAGAAATGTTTCCCTTTTTCTCAAGAACGGAAATGTATAGTACCACATTAATGCTGCCCATGCCAAGGCAAATACAGTGTAAACGTAACATTAACACAATGCAAAGCCTACATGACGACTATAGCATTACCCAGATCAATGAGGCAAAACTGCAACTGAAGCGTGTCAGATTCTGCTTCCTGTGGTTCAGCATTTGAATAACTTTCATTTTGAATGATGCACACTTAAAATCAGTATTTTGTGATGGATGCTCATAGGAAAGAGAACTCACAAATGACATCACTTCAGTATCTCACTTGTTATAGCAACGAGGAGTGACACAAAAGTGACTGAAAAGGAGAATTTAAGAGGGCCCAGGAGCGAACCCTGTGGAACATCTCGCCACAAACATATAAAATATCAATTAATTGTCACCTCTGAAAAAAGTAAAATAAAGTAATGTTTTACGTATATGTATGTATACATAAAACACACACATATATATATATATATATATATATATATATGATGTTTTATTAACAAGGTTCGGGAGGAGCGCGTCAGATACCTAGCCTAATTAACACAACAGGAGTCCACTCAAGTCAATCAATGCTATACATTCAAATACAGCTGACTTACCTCTATCCTTTTGACGGTTTATCAGCATCCCTCCACCACCCCATCTCCTCACTCCGAGTTCTCACTACACCTAGGGGGGGTTTGGGCCATTCCCGAGCTCGGAGCCCTTCCCCGGACAGCACGCCAAATACACATTACTATACTCCGGCTAACTATATGTAAGCATGAACTCGTGAAATATATATATATACACTACCGTTCAAAAGTTTGGGGTCAGTACATTTTTATTGTTTCTTTTTTTTTTTTTAAGAAATTAATACTTTTATTCACCAAGGATGTATTAAGTTAATTATTAAAAGTTTATTAAAAGTTCATAATAAATAATTTACATTGTTATAAAATATTTATATTTTGAATAAATACTGTACTTTTTAAACTTGTTATTCATGAAAGAATCCTGAAAAAAAAAATCGCAGGTTCCAAAAAATATTTGGCAGCACAACTGTTGATATTATCCAACATTGATCATTCTAATAATAAATCCGCATATTAGAATGATTTCGGAAGGATCATGTGACACTTAAGACTGGAGTAACAGCTGATAAAAATTCAGCTTTTCATCACAGGAATAAATTCTAAATAAATACTTTAAAAGTATGTTAAAAAAACAAAAAACAAAAAAACATTATTTTATATTGTAAAAACATTTTGCAATATTACTGTTTTTTTTTTCTATATTTTTAATCAAATAAATGCAGCCTTGATGAACATAAGAGACTTCTTTAAAGACTATTACAAGTCTTACTGACCCCAAACTTTTGAACGGTAGTGTATATGACTGATTTTATTATTAGTAGTAATAATCTCCTCTGATGGATTTTAGGAGAGACAATGTTAATACTTCAAAGAAACCTAAGTGAGATTTCAATGATGTCCCTTGAGCTAAGAAAGAGCAATTCTGAGCACTAATATTTCCTCTGGGTAAATGAGAAAACAGTTTCATTGAGCTGCAAATGGATTTAGCGTGTGTGTGTGTGCAAGTAAATGTTTGTGTAAGTGTGTAGTGAGATCCTATCACACTAAACGCCACACGGCTCAATGGAGCAGTTCAGAGAGCAGATGAGCGGGTGATGAAGGAAAAGTTTGAAGAAGTTCCTGTGTTTGAAAAAGGGATATATACAGGCAGCCCGCATACATACATAACACTCAGATATACCCACAAGTCCTATCTCTTTCTCTTGTTTGGAATGGAATGCTATGCCATACTATTTTTGAAAGCATGTAGTACAAATACAGTGGACGGTATTCATGTTTTGCAATACCCAGATGACCTAAATGTTTGCTAAAATATACAGTATTCAACAGAGAGCCATGCACAATACTGTATCCCACAATGAAAAGTGCTGACCTGACTTTCCATTTGCATAGTGACAGTGTTATATTATTTATCTACTATTATAGTATGTATTACTATTTTCAATTAGTTTTTATTTATTTTTAGGTTTCATTTTAATTGTAGTTTATTGTAGATATTTAATTTAAGAGTTATGTGCTTTTATCCTTTTTCATTTAAATTTTCTATTTATCTTACGTTTATTTTTATTTGTTTTAGTAATTATAGTACTTTAAAAAAAATCTTATTTTCATTAATGTTTTCTCAGTTCTAATATTTATATTTTATTTCATCTTTATTTAGATTAACAAAAACAATTTTTAATTTCAAAAATAATTTTTAGTTAACAACACTGGTGACAACTGAAAGGTTTTATTTGTGACTTCGGACCACAAAACCAGTTATAAGGGTCAATTTTTTGAAGTTGGGATTTATACATCTCAACAACTCAATACATCTTATACATGTGAAAGCTAAATAAATAAGCTTTCCATTGATGTATGGCTTGTCAGGATAGGACAAACTTTGGCAGAGATAAAATTATATGAAATCTGGAATCTGGAATCAAAATATTGGAAAAAATCGCCTTTAAAGTTGTCCAAATGAAGTTCTTAGCAATGCATATTACTAACCAAAAATTAAGTTTTGATATATTTACTGTAGGATATGTACAAAATATCTTCGTGGAGCATTATCTTTACTTAATATCCTATTTATGATTTTTGGCATAAAAGAAAAATAATTTTGACCCATACAATGTATTTTTGGCTATTGCTACAAATATACCAGTGCTATCTCCGACTGGTTTTGTGGTCCTGGGTCACCTTTAATTTTTATATAATATATATTTAATTAATTTAATTAATTAAATATTACATGTTTCATATTTTACGTTTTATGTTTTTACACACACACACACACACACACAATAATATAAAGTATGGAAGGCCGTTTCTGCCACTGAATAGACTTTTTTTTTCTCAGAATTGTGAGATATAAACCTCGAACTGCAAGTTATAAAGCAGTTTTCAGGGACTGAAAAGACTGATATGTTCTCTGAATTGTGAGTTTGTATCTCACAATTCTAAGAAAAAAAGTCAGAATTGCAAGAAAAAAGTCAGTATTGTGAGATATAAGCAATTTTGAGGGGAAAAAAGTCAGAATTGTGAGATGTGAACTTAAAATTGTGAGGAAAAAGTTAGAATTGTGAGTTAAAAAGTCACAATTACCTTTTTATTTATTGATTTATTTTTTATTCAGTGACAGAATGGGCTTCCATAATAAAGACATTTTACCCAAAACTAAAAACAAAAGTGATAGCAGATTCATTCCCGAAAAATCTTTTTGTTCGTTTGCAAGATCCCCCTGCACAGTTATCATGAATTAAAACCAATCTGTGCATTATGAAGTAAGCAGTATGTTTGTTCCTAACAAGGCCTCTGTCTTCCATATGCACGCAGGCTTATGTCAGGTTTCAATCTGAGCAGTGACTAACAAGAAGAGTGATTAAAAAGAAGATAAAAACCAGAAAGGATGAAAGAGAACAATAAAATGTTCTAAGGCTCTCCTCACAGAAACAAAGATTCTTTCATTCTTAGTGATTCACGTGATGGTCCATCCTGCTGGTTTCCCAGCATTCACAGCAGTTACAAACCACAGAATGAACCTGAGATTTACACATTGTCATGTCTGTCCCAGTGGACACTGTCTCTTTCAGCCCGATGTTCTGATGCGGCCCACATCCAGCCTGGATTCGCACTGATGTGGTTGCGTCAGATGGTGAAAGAGGTTTTTATCAGGTTGGCAGTTAGTGTGTGAGATATGCGCTCTTCTCTGACTCATGGTGGAGCCACTGTAATCAGTTAAACTAACCAGGGCTGGTATGGGATGAAGTGTTTGAGATCTCATACTACAAACTGGAAACATTAATGTACACAAAGTTTCAGAGAGCCCAAACATTTACACTGTGGATTACATACACACCTTTTCCCACTGTAAAGAGCCTATTTTTAAGAGTGTGTGCTTATATACATATACCATTCAAACGTCAGAAGATTTTTAATGTTTTAAAAAAAGTCTCTTATGATCACCAAGCATTTATTCAATAAAAACTATAGTAAAAACAGTAATGTTGTGAAATATTATTACAATTTAAAATAGCTATTTTCTATGGAAGCCCATTTCTGCCACTGAATACAAAATAAAAAAGGTAATTATAACTTTTTCTCTCACAATTCTGTTTTTCCCCAATTACAAGTTTACATCTTGCAATTCTGACATCAGTCCCTAGTTTTCTGTTTTAATACAATTTATTGTGTAATTAAATAGTCATTTATTCCTGTGATCAAAGCTGAATTCTCAGCATCATTACTCCAGTCTTTAGTGTCAGATGATCCTTCAGAAATCATTCTAATATGCTGATTTGCTGCTCAAGAAACATTTCTTTCAATCAATTTAATGCCACTTTTGAATAAATGTATGAATGATATATGTCATTCTTTTTCCGTGTCCTAACAACTTGTACTGAAATATTTTATCATCACATGCTCAACAGTACAGCAGAAGCATTGAGAGATGTTTCCGCTGGTTTAGAACCACCTGTCCTTCCATGTGTTTGAGCAGATGCAGGTTATAAAGCGAGCTGTTTACCGTGGGTAAAGAGAGAGCATCCTTGTGTGTGTTCGGCTGAGTGTTTTTTGGCTCAGCTCGAGGGGTGCAGCCTTGAGACAGACACAGACACAGTTCTAGCCACACACCAGAGAAAATGAGAAATGTGTGTGTGTATTTGCGTGTGTGCGCAAACTCCGATGGCCACATATGAGTTGTGGTTTCCTGTCTGACAGATATGTGCTGTGGTATATTAGTGCAGCACCAAGTATGCACTGACACCAAGGCCATTGATTTTGTTGAGTGTGCATGTGTGTCCACATGCATGTGTGTGGTCCAGCAGGTTCAGTGTGACTAATTGAGGGGTCTCAGACAAGTACTCTGTTTCCCCCCTTTTCAGAAACACACATGTACACATATACTATAGGGTATTATCTTTGAATCCATTCCTCAAAGGGAAGATGGTTATGCAGGGCAACAAGGAGTGACACAAAAGTGGCTGTCTGAGAAAATAAAAGTCAAGAAATGGAAATACAGACAGAAACGAGAAAAGCGACAGAGCAAAGAAAATTTAAGAGGACGCAGGAGCGAACCCTGTGGAACACCTCAACTCAAATACATCAAAGGAGATCTCTTCAGATTCTATGTTATATATTTGTATGTAATTATGCACAATTTACTTTCATTACCAATACATGTGATGTGTTTTTAATGTTTGGCCGTGTCTCATTTTGCCTCTGGCACCAAGTGAGCTACAGTGCCTATAAAAAATCATCATACCCTGTGAAAACCTTTACCTTTTGTCACATTACACCCTGGAAAATAAAATAAATTAAGTCTAACTTTTTGGAGTTGCATGTACTCTTTATAACCCTCATCATTAAAGGAGAACGCTACTTCCAGAACAACAATTTACAAATAATTTACTCACCCCCTTTATGTTCATGTTCATGTTCATGTTCATGTCTTTCTTTCTTTGTGTTTTTTGAGGAAAACATTTCAGCATTTTTCTTCATATAATGGACTGATATGTAACCAATATGATTGTTGTTCCTGATACAAAAGTACAGAATAATTAGAACAATCATTTATGCACAATAAATAACAGAACATCATATATATACCAATTTTCCCCAGAACGTTCTCGTGACCCGGTAGTAATTCTTCTACGGCCCGGTAGTGGGTTGTGACACGGTGGTTGGAGACCTCTGCCTTAGAGTATACCGTTATAAACTTGCTCAGGTGCAAGCAATCAGCTTCCAGATTAAACACCAGGCTAATTGTGCCACCTCACATCAATAGTACTGGTGTTGATTACTTCAGAATAAAACAAGCTGTTTCTTGAAGATTCCACTGTTAGTAATGCATGGTACGGCAAAGAATTCACCATGGTTGGGATAGTGCTTTTAAAAGACTTGTGGGATAAAGTTGTAGAAAGGCACAAGTTAGGAGAAGGCTACAAAAAATTTTCAAAGGCTTTAGCTATCACTCGGAGTACTGTTCAGAGCATCATTAAGAAGTGGAAAGTGTATGGCACCACCAGCACATTGCCTAGATCTGGCTGTCTGTCCAAAGTGGATGATAGAGCCAGGAGGACATTGATAAGAGAAGCTACCAGGAGGCCAAAGGCAACTTTGAAGGACTTACAAGGTTTTATGGCTGGGTCTGGTCAGTCCGTGCATCTCCCAAGCTTTACACAAAACTGGCCTGTATGGCAGGGTGGCACAAAAGAAGCCTTTCTTGTTTGTGCCATGCAAAAACACATTTGAAAGAGTCTGATACCTTCTGGCAAAAGGTGCTGGTCTGATGAGACTGAACTCTAAGCACTATGTTTGGCAAAAAGCAAACAAGGCAAACCACCCAAAACACACCATACCTACTGTGAAGCATGGTGGTGGCAGCATTATGGGGGCGTTTCTCTTCAGCTGGAACTGGGCGATTGACATGAGCTCTTACCTTAGACCAGCTGTCACAGTCCAGTAACTTTCCATGTTTTGATCCCAGAGCAGGGATGTAAATTAGACAAGAATATCTCCGATTGAGCGATTGAGGTGTTGTGTTGCTGGATGTAATAATGAACATAGTGGTCGTCATTTACTCCAGACATCTGAGCCGCTGAAGATGCAGTGGATTACATTTGTTTGTGAAGGGAATGCGCCTCCCGATCTACATATATCCGTCTATGTTCACGTGAATCATTCATAATCCAGCTTCACTTACAGCAGAAGTAACTATGAGCGTTTTTTTTTATGAATCTTTGCGATCGTCTTTCCTTATAATGTGGTAGTCAGGAAGTTTAGTGGCTAAACGCGGCTAAATGCGGCTAATGTAAACAAGACCGTCACTCCACAGAGAGAAGAGGGGCGGGGTGAGCAGAGCTCATTTGCATTTAAAGGAACAACCCCTTAGAATGAGCTGATTTTTGCAGAGCTGATTTTGGCAAGGTAAAAAGGGTGTTGTTTTACAAAACCATTGAGAATTTTTAATCAAAGTATATTAGAGACTTTTCATTAAGACCCTAAAGAATCACATCAACTTATGGAAAATGGGCATCCGATGACCCCTTTAGGGAAAGAAGGTGAATGTCCTTGAGTGGCCAAGTCAGAGCCCTGACTTAAATCCAACTGAAAACCTGTGAATGAATTTTGAAGACAGCAGTCCATTGACTGAACTTGAGCAATTCTGCAAGGAAGCATGGGCAAATATTCTCCAATCAAGGTGTGCAAAGCTAGTACAGCCATATCCTGCAGAAAAAGACTAAAGGCTGTAATTAAACCAAAAGGTGGCTCCACGAAGTATTAAATCAAGGGGCTAATGACTTTTCCAACCCTTTTATTCAAAAGTTTTTTTGTTGTTGTTGTTGTTATTGTTGTTTTAATTTTCAGAACTTTTGTGGTTTTTCTTTCATTGGTTTGATGTTATAAGATCAAAATTGTAAATAAAGCTGGAAAAGTTATTTGGAATGGGGTTTGATTTCAGGCTGTATGACAGTAACTATTTCAAAGGGGTATGATGATCTTCTATAGGCACTGTATGACTGATACTGGTGTTCTGAGTGACAAACATACAAACGAACGAATGAACCAACAAACAAATAAATAAACCATGTGTACGCCAACTATAAATGACGTGCGTCAACCAGACATGGCTCTTTTTAGGGAGACGTCTCTCCTTTATCCAGCTTTCACACAATAAACCCTTTTGTTCTTGACAAAACATTCCCTGTTTAATGGGCTAAATGGCTTTAATTAGACAGATCCATTTGGTTTGAGTTTTTTTAGTTAGTCATTGACTCATGAAAGGTTTTAGTCTTTGTTTGTTTGTTAGTGTGGGAAATAAGATGATGCCGCTAAGACGTCATTCTGTATTAGACAATGTCACAAAAACCTTCTTTTTTCTTTTTGCTGTATTTTCCATATATGGTTGATTTGGGGAACATTTCTGTAACATATTAAAAAGAAAACAATGATTTAAGTTTTAAAATATAGTTTGTATTAGTTTTAAACTTATATTGTATTCAGGCATTTTAATTTTACCTCAAAATAACCTTAAAATACATTTATAATATACACATTTATAATAATAAATTTTCCCTAATTTTGCTGTAATTACTGTTGCATTACAGTGAATAATAAAAAGTTTTGAAGGAAGCAAGAGAAGACATTTTTTCCAGAACAACAGTTTGAAGAGTGACAGTTTGAAGATCTTAAAAAACAAATAAATAAAAACATATTTAGTATTTTGAGAATTTTAATTCAGAAACAAATTATTCCTTATCAGATTTTTAAAATTATTATTATTATTATTATTATTATTATTATTATTATTTATTTATTTTTTTTTTTTATTTTGTAGTGAGTCTAACGTTTTCTCCAAAAAGTTATAAAAGTCACTGGCATCACACATCATTTACCAACCTGGGGTGCATTTCCCAAAAGCATCGTTAGCTAACTATGGTGGTTAGGTCCAATGAACTCTGTTAGTAATGACGGAACTTGCAACCATAGTTCGTTTTGGGAAACACAGCCCTGATCTCATGACAAAATTGTAACTGTGGGACTTTTTTTAGCAAGACACAAAATACTTACTGTACATGTATGTTTCGTGACATATTCAAAGTGAAATGTCCACTGAGTTGCGCTAATTTTTTTTTTCCTACGGAACGGATGAACGTATATATGGTATGTTTTATGTGACGCTGGTTTTGTACGTGTCACCGCAGTTCTGACTTGAAATGTCCATTAAGTGGTGCTATAATTCTAATGCTTCATAACGTTTTAAAATAACATACCATCTGCACTACACCAAACCTACCTGATATATGAATAAAAGCGAATGTGATGTAAAAACGCAATCGCAAGCATGCCGTTTTAGCTTGTTTTTCATAAGTCCTAAGTCCAATTCCGTGCTGTCTGAGCTACCAGGCAAATGTCTGGAAAACGAAACAAATGGAGCTGTAATCATAACTGTGTAAGAAAATGATTACAAGTTCCCACAGGTACAATTTTGTCATAACAACAGGTAGTCATTTACACACAATAGCAATCCACCACTGCACACAGCAACAAAATCCAAAAATTTTTTTTTAATGTTAAAAGCATCAATCAATCTTTGTGTAAATAGAATTGTTTATTGTGCTGTAATATAATTTCATGTATTATTTTTTAAACCCTACTTAAATACATGCTTTTCATTCATTCTCCAATTGGAAAATGGGATTTAGTTTTACGTACTGCTCTTTTCTTTCAATGAAATGCAATTCCCATCATTCCCTGTGTGTTTTTCTGTCAGCATTCGCCTGTAGAGTGAGGACAGGCCAGTGTGTGTGTGTGTGTGTGTGCGTGCATGTGCGGCAGAGTGTGTGAAAGGCTATACGTTTACGCACGTGTGCGTCGAGTGCGGACAGGTTTGTGGTGGAGTGCTAATATACTTTGTGATGTTTGTGATGTGCTTGCTGACAGACCTAAAGGTTTTGCACCACACCGCTGTGCTGATGTGTCTGTATTGCTTGCCTTTACCGGAGTCATATTATAAATTCAATCAACGAGTTTCTATCATTTTCCCCCTTTTGGCTCTTTTTTTGAATTCCCCTTTGACACACACTCACGTTCTCTCTCTGTCTTCTCTTATTGTGGGGAAACGTTATGAAATGTGTTTGTAGGTTTAGGATAAACCGCCCTGCGTTTGCTGGAGTCACACCAAGAGAGTGGAATTAAATGGCTGCTCTTTGGAGTTGGATTCCCCTCAGAACGGGAATGTCGGGCTCTCCAGCAACCACTAATAATCCTCAGAGCGACGGGCTGGCCGTGTCCCCGCGGCCTCTCGCTGCCTCCCTCATTCAGCTTTCTGACGACGCTGTGAGGGAGAAAACTCCAATATGCTCTGTTTTCTTTTGCAGAAGGATGAAAGCATGGAATTCCGACTCTGGGATTATGCGCTTGGCCCGGCAACCCAAGTCATGAGAGATAAAACATGAAATATTCAAATAACTTACTCAAATCTGCCTAGTTCATAAAAGATGGTAATCAAGCTTCCACCTCTTTATGAGATGAAAATGGATCTGAGTGAGAAAAATTCACAAATTTCCCCAATGGTTGGCTAGACATGGAGGCACTATAAAATCACACAGCCATAGGAAAACGTCAGGATAAATGTTTGCTTTGGCTTGACGTAGAGCCGTGGAGAAAAAAGCCTTAAGAATGGTTTGGATGGAGGACGCTAGCAGTGTGTGTTCTTGACGTCTCTACTGATGTAATTGTCTTAGCAGACATGTTTGAAGCTGAGGAGGAGAAAGCTGATGTGGAGGTAATGAGGAGACCTGAGAACTAGCTTTCATTCAGCTGTTATGTCTCATCACAATGTACAAACACACACACAGTACTACTGAGGAACCAACACATCCAATATAGTTTTGTAGGTCAACCGGGAGGTTCGCATCACCCTAGTTAACTCAACAAATACCCAAGATTTTTCAACTGGCTTTCGGATAATTGCAGAAAATAAGTTCTGTGTGACGTAATGATGTAAAGACGAATGGAGGCATGCTTGCATTTTCCGCAACAAGGGCTAAGGTAAGGAGATAGTGAACACTGGCTGGTTATGTACTTGCTCAAAAATTGATTTTGGATCATTTTTAACCAAAAAAATTATGGACTGCAGCTTCAAAAACCTTTGTATCAAAGGAGAAGTCCACTTCCAGAACAGCAATTTACAGATAATGTACTCACCCCCTTGTCATCCAAGATGTTCATGTCTTTCTTTCTTCAGTCGTAAAGAAATTATGTTTTTTTTTGGAGGAAAACATTTCAGGATTTTTCTTCATATAATGGACTGATATGGTGCCCTGACTTTGAACTTCCAAAATGCAGTTTAAATGTGGCTTCAAACGATCCCAAATGCGGTTGTAAATGATCCCAGCCGAGAAAGAAGGGTCTTACCTAGCAAAACGATCGGTTACTTTTATAAAAATAATACAATTTATATACTTTTTAATGTCAAATGCTTGTCTCATCTTACTCTTTATGAGAAAAACTCTGACTGAACTCTGTTTTTGTTTCGGTTCGTGACAGTTAGGGTATGTCAAAAAACTCCCATCTCATGTTCTCCCTCAACTTCAAAATCGCCCTATATCGCTGTTTTACCTTTTTTTTTTTGTTAGCCGTGCTTTATCCCGCCACTAGGGGCTTCAGCTCTCAGGTAAAAGCAGCACACAAAATTCACTCCTACCCTCTTTTATTTCAACTACTGTCTTTGTGATTTATCGCCTCTATTTCTCTTCCTCGCTGCGGTTATGGGCCTGGGTTTTCCTTCTTGGTACCGCTCCCTGTTTTTCCATGCAAACACACATTAAACACACTCTTTTCCTTAGATTCCAGAGCCACAGGACTCAATCTGGACAGCCATACTTTACATTCCGAGGCTCGGGACGGCATCCCACACTACCTGTTGCTGTGGTGACGGCGGTCCCGTCTGATTGGACGGTTTGTGTGGTGAGAGGTTAATGATACTCCTGAAGTCAGGGTGGAGACCAGTGTCACCATCCACACACACACACACGCATCCACCGAGGGGCACAGGAAACCAGCAGACTCATAAAGAGAATAATTAGAAACACATATATATACACACTGTGATACTGTGTGTGTGACGTGGTGTTCTCCATCACCGCTGATAAAATAAAAAATTCCAGGACGTACTTGCAGTCTGCGGTCAGCGTGCGCCGTGGACTCGGCTGCCAGCGCGGGTTGACGCGGACCGGGATGTTCCGTCACGCCCGTGGGGGTTGCCGCAGGAACTCCGCTTTCCCGAGGGAACGCAGCCAGGACTGGGGCGTCAATGTAGGCATTTTGGGAAGGTCGGAGAGATAAACAGAGGACGCGAGATAGAGACGGATCCCACAGCTTGGAACGGATGCGGCAGATACTGATTCAGAAGGCTCACACACACCACTTCAAAAACCTTCTCACACACACACGCCCTCACAGCGAAGCAGATGATGCAGAGTAAATCACTCGCGTGTGTATGAAACTCTGTGATTGAAGACAAATTGAAATGTAGAAAGGGTGTGAGAGAAATAGTCCACATTCTGAAGTGGTTTGGAAATGGTAAACGGCCCATTGAAGGAACTTGAGGTGATCATTTGCCATGTTTGAGGGCAACAGGTTCACTGTCGTTCTCAAGCACATCCACATCGCTAACGCTGCTGGCCCACGGAACCAGACTTTTGACAAACTGAAAGTTTGGTCAAATTTTGCAGCTGGTTTTGGCTACGAAAAGCAGGTTAAATGGGAAGCAATCATCTGAACAATGTTTAAAAGGCCAACCAAAATTTTTAAATGAAGTGTTTTGGGAAGAAAATTGTGTCATTTAGTGGTAACTTGTTCAAAAATTGTCTCCGCTAATCACTGTGCTCAATTTACTTATGTCTGAACTTGGACTCAGATCGAGCTGTTTTTGACTACAACACTGGTTGATGTTACCATGGTCAAGATATTTTCAAAGTCTTTAGAAAATCATTAAAGGGAACCCTGTAAGACTTGTGTGGCTTCAAATAACATGATGTCTCTTACTGAAATATGTAGCAGAAAACATACACTCTAAAAAAATGCTGGGTTCAGCCCGTTGGGAAATTTTATTGGGTTATTTTTGATATTTTTACCCAAAAGCTGGGTTATTTTTTCCAACCCAAATGCTGGGTTCAGCTCATTGGGTCATTTTATTGGGTTATTTTTAAATTTTGTACCCAAGTGCTGGGCTATTTTTTAACCCAAATGCTGGATTCAGCCAGTTGGGTCATTTTATTGGATTATTTTTAAGATTTTTACCCAAGAGCTGGGTTATTTTTTTCCAACCCAAATGCTGGATTCAGCCGGTTGGGTCCTTTTTGGGGTTATTTTTAATATTTTTACCCAAGTGCTGGGTTATTTTTTCAATGCAAATGCTGGGTTTGGCTCTCAAAAATGCTGGGTTCAGCTCATTGGGTAATTTTATTGGGTTATTTTTAATATTTTTACCCAAGTGCTGGGTTATTGGGTTATTTTTAATCTTTTTACCCTGGTGCTGGGTAGTTTTTCTGTAACTAAGCTGCTGGGTCATTTTTAACGCTGTTTTTTTTTTTTTTTTTTTTTTTCTACCCAACCGCTGGGTTAAGCCTGTCTCTGACGAAACAATCCAGCTGCTGAGTTACAGTCAGAGCGCTGGCGTTTTGAGTCCTTTACAGAAGAGAGCGGTTCTTATTGCTGCCGATTTGGTGCACTTCTTCAGCGAAAAAAAGGTTAGTAAACATTTTATTTCATTTATAAAGTCTTTACGTCATTTGCCGTGCATAAAATAATGTTACATGGATTTTATTCATTATAGTACTGAGTTTAATTTCATTTGATGTTAAAATATGTTCTCTAATGTCAGTACTGTTTGTTTATGGGCAGGTTTTAGAGTTAGTCATTGCATCTTTCAGCTACGAGTGAAACGCGAGGACGCGGTCTGAAGTTAACAGTTAACCCCACAAACAGCAGCCCTTCACTGGCTCAGATTTTTGTGACACACTGGCATGAGAATTAGTGCTATTTCTGTAAAAAGCGATTACAGAGAACAATTGAATACATTAAAATTAAAATGCTAATTTTAAATGTTACATTTTGTATGTCTACAATGTTTGTTAAACGCATTTAAATGTAATATTGTAAACTGTGCTGTATTCATCCAAATAAATTCAATTTATCTTGTATTTTGTCCATGTGTTCTTGCTTAATAATAAATGTTCATCTTTTGATTATTGCCGTTGTCTCTAGTAATTCTCTGTGTGTGTTTTTTATAAGTTCCAGTCCATTTTAAGCTAGCAATATATTATTTTTTAAACAACAGTTGAATTAAATAAAATAACCCAGCATGTTTGGTAATAACATTTAACCCAACCAGCCGGGTCAAAATAATCAATAACAATAACACGTGTTCTGTTCAATATTTACGCTGGGTTGCCAAACCCACTTTGGGTTGTTTTTAACCGAGAATTTTTAGAGTGTATGAAGAGTGTATTAAAGACTTTTGTTTTATACATATTTTGGACTATGGGGGGTGCCATTACTTCGATGATGTAAAATGGTTGGACTCTGTGAGCACATTGTGTGGTTTTTGACTGCAATTTTGTAAAGTTGAATGGCAACAAGAGCATCAGTGTAAGTCTTCACTGCTTTCCTAAAAGAAGAGAAGCAAAGAATGGGAAGATTTCACTCTGAAAATCGATGGTGCGACATTTGGTTTAAACCTACGCTTATATCCAACGCCACCTGTAAGCTCTTTCAGTAGCTGTGGTCATCGCATCAGTATTTTATTTTCCGAGTTGTGTTGTGGTAAAAATAGCAACAGGTAGCGCCAGTAGATCGCTGAGTGCAACCATTTCACATCATCGAAATAATGGTGCCCCCCTTAGACCAAAATATGCATTAAAAAAATGCTCCACTAATCATTATATTAAATCTGCGTATGTCTCGACCTGGAATTCGACTCTAATTGAGATGGTCTCAACTACACTGGTATTTGTTACTTAAGATGTTATCACGGTCAAGATATTTTCTAAGAGAAAAGACTTTAAAAAAGTCTTTAGATGGCATCTTATAATTCTTCATAGTAGAAAATACTAGACGGAATACTAAAAAACACATTAAGAGAAAAAAAAAACTGAGGAGGACAGTGGATAAAAAAGTAGAAATAAAAAAAAAAAAAAAAAGAAGAAATTGAGAGACAAAAAGAATGTAAAGAATATATCATGATTGCTCTTACACTTCAGGCCCAGTTACATACTGAAAACTTATTTCAGCCAACAAGACTTGAGCCTGAGAGAAGATATGGTCATCTGGTCAACTTTGCAGCTTATTTTGGCCAAAGAAATGGCCACTTGAACAGGAAACACTCATCTGAACAACGTTTGAACAGCCAACCACACTTTTTTTTGAATGAAGTTTTTTGGGCAGCGAATTCTGAAATGAAGTAGTAACTTGTTCAAAAAAATTGCTCTGCAGTCTCCGCTAATCATTGTACAGACAAAACCAAAGAAACCAAAGCTTCCTGCAATTGCAGATCAATCCTGCTCAATGGTCAGGAGGAATTTTGCGCCACTCCTCTTAACAAAACTGTCTCAGCGCTGCAATATTCTTGGGATGTCTGGTGTGAATTGTTCTCTTGAGGTCACGCCAAACCATCTCAATCAGGTTGAGGTCAGGACTCTGGGCTGCTCCAGAAGCAGTATATATTTTTTTTTTTTCTGTTGAAGCTCTTCTGTTGTTGAATTACTCCTGTGCTTTGGGTGCTTGTCTTGTTGCGTCACTCAACCTCTGTCGAGCTGCGATTGGCAGAGAAATTGTCTAACATTTTCCATCAAAACGTCCTGATGAACATGGGAATTCATTTTTCTCTCAATCATGGCAAGCTGTCTAGACCCTAAGGCTGCCAAGCAACCCAAACCATGATGGCCCCTCCAACATACTTCACACTTAGGATGAGGTTTTGATGTTGGTGTGTTTAGTTTTTTTTCCAAACCTCTCAACTTCAGTTACATCTGTCTACAAGTATTTTCCTAGTAGCATGGTGGAACATCCAGGTGCTCTTTTGCAAATTTAGCCGTGAAGTAATGCTTTTTCTGGACAGCACTGGCTTCCTGCAGGATTTCCTCAGAAGAACACAGTTCTTGTTTAGGGTTTTACAAAATGTAGATGTCACTGTTGTAGCACTGGAGGCATCTCGAGTCCAAGTCTCAGACCGTATTTTCATGGTCTTGGTCCTGTTATGGACTCGGACACTTGAGCTCTTGACTTGGACTCAACTCTCTTTAGATTTCTGTCTTGACTTGGACTTGGTCTTGGCTCAAACTCAACTACCAGGCCTTATCCTGGCCCTGGACTCGAACTGAGCTGGTCTTGACTGGTAGTTGTTACCATGGAAAGGAACAGAGAAGAAAACAAGAGCAATGTAGGATTGTGTGCAAAGAATATCTATTACCTAAAAGATATTTCAGCCAACAAGACATAAGCCAGAGCGATGATATGATTTAAAAAGTGGGTAAGACAAAATCCTCAGCAGTGATTCATTCATTTTTTTTTTTTTCAAAGATAAAGACCATTTGAACTCAACACTCTTAATCCAAAAAGAATTCGCTCCCACATGCTTATAAAGGTCACAATAACACAAAGAGACACAAAAGCGAATAATGGCGAGAGCAACGTCAGTCTCTGCCTCAAAACAAAAAAGTCCTGGAGTAATCTAGAAATAAAATAACACAGTTCATGAGCTCAGCCTAAATTAAACAGCTCAGATGTTTAATATTCAACCTGAGTTAATGGACTACAGTAATTCATGACTCCTGAACTGTAGAAGAGTGTGTGGAAATGTCTGAGATAATAGATTTCTACAACTGCTTTAGTATTTGGGTTCACTAAAATTGCATATTGCTTATGTAATCTACATGGGCAAGTTATGGTTCTTGGATCAACATCCTTCTTGGAGGAAATGTCTGATTTTAAATGTCTCACCATCACTTTGCTCTTCATACAAAATGCTTTGGAAAACTTTCTTTTGAAAACTGTTTTGAATTTTTTTAGCTTTAAAACCATAACACTTTAGAGTAGGGAACACTGGTTGCTTATTAGCATGCATATTATCAGCATATTGGCTGTTTATATGTATAGAGCACATATTAAAGCCTTATTCTGCATGACCATATTTTAGATCCCTTAATCCACCCCATACCTAAACTTAAAAGGATATTTCACACAAAAATGAACATTCTGTCAATAATTACTCACCATCATGTCATTCCAAACCTGTCAGACCTTTGTTTAGCTTCAGAACACAAATTACGATATTTTAATTTGTGTTCAAAATATCTTAATTTGTGTTCTGATGAACAAACCCTAGTAAAAAAAGTAATGGATTTAAAATGCATTTATTTTATACCAAGTATAAAAAAACACAATTTGTTGAGCCAGCTTAAAATAATTTGTTACCTCAGTCAACTAAAATAAGTTTAGTCAACTTGAAATGTTAAGTTGTACTAAGTAACAACTTAGATATTTGTGTTTGCTAAACTTAACAGATGGGTAAGTAACCCAGCTGCCTTAAAATTTTAAGTTGATTCAACTCAAATATCTAAGTTGTCACTTAGTATAATTTAACATTTCAAGTTGAATAAACTTTTTTTTGAGTTGACTGAACTTAAAATTTTAAGGCAGCCAGGTTACAAATTATTGTAAGTTGACTCAACAATTGTTTTTTCAGTGTATACTTCAAGACTTTTAACATATTTACTGACATATCGCTCAAGACTTAAATAAAAATTGTAATTAAACTTTATTTGGAGTACTACTTGTGCACAATTCCACTTTAGCACAATCAATTACACTTCAGTATATCTTTAGTTGGACTTCAGCACTACTTTCACACAATTAAAGTGCATTAATGACATTAATTAATTAAGTACAAAATTAGTTGTTCCAATTTAGTAGACTTTAAATATACCAGTTTAGTACACTAAAAATACAACTGCAGAGCATTTTATTAAGTACCTAATATTTAAATGTATTTGTAGTATACTTAGCATGAAATAAATGTATATTTAAATACATTTTAGTATATTTATTTGTCACTAGGGAAGGTCTTATATTTGAACAACATGAGTAATTAATAACATAATTTTCATTTTTGGGTGAACTATCCCTTTAATAACTACCTTACTAACTAATAAGCAGCAAATTAGGAGTTTACAAAAGGGAAAAATTTTAGCTGATAGTGAATATGTGTTCCCTAATCTAAAGTTATCATCTCATCCATACTCATTTTCATATTAATCTGGTAACACTTTAGTATGTGGAACAATTCTCATTATTAACTAGTTACTTATTAGCATGCTTATTATTAAAATATTGGCTATTTATTAGTACTTATAAGGCACCTATTCTGCATGACCATATTCTATATCCCTAATCCTACCCAATACATGATCTCAACAGCTGTAAAAAGTTTTCACCAGATTCAAATTAAAAACTTTTAGCAGCTTTAGCAGCTGCTTGATTTAACTTAAAATTGTAAGTAATTGTAACTCATTTTATTGTAATGAGTTAAAATGACTTCTAGTTTTAAGTTGATTTAACTTCAAATTTTAAGGAAGCTGCTGAACTTAAGTTTTTAAGTTAAAACTGGTGAAAACGAGTTTACTTAGGCAAAAGCTGCAGTTAATGGTTTGTTAATAGTGAGAACTGGACCTTAAACTAAAGTGTGACCATTAATCTTATATTAGAGGTAAAAGTTTGTGAAGGGCTAAACGCAGAATTTGTGCATTTGTGCTCTGGATCTCAAACTCAATAAGTAATTACTTTTCTATCCAAACCCACATTGAGGTTTAATTACGCTATAACCAATGGTAACCAACTTTAGAGAACAATCATCAACCGAGCATGTTTCATCAAGTATCAAAGCACATCCGATTCCTCCGACACCAACCATTTACCAAGAATCAAATGTTTACAATTAACTAAAAGCAATGTGATCAGGGCAGAAGCGCCGTCTTCCGAATCCCACAGAGCACTGGAACAAGTCTCCCGCAGATGGACGGGGCAGGGTCGGGAAAAATGTTTATTTAACCAAAAAAATAACAGACTGACCAGATTAGTGATAGCAGTGATTCAAGCGTTCATTCATCCAAATGAGATGCAAACTTTCCAACTTACAACCGCAAGATGCTAATCTGGCAATCAAATACAAACCTCATGTGAACCTGAACACTGAAAATATATAAAATGATAAATATTGGATAATACAGTTAAATGTAAACAACTGAAACCAACAAACTGTCTCTCAGCACGAATGTAGAAAATTGGCTCGTCATGCTCTTTGGTCACGCAACATCTCAACATCTGAAATCTGAAACAACTGATACTGACATACAAAAGGACAAACATCAGCAGAAAAAGGAAAATAATCAATATGATGGATATACTTTGCTCTGTACAATTGCACGTTTTCATGCTTTCCTCCCATTTTAATCTGAAACTGCAGCCGTGATTAAATGGCGTTTAATCAGACTGATCAGTCTTGTGATAAACTGTTAAATGTCTGTCAGAAATAAACTGCTTCTGTACATGTAGGAAAAGGCAGATCTTTGGAGTGTCTTTGGCTACTTAAAGTACATGTTTCTACCCTGTGTATGTGTGTGTTCTTTGCATAACGGTTATATATGTGGCTTGTGTGAATATGAATATGTTTGTGTGGGACTGTCTATCCCTCTGTCTCTCCGTGGACGTTCTCCATATGGACTTTGAGGTAGTCGTTGCGGGTGAACTTCTTGTGGCACAGGGAGCATTCCGCCATGGGTCTGTTGGGATTGTGGGTCAGTTTGTGTCTGATCAACATCTTCTTCAAACTAAAGGACAGGTCACACACCTGAAATACACAAACACACAAAGAATGAACAATTGCAACGCATTAAGAAAACATGATGTGGTCTTTATCCCAGTTTAAATTAAGTGGTCTTACTGTGCAGGATTCATCGGTGCACATTATTCTAAAGAAAAATCTCTTTCATTAAGATCTATAAACTTATTTTTCCTCTGAAATGTTGTCGTTGTCATTGTTTTAGTGAACTCACATTCAGGTCTTGCTCTATTCTCAAATGTAAAACTCACAAAAATTCACAATGAATAAAATCAAAATTTTCCTTGTTTTTCCTCATTGAAAACTCAAATATTTCAAATATGTTCACTCGTCCTGCACTGTTTGTTCTATGGACATGAATAATGGTGATTATTTTTGTAAGCCATCCATCCATTTTCCAAAGCACTTGCCCCGTGTATGGTCAATTATTTTTCTAAGCGACTTACATTTTTCGTCTGGCGGACAAAGGAGTGAAAAAATTCCATAACACTTCTCTGTTTGAGGTTGAAGGAAAGATGAAGCAGAGACTTCAAGTCACGTAATGTGAAAATTGAGAGCTGCATTATTGGCCTGGGTTGTAATATCATATTTTGCAACGTAGATATCATAATAACTACTAATGATACAAAATGTAACTGGCTTGTACATTATATTTCAATTTTACTTGTTACATTTTGATTAAATATACATTTAATTATATTTAAGGTAATTATTGTTTTAATAATTATAATAATAAGTAAAAATAAGAAAAATAATAGCTAAATAAAACCTTTTACATAAATCAAATCTAAATAAATCAACTTGGACCTATGTAGTAATATTATAAATAAATAATTAAATAAATAAATAAATAGTTACTGATTCCAATCAGAACAATTGTGCAGTCAGGTTATTTTGTAAAAAAGTAAAAATAACTAAAAAATACAGCTAACTAACACAATAAAAGGCAATAAAAACAGGATAACATAATAAAAACATGATTTTAGAAAATTCAATCTGTTTTTGCAGATAAACTCTTATATATATATATTAAAGCTAATAAAATATTAACTAACACTCATTATCTTTTTTTTTACTTTAAGGTTTTAAGTTAACTTAAAATTAATATAATTATAATTAATATTTTTAATTAATATAAAGCTGAAATAAAATACTATATAATGTATGTATGTATAATGTGTGTATATATATATATATATATATATATAAACACACACACACACATATATATATATATATATATATATATATATATATAAACATGTTATGTTTATATATTAAATATTTTTATATATAATATAAATTATATGTATATAAATATATACATATAAATGCTTGTAAATATTTTTATAATATATATTGTATGTGTGTGTCTTTATATATATACATAATGAATATACACAGTACATACACACATATATAATATTATATAAACAAAAACTTTTATTCGATTAATAGTTATATAAAAAAATTACAAAACAAACAAACAAACAAACAATATATATATATATATATATATATGCTAAAGTAACACTCATTATCTTGACTTTAAGGTTTAAAGTTAGCGTAAAAACATTTATTAATAATGTATTTTAATAATAAAATTTAAAATATTATTATTACTATTATTATTATTAATTTATTAATTAATTTATTAATTTATTTTGCCAGTACCTTTGCGAAATGTGTCAAGTAACTGTTGAAGCACTAAAATGACTGAAAATAAAATGGAAAATAGAAATAAATTAAAACTAAAACTAAAAATAAATGCTACAGACCCTTAACATAGGCTTACATTGAAGAAAGGTCATATTTAGAGACTACAATATCATTGAGACATAATATAAAGGTCACTGGTGTGGGTTTTTGACTTAAACTAGTAATCATTCACCAAGCAACCATCCAGAAACCATTTAGCAACACGCTAAAAAGCGCTTTAGCCACCGCATAAGCAATGGCCTGGCAAACCTTCATTGTGGCTGTGACTTTTGTAGAGCTTTTTTCAGGACAGGACATAATAAATTAGTCTAGTAGTCATGAGTGGATTTATGTTACATAACCCATGAAAAAGATCCATGAGAGGATGGTTTTGATTTTGGCATTTCACGTTTCGCGAAACGGCTCTTGTTTACAGACTTTATTCTGTAATGTTTTTGTGTGTTAGCATGACTTCATGCCCCGCGACCGCAGAGAGGATGTGAAGGCAACACTCAATACATCAGAGCAGACACACAAACAACCAATAACCGAACGAATAAAAACACAACCAAAGAACTGCAAGCCAGGCCCAAATCTTCTAAACTTTGCCATATGATATTGGTTGAGACCTTAACACACACACACACACACAAAGCAGAACCACTGGACACAACTCTGCCAACAAAACAGACACTCAGAAACAGCCAGTTAGCAAAGTCAAGCCAAACCGAGCAGTAAATCTCATTGAGTTAAATCCTGCAGTCAGAGCAGCAGCCTGGTGCCACAACACACACACAACACACACACACACCATCAAATATGCATCACCAATGGCACACAAATCCATTTCACATGATAAATCAACTTAATCTCTCCAAGAACACTCAATATTCTTTATCTCCATGAAGAGACAGTAAAAGATATTGCAGCTGTCACTTTTTTTCGTAAAATGAATGTAATGTTTTATTTAAACAGCATGAAAAAGCATTTAATGCCTTGATAGACGACATATTAGTCTCAGTCTCTCGCTGTCACATGAATTGCAGATATTAATGGCTGTGGGCACATGTGAGGACGGAGGTATGCTGACCATGTGGAAGCAGAAACGTTGGTATAGAGATGCTAAACCATTTATACACTGATGTCTCCATGGTATGATAAAAAAAAGAACCAAAGAAAAAGAAAAGAAAAAAAAAAGAAGAAAAAAAAAAACTCTGCAAACTAAATCACAACACAGCCTGTGTAGATTTGCACGTTTTGTTTTTTAATGAATAAAAAAATAAACAAATAAATAAACAAATGCAGTAAAAACAGTAATACTGTGAAATATTACTGCAATTTAAAGTAACACTTTTCTATGTGAATATATTGTTAAAAAAGAAAAAGAAAACTCTGCAATCTGCATCACAGCACAGCCTGTATAGATTTGCAATGTTTTTGTAAACAAACAAACAAACAAACAAACATGTTTTAGTTTGTGTTCCAAATAAAATTAAATTCCATATTAAAAAAAACAATTAAATATTAATATAAGTAGGAATGATATTTATTTTATTTTATTTTATTTTATTTTATTTTATTATTATTATTATTATTATTATTTTTTTTTTTTTTTTCTGGATTATCCCAGAATAGTCACCAGTACATTTTCATTGTTTTTCACGTATGCTCACCAATGCTGCATTAATTGATTAAAAATGCAGTAAAAACATTAATACTGTGAAATATTACTGCAATTTAAAGTAACACTTTTCTATGTGAATATATTGTTAAAAAAAAGAAAAAAGAAAGAAAACTCTGCAATCTGCATCACAGCACAGCCTGTGTAGATTTGCAATGTTTTTGTAAACAAACAAACAAACAAACATGTTTTAGTTTGTGTTCCAAATCAAATTAAATTCCATATTAAATATTAATATAAGTACGAATGATATTTATTTATTTATTTATTTATTTTTATTTTATTATTATTATTATTATTTTTTTTTTTTCTGGATTATCCCAGAATAGTCATCAGTACGTTTTCACTGTTTTTCACTTATGCTCACCAATGCTGCATTAATTGATTAAAAATGCAGTAAAAACATTAATACTGTGAAATATTACTGCAATTTAAAGTAACACTTTTCTACGTGAATACATTAAAAAAGAGAAAATGCATGTTGTTGTTTATTTATTATTTTATTTTATTGATTTTATTTTATTTTATTATATTATTATTTTTTACTGCATTATTCCAGAATACTCATCACTCCATTTTTATTGTTTTTCTCCTATGCTCACCAAGGATGCATTTATTTGATTAAAAATGCAGGAAAAAAAATGTGCAAATTAAAATTACTGTAATTTCAAATAACATTTTTCTATGTAAATATATCATAAAATGTAATTTATTCCTGTGAGTCAAAGCTGAATTTTCAGCATCATTACTCGAGGCTTCAATGTCACATGATTTTTCAGAAATCACTCTAATGAAAAAAAACAAAAAAACATTTTGAATGGTAGTGTATATTTTAAACACTTTTGTCGCTGAATTTCCAGCTAAAACAAACTCTCATATAATATTTTATTCATACCGCCCATTCATGCAAGTGGATGTTTGTGTGCTGTATTGCTTTTCTCATGTTTTACGAGTCAGCTACTCAGCTGCTTTTCTGCAGTTGAGATGACACGGATGAGAAACAAAAGCTAGCAAATCTTCACAGATTCATATTGTTTGCATTGTCATGAAGAGTGTTAAAAAACTCAAACACGCTGTTTTTTGCCAACCTCTGGCCAACACTTGCGTTCATCTCAGGGCTCTCGGAGTAGAGTGCATGAATTTTGGCTTGTGTGTGAACACGCTAAACAAACCCAGAGCTTCTCAGACGTCTACAGCACAAGTGGTGCGGTTCACTTGTAAAGCTCTTTGTGAACACAACACGCTCCAGTTGTACTTTCCTGTCACATTTGTTTAATTCCATTACACGGAAGCCATTACAGGACACCATACAAAAATAATTCAATGCAAATGCACTGGAACGCAGGTTTTTCATCCATACAGAACAAGCACATTTTAACGAAAGCAAGCTTGTTTAAATGCATTCAAATATGTGATTCATTTATGACAAGTTTGAATGGCCCTTGTTGCTCTGTTGTGAATTTTAGTGCATTTTAGTAAATCTAAAACACTCTATTACTCACAATCAAAAACAGAACTAGATAAAAAAGTTTGTCAAGACGAACTTTACGTTGGCTTGAGAAAGCCGCACCAGAAAGTTTGAAAAAGTTTGAAAAGTTTCATAAAATTTAAGACGTCTAAGAAGTTTTAAAAAGTTTGGATGGTTTTCAGTCTGAAATCATTTGAAGTTTAAAGTAGTTTTAAAAGGTTAAAGTTTGAATGCAGTCTGTCAGATAGATAGATAATTAACATGCTAGTATGATTCTAACATTAGCAACATTAACAAGTTAATAGCATGTTGCTAGCACATTTTTAACACAATTTGCAAGTTGTTAACATGTTGCTAGTCTGTTTCTAGCATGATTAGCATGTTTCTAGCATGATTAGCATGTTTCTAGCATGATTAGCAGGTTGCTAGCATGTTGCTAGGATGTTTAACAAGTTACTAGTATGTTTTACATGATTAGCATGTTGCTAGCATTTTTTGACATGATTAGCAAGTTACTAGCATGTTGTTAGCATGATTAGCAAGTTACTGGCATGTTGTTAGCATGATTAGTAAGTTACTAGCATGTTGTTAGCATGATTAGTAAGTTACTAGCATGTTGTTTTAACATGTTACTAACATTAGCATGATTATAGCAGCATGTTGTTAGCATGATTAGCAAGTTACTAGCATGTTGTTAGCATGATTAGCAAGTTACTAGCATGTTGTTAGCATGATTAGCAAGTTACTGGCATGTTTCTAGCATGATTAGCAAGTTACTAACATGCTAGCATGATTAGTAAGTTACTAGCATGTTGTTAACATGATTAGCAAGTTACTAGCATGTTTCTAGCATGATTAGCAAGTTATTAGCATGTTGTTAGCATGATTTTAACATGATAAGCAAGTTACTAACATGTTGTTAACATAATTAGCAAGTAACTAGCATGTTTCTAGCATGATTTAGCATGATTTGCTGGTTACTAACATGTTTCTAGCATGATTAACAAGTTACTAACATGCTAGCATGATTAGTAAGTTACTAGCATGTTGTTAACATGATTAGCAAGTTACTAGCATGTTTCTAGCATGATTAGCAAGTTATTAGCATGTTGTTAGCATGATTTTAACATGATAAGCAAGTTACTAACATGTTGTTAGCATAATTAGCAAGTAACTAGCATGTTTCTAGCATGATTTGCAGGTTACTAACATGTTTCTAGCATGATTAACAAGTTACTAACATGCTAGCATGATTAGTAAGTTACTAGCATGTTGTTAACATGATTAGCAAGTTACTAGCATGTTTCTAGCATGATTAGCAAGTTATTAACATGTTGTTAGCATGATTTTAACATGATTAGCAAGTTACTTACATGTTGTTAGCATAATTAGCAAGTTACTAGCATGTTGTTAGCATAATTCTAACATGATTAGCAAGTTAGTTTGAATGAGTTTAAATGGATTAGAAATACAGTACATAGAAGGGAAGCTTGATTGAGTCTCAAGGGATTCTGGGAGTTTGAATAGTCTTGGCTCATTTGAACATTCTGTCAGTGTAAGTCTATGGGATTTTTCCCAGTTTTAATCATCAGTTTTAGGAAAATCGTAAGTCCGATCAGTTAGAAAAGATATAGCAACTCGAGTCAGACCAGTCTGAAGATCTGGGCTGAGTTTGGAGTTTGTAGAGTTAAAGCTCTAGGAGGAGATAGAGTTGATAATTTTAGTCTCAGAAGAAGAATAACTGTAAGTTTAAACAGCATTTCAGTAAGTCAGCTTTATCAAGCCAACTTAATAATAGGATCCGAGCCAATTCAGTTCCTTTAGACCTAAAATGTGGCAAAAAGTGTTTCAGAACGTTCAATTCTCGTTCTGACACAAAAGAACGCCACAAAGTTCCTGTTCTTTAACTCCAACAGGAGCCGTGAAAGACAGACGCGACCACCCCACAAACCACTTCAAATGCAGTCAAATGCTCAGGGAAAGCGAGTCAAAAATAAATGAATTTGGAGTATGGATGGTTTCTGGCACGCTGCGCTTCAAAAATGCTGTGCATGAAAGAAGTCCCGGGATAATTTGCCACCATCAATGGAAGCCATTCTAACAACCGTCATCAGAGCGCCAGATTTCAGACCAAATCACTCCAGGCTTAAAAGACTTGTCACGTCGAACACAGAGAGGAAAAAAAACAGAGGAAACAGCCAATTTCGCTCTCTTATGCGCTTTAAAACAGTCAAAACTTCGAAAGACACGCTTGCAGCTTGCCATAGAAATCAAATAAATACAAGAGGAATGTTTCTCATTTTCTTTAGCGAAACGTGTGTGTGTGTGTTTAGATTCCTCAAGAGTCTCCTGTGGAGTGTGTTCACTGCTGGCAAAGTGCTTTAGACGGAGAGGAAACTGCGTATGTGTGAGTGTGTATCTGTACATCATTGATTCACACACTAACACAGAACAATAATAGAGCATTAACCTATAGGTGTTTTGGGGAAGTATAGTAACAGCACACTTTACCTCAACAAGCTACAAGATTTGAGGAATCATTCACATCTGCGATGTGAGGTGTATATTAATCTACTGTACACTCTTAAAAATAAAGATGCTTCACGATGCCATAGAAGGACCTTTTTTTTGTCAAAATGGTTCAATAAAGAACTTTTAACATCTGAAGAACCTTTCTGTTTCACAAAAAGTTCTTTGTGGTAAAATAAGTTTCTTCAGATTATAAAAAGGTAAGAAATAGATGGTTCTTCAAGGAACCTTCGACTGAATGGTTCTTTGTGGAACCAAAAATGGTTCCTCTATCACTGTGAAGAATCTTTTAAAGCACCTTTATTTTTAAGAGTGTAAATGATCACAATTCACCAGTGAGTAAAAACATAAGAAAGGACAACGGAGTGTCTTTAAAAACCTTCTTGTGTGCAGAACTACTTCCTTCCACCACAGATTCAAATCTTAATTTGACAGTTTAACAGCTGAGCCCAAGCCTCCGTTACTAATTCCAAGAGTGTGATTACGTACATATATATAATAAAACCTCATGAGATTTTTCCCTAAGCCAAAACTATTAGCTCTGGAACAAATAATAGATGAATGAGGCCAAAGACTGCCCGGTAGATTTACCCAAAGCAAATTATATCTCATGTTTAACCATTATAGAGACATCAGAGCCAGTGTCAAATTCCGCCGATGCCCTGGAGCTCACATCTCCAAAAACGTTGAAGGAAATTTTTAAACAGACATTAACTTTATTGACAAACTGCATATTTGAAGTCTAAACAAGCACATTCTGTGACATAAAAAACACTGTTATTTCAAAATTATAGTGGATTTAGGTGTCTGCCATTACACTCACTGTGTGAAAAAACGTAACGGTGAAACGGTTGTATCGGTTGTGTTATCACTAGAAAATTGCACTCTTATAAGTCAGAAAAAAAAAAAAAACTGTTGTATAAATAAAAATATAAAACAGGCAGCTACATAAGTTTTCATTCATTCATTCTTTCGTTCTTTCTTTCTTTTTCTTTCTTCAGAAATACTGTGTTGTTGTTGTTTTTCTGGATTTATAATTTAACACATTGTGCCGAGCACTTGAACGTCTTTTCCGTGCTGAGCATTTGGCCAATTTTGTTCAACTTTGAGTAAAACGCTGTGCAGGAGGGAGGGGCTGGACTAATACCGACCACCCTGCTTGTACTATGACTGAACAACATTGGAGAAGTTAATATTGCTTATCTCTGAGTATTTATGTCTTTACCAGATGGAATTACCAGACTACCATATTAATGTTATAAAAAATAATGCTTGTGGAAACATTTCATTGACTATGCGTTTGCCATTACTTAAGTGGATATTCTGTATCATAACAACTACAGCATCTCAATGGAAAAAAAACCTGTTCTCTAAAGTGCTCTCAGATGTGCGTTTTCGTTTTCGGCTGGCTAAAAATGCTTTGGTGGACAGGTAGCCTTATGACTGGTTTTGTGGTCCAGGGTCACATACAGTATTAAAAAAAAGCCTACATATAATTACATCTGTAATAATTTTTGTAATTACATTAATAGTTACAGTATTGACCCATCCTTTACACCTTAACCCGCCCTTAAACCTACCCATACCACCAAACCTGTCCCTAACCTTACCCGTACACCGTACTTATTTTCTGATGTAAGTACATAGTAGTTAAGATCACCTAATATAAAGTGGGAGCATGAATTCTTTTGGCCTTCTGATATGGTGAGAGCACTATTATGCAGTAATGAAAAATGCTTAGTAAGACTAGGAGTCAAATCTTTGAAATGAACTGGTTAAACCAGTTCACCAGAAGCATTTTGAATGCTTCGCTCATTAGACAGAGCGAGCCGGTTCTTGCGTTAAACTCACTGACTCAGTGATCCAGTTGCAGTTTCTTAACAACTCACTACAGAGGAAGACTATCAGTGAAGAACAACTTCACTTTGGTCTGTCCTTCACACAGCGCTGTCTGACTGGAATTTGATTCATATGAACCACTTTTATGATGCTTTTTATGGTGCCTCTTTGAATCTTGAAAGCTCCAGTCGTCTTTCAATGTAATTGCAAGGAAAAAAGTGAGAGGTACATCATTCATACAGGAAGGACATGATGTAATGATGACTTATGTAATCTGTCCCTTTAAGAAAGTAAAAATACAATATATATTAATTCAATTAAGTCTTTAAACTCTAATGTAAGCCCTGATTTACCAGACTGTGTGTGTGTGTCCTAACAGACAGAGACTTTGACGCAAGATTCACCGATGGTCACAAACTACTTTTCAGGGACAGTGAGAAGATTCACAACTGCTGTGGTTTGGAGCGGGGCCGTCTGATTGTGTGTGTCTTATGGCGCTGAAGGGTCAGAGATGGGTCAGTTTGCGCAGGGCGGTTTTGTCCTTGTGTCCGCCTGGCGGGACGTCCTTCCACTGCGGCTTTGACACCACAGTAACACCCTCTCACACACACACACAATCTGGTTTATGTGCCGCGAGGGCGTTCTGGATCGTGGTCTGATGCGCGTCACGGTGCTGATTATGTGGACTCGGCGTGGGCCGCAGGGTTAAACTCAAGACCGGCTTTAGCTCTTTCAGCGGTCTTAGACTAAACCCCGCTGAACGTCACACACTACCCACAAGCCACCTCTCTCTGCTCTTCCACTGGGCTGTGGCTGCGGTGCGTCGAGAGCGGTTGTGTGATAGTCAGCCAGAATCAGACATAAAAAGAGCCTGTGCTTGTGTGCTAGAATGCAGCATTATGCAATGCGGTCTGCGTGTGTAACTCACGTCGCACTGGAAGGGCTTCTCTCCGGTGTGCGTGCGCATGTGTTCGTCCAGGCCGCGCTTCTGACTGAAGGCCTTGTTGCACTCGCTGCATTTATACGGCTTTTCCTGTAAAAGAGAGAGGTGGTGAGCACACGAAATTAGGGGAAGATGCTTATCTTAAAGGGAAAGTTCACTCAAAATGGAAATTCTGTCATCATTTATTCACCCTCATGTTGTTCCAAACCTGTATGAAAGTCTTTCAGCTGTTGAACACTGAGCCACTGACTTCCATAGTATGGGGATAAAATACTATAGAAGTCAATGGCTACTGTCAACTGTTTGGTTACCAACATTCTTTAAAATATCTTCTTGTGTATGTGTGTTTTCAGCAGAAGAATGGATCTCTTATAGGTTTGCAACAACTTGAGGTAAACTCTCCTTTTAAGAACAATGTGAGTTTACTTTTCAATTGAAAAAAATTTAGGTAAGTTTAGCATGTGCAGGATGAGGATGCATCAGTGAATGTGTTATTAAGGAAAATAAATGGAAACATTTGCTAAATGTAAAATGAGACCATCTTACAGACAGCAACATAGTGTCGGCCCAGACCCGGCCCAGACCTGGCCCGTGTGAAATCCATGCGAGCCAGATGTGGGCCGGATCTGGGCCGAAACTGCTTGGTGTCTAATGGTACAAGAAGCTTCCCCACTTTTACAGAGTGTATACTTTTGATATGTTTAATATAGATTTTTACGTGTCATTAATGTAAAATACTAAATCTATCTATCTATCTATCTATCTATATATATATATATATAATATAAAATAAAATAAAATAAGCCATTTCTCCATTTAAAAATGGAAAAAAAATTAGAAGCCATCGGTATTAATGCTTCATTTGTAGCTATATGAACAATTTCTTGACCAGTGACAAAGCAAATAAAAATAAATAAATAAATAAATAAATACATACATACATAACTTTAAAAATGGAGAAAAAAAGCCATCAGTATTAATTCTTCATTTGTAGCTATATGAACAATTTCTTGACCAGTGACAAAGCAAATAAAAATAAATAAATAAATAAATAAAAAAATACATACATACATAATTTTAAAAATGGAGAAAAAAGCCATCAGTATTAATTCTTCATTTGTAGCTATATGAACAATTTCGTGACCAGTGACAAAGCAAATAAAAATAAATAAATAATTTTAAAAATGGAGGGGAAAAAAAACCCATCAGTATGAATTTCTGAACTGTAGCAATATGAACAATTTTGTGACTGGTGACAAACAAACAAACAAACAAACAAACAAACAAATAAATAAATAAATAAATAAATGGAGAAAACTTTATAAGCAATTTGTCTTAATTGTTCATTTGTAGCTACAATATATTGTACAACACATACACACACAAACAATTTTGTCGGCAGTAAAAATTGAAAAATAATTGAAACTGGCCAATGTCTCAAACTTATTCCTTTGAGTTGGACATTCGCTATAATGACGTCAAGCATACAAGTCGGAAATACAACATGGACAAAATGAAAGACTTTTTGAGAACAATAAAAGTAGGTTAAAGATTTATTTCACTCAGAACAATTTTCACTCAGAAATTGCTAATAAATGTCACAAATAACTACAAAGAAATGGCAAGTAACACTAACTGTTTAGGCAGAAATGGTGAAATAGTATTTTCTAGTAAAACTCCAATAATCTATATTTACAATTTTTAAATAAATAAAACAAATAAATATTGTACTGTGTGGTGTACTGTCTTATCACACTTGTAAATACGACTTCACTAGGTTATTCATGTGTTTTCAAAATCATAACTAAGATATTTGTGACTCCACCTGAAGATATATTCTACAGGAAGATAGATATATACATACATACATACATACATATATATATATATATATATATATATATATATATATATATATATGTATTCTACAGGAAGGCAGCCCTTCAAGAGCAGGACAGGACACCTTGATGTAGGACTTTCCTTATTAGGATCTGAAGGTGTTTAATACTAGTGTATTAGTAGTGTATTAGTACTAGTAAGTGCTGTTGAAGGGATTGACTACACTTGACTACAGTTATTGTGTTTTTGAAGAGACTAATGAAGAGCTGATACATTCAGAGGAAAACAGAAACATCCCTCAGGCATGAACATACATCTGTATGTTTACAGAAACGAGAGATCCCCATTATACACACACACACACACACACACTCCAAAGATGGCCTGGGATAAACAAATGAAGTGCCTTTCATGTGTTACACACCTGGAACTCATTTCACATGGACACACGCATACATTTACTTATATAAGAGACTGAAAACACAGAGCGCTGCTGTCACACCACAAACACAAACATATTTACTGAATAAAACACACCTGGACATAATAACACACTCAAACACACACTTTTCATGTGTGAAATAAGAAAGAGGAAATGAGATGCTAAACAAGCCATTTGATCTACATCATAAAATACATTCAATTTTAATGTTTTTTTTTTTTATGAATAAGTTCAAAAGAACAGTATTTGAAATATAATTTTTGTAACATTATAAATGTTCTTACTTTCACTTTTAATCATGCATGCTTGCTTAATAAAAGTACTGATTAAAAAAAACCCAAAAAAACGTATTGGCCGCATGGACACTTCTAACTGTAGCTAACTGTAGTAAAAAAACATGAAGTGTGTGACAGCAGATGTGTGTATTAGAGATAATGTGTGTGAGTGTGTGTTGGGTGGTGAACATGCAAACATTGATAGTCCTCTCACTCTTCCAACACCCAGCTGTCATGGGAATGGGTGGACACAGGAAGAGAGGATCCTGGGAAATGGAGCAGGGCAAGGTGTGGTCACACCACACAGGATATGCAAGGTGCCTCGGATCAAGTGTGAGTGTGTTTGTCAGAGACAGACGTAATCAATATGGGCCTGGGCCAGCGTGGACACGTGTGTTTGACAAAGAGACAAAAAGATTTAGTGTAAGATGAGAGTTCTGGCGTTTGTAGAGCATAATAGCTGTGAGGCTCCATCGCTGCATCAGATCAGCAGTAAAACCGTCAGCTGGGACCTTCAGCAACACGACCCCCACAAAAATATGCAAAGGTCAAGAGTCATGCACTACGACATACATTAGCACAGATGGACAATAGTGGATGGCCCATAATGCTTTGCAGCTTTGTCAGTTTACCAAGGTACCTTCTTCTGGTCTGTTTTTTGAAAGCATGTGTCACCCTGTCTTGAGCCAGAATACACAGAGTCCATGGAGAGAAAGGCAAGATGAGCATCTGACATTAAAAAGTATTTAAATTGTATTGTTTTAATGAAAATAACCAATCGTTTCACTAGATAAGACCCTTCTTCTTTGGCTGGGATCATTTACAACTGCATTTTGGATCGTTTGAAGCCGCATTTAAATTGCATTTTGGAAGTTCAAAATCGGGGCACCATATCAGTCCATTACATGGAGAAAAATGTTGTTACTTGTAACACGTTACATGTATTTACTATAACAATAAAAGTAAATTAGGCACAATTACAAGTAATTAACACTAAACCAAATCCTAACCTTAACCCTACATTAAGCACATTTTTAATTAATATTATTACTTTTTTTACTACAGAGACATTAATACATCTCTGCGGTAAACATGTTTACATGACAATTGAGATGAAATCCATAACTTTTGACTGGCATGGTCTGAAGATGATCTAAGTTTAATTTGGTGAAAATCGGATCAACAGTCTAGGAGTTTGAAAAAATAGGTTTTGAACATAAATTTAAATCCCAGACAGAGAGTTTGGCCGATTACGGCATAATTTTTATCAGTAGCCGGGTTTCCATCCAAAGTTGTGAATTCGACTTATGCGCGAAAATTGGAATATCGCAAAAACTTTTGCGAATAAGCACCGTTTCCATCCAGCAAGTCAAAGACAACAAAATCACTTCCTGATGAACTGACACTATATATTACTAAGAAAAGTAGGAGACACCACGGAATATAGTAATTTTCATATATAACAAATGACTTGCACCTCAGACTGAGCAGATGAAACACAATAAATGTGATAATTTTTTTCGGAGGTGGATGCCTGCTGTTTGTGAACGAAGTCGTGTAAGACAGTTCTGGGAGGCAATTATACAGAAATACTTTGACAACAGACTTTACTCAGGCATTTCAGATTCACCATAACGGTCCATAGCTAGTGTTCTTGGCATGATCCAAGGAACCTACCAAGACCAATCACATGACAATAGGCAAAATTAATCACTACCTATTAGCATTTTTTTATATTTTAAATTGATTTTTGACCACAGGATGGCACTGCCCCAACACTTTTTGAGTACCTTCAGGCCAAAGACATACAGAGTTTTGTAACGAATCGCCAATGCATCAAAATTCAAATTGGCAGACATGAGACAACTTGGTATCATTCGACTTTGTATTGTCGTGACCACTAGGTGGCACTGTGCCAAAACCGTGCAGGTACCCTCAGGTCATGATTTTTATAACATACACCAAGATTGATTTGAATACCTTGAAGTATTGCAGAGAAACAGTCTCATGTCCACTTTGTCGTGCTTTTCGTCAAATTCATTCACACTTTATTCGAGAACGGTTTCACTAATCAATTTGAATTTCACACATTTTTGCCAGGATAGTCTGAAGATGATCTGGTCCAATTTTTATGAAGGAAGTAGAAGATCGTCTCTGCCGATTCAATATTAGTGCCATACTGCTGTTGAAAAGCAGTGTAGGAAATAGTAGCGTCAATAGATTACCAATAGAGTACAGTCAGTTCCAGAAGTGAAAATCCCATTTGTTTTCTCCATAGAGGAACTGATTTTTTAATAATAGTCTAAATCTTTAAAAATATACCTACTACTAATATACCTAGTAGCCTACCTACTGTGAGCTCTGGGGCTGTTAATCAATGCTTTACGCTGTCATTAAAGGGGTCACTGAATGCCCCTTTTACACAAGTTGATATGATTGTTGAGGGTCTTAATGAAAAGTCTATAATATACTTTGGTTAAAAATTCTCAATGGTTTTGTAAAACAACACCCTTTTTACCTTGTCAAAATCAGTTCTGCAAAAATCATCCCATTCTAAGGGATTGTACCTTTAAATGCAAATGAACTCTGCTCACCCTGCCCCTCTCTTCTCTCTGTGGAGTTACAAGCTGCTCCGAAAGATTGTTTACTTCAGCCACATTTAGCGCGTTTAGCCACTAAACTTGCTAACTAGCACGTTATTAGAACAGGTGATTGCAGAGGTTCACAAAAAAACCCTTATATTCACTTCTGTTGTAGATGAAGCTGGATCACAAATGATTTGCGTGAACATAGACACATTTATGTAGATCGGGAGGTGCATTCCCTCCACAAACAAAAGTCATCCACTGCATCTTCAGCGGCTCAGATGTCGGGAGTAAATGACGACCACTATGTTCATTATTACATTCAACAACACAACACCTCAATCATTCAATCTGGGATATTCTTGTCTAACTTACATCACTGCTCTGGCATCGAAACAATGGAGGTCGGACTGTTACATCTGATCTGAGGTAAGATGCTCATGTCAATCAACTATTGTGGGAGCGGCCTCTGTCTGTGTGGCGCCATACCTCGATTTGAAAAAAGGGATATTTATTTTTTACAGATTCATTAAAAACCACTGCATGGATTTTTATCATTATAGGGTAGATTTGTACATACACTGCCAACACATATTAATGTTCAAACAACATGTAAAAGTGAACTTTGCATCCGATGATCCCTTTAAAGATGTCAATCTGCATTATTTCTGGTGGAAAAACTACATTACCCATGACATTAGAACATAGTCTCCCTATGTTCTCAAACTACTTAAATATTTGGATATTTATGCATATTTTGCAATAAACATAAAATATGGTGTTTCTATTAACGCAATCAACATCTTCAAATCAATAGTTTTAAATTTCTCCATTGTTTTTATTTTGATTATGTCATTCCCAGGTCTTCATGGGATTGTAGTTTTCTCCCACTTTTTTGTTTCAAATTAACATTTGTAATGTTGTGATTTGCCTCAAAGCCAGCTGGTTTGGTTCATGGCTTATAAACATTTAAAAATGTTTTTAAAATCCTTAGGAGAACCCATGAAACCTTTCCATTCCACTAAAGGTTCTTCATAGTGAAAAATAGGCTCTACGGATTATTAAAATGTTCTTTATTAATCTGAAGACCAATGGTTCTACTGATCGAAAAAACTCTTTTGACATTTATTTTTAAGAGTATAAAATGAACCTCATTTGTACAGAAAGCCATGTTTGGCCAGAAAAGACTGGTGAAGACTACACGTGGTGCATCGCCATACCAGCACATATAGCATCTGTTTAACCTGGAGTGCAAGTAACATTTGAATAGGCTGGATGATTTTGTGCTGAAATACAGAGCCAAAAATTGGACAACTCTTTAGTGAGGCCCAAACAGAAAGAAAAAGCTGTCACTTAAGAGGATTAGCACAGTTCTGTCACTGCTTGTTCTCATTACTGCATCGCCAATGCTCTGTTTTCACATGATGTCTTAATGGCTGTGTTTCTGTTGTGTGTCAGTCCACAGCTCATACGTTATGCTGCACAATTGCAGGATCATGCTCCAAATTTGGCAAAGAGTTCTAATGAAGTGCTGCATCTGCTCTGCTTTCTTAGGTTTTCATGGATTAGCGCTGATGTTGCCACTCTGTCTGCGTTATAAATATAAGGGACACTGCTATACTACATGACTGAGGAAAAGATGGGAGAAGTGATACAGTTATTTCAGGAAATGATGTCACAACAAACAGCCATGTCATCCATCATCAGAGAACAGCTTTCCAAAAACAAGTTTCATTTCTTGCTATTTAACAGATTCCATTGAGAGAGTCTCAAGCAAGCTTCCCCACCCCTAAGCGATTTTCCACTCAATCACTGTTGGGCTTATTTACATAATCATTTGAAAACTGATTGTCTGGTTAAAGGTAAATGTTAACAACCCCAATGACTCAAATCCTTGCTGGGTTAATGATATTACAACCTCTGTGGATAATAAATATTTATTTGAGAGGCAGTTGTTGGGACGGCACTCATGGCCTTGGCACTGATCTCTTTGGCTCTTCTTCATCTTCACATTGATTCGCTGCCAAAATTAAGTGTTATAATATATGAAGGGGTGAGAAATTTCAAAAACAATGATCTAGCGATCACCCCTCATCTATGTTTGTCTTCACAGTCAAGTCATGGACAGTCCTTTCCAGTGACCCTGAGGTAAGAAGTAGAAAACTAAATATTTAAACTCCCACATCTGTTAAACGAGTGGTGTAATGTGGTCTTAATCATGTTTCTGTAGCTGCTTTTATGTCACGCACATGGACACGTCCGGACACGCACACACACTTAACAGGGTGTTTTAGGCAGTAGCCCTTTTAAACAGATGTTGAACTAAGTGTATTGCTTGTGTTTTGTTCTGTGGTGAGGAGACGTTTCCTAATGACCTGCTGCTGCAGAGGTTAAAAACATCCACTGTGTAGACACTAGACACTAGAAAAACACCTACACATATCATAAGGGGTGAAGAAGGTGACAAAGATGTGATTTACAGTCAATTTTAGCAGAAGAATATACAGAAAACACGCTATAGATCCTACTGTATACAGATAGATTTATTTTTTTTTTGGAAAAAAAAAAAAAACGAAAACAAAATAATAATTATAGCTGCAATCAGCAATTACCAGGGTTCAAGTGTTTTAGGTATTTAAGCACATAAGGAAAAAGACATTACATATTATTTAGCAAGCATGTAACCACCTAAATTAATTTTAAAAAAATTTTGTCAAATCTGTTGATTTACCATAAACAAAGCATTACCAAAACATTTATGACTGTTATAGCGCCAGCTGTGGTCTAATCTCCCTAAAACTCTGCATGCTTGTTTAAAATCACCTGTCGCATGTGTTCAGCGGGTTTTGTGAGGTTTTGAGTTTTCATTTAGACTTTATAGGCTTTTGGGTATATTTGGACAGGTCCATTTATCATGGTGAAAGACCACTGTTTTATGAACTTTCACATACACAGAAACAGTGCGATGCAATGGAAGAAAAACGATGAAAGAGAGATGGGGGGTGGATGTAGAGTACATTTGTAAATAAATATGTGCATATATGTGTAGACTTACCCGAGTGTGTGTGCGTATGTGCATTTTAAGGCCGTCGTTCTTGCTGAACGCTTTATCACAGTATGGACACTGATATGGCCGCTCACCTGAAGACAGACAAACACAAACAAACATCAGCTCACTGATAGACATAGAAACACATCTGCTGAACATGAACAAACAAATGAATCATGATTCAATGCAAGTTTATTAATCCTTTAGACAAAAATCTTTAAAAAAAAAATTTTCTTTTGGTTAATGAGTCTAGTCCGGTCTATTTAAGCCCTATGTTTCTTTCAGTTCTATTCTCATCGTGTTATGCTTGGTTGTTCTGTTTCGCTTTCCAGTCCTGAGTTCATACAAATGTCTGTCGTGAAATTCTAGATGGCGCAGTCTGATAGGTTCTAACTCAATCTGATATAATCACATTATTCACATGGCACAGCTGATTGGTTTCTTTTCACAGCAGCAGCCAATGAGCTTGCTGCTCAACATTCACATACTTTGCTAGTGACTGCTCTAGCAGTTGCAGTGCGCTTCAGAAACCCTCCACCTTCCCCAGCTCCACCTGTATACTGCAGATCTGCTATGGGGTGATTTTATGTTATACAGTCATGGCCAAATATATCGGCACCCTTGCAATTCTGTCAGAAAATGCAACCCTTCTCTCAGAAAATTGCTGAAAACAGTTGCAAACGTTTTGGTACTCACATGCTTATTTACTTCTTTCTTTTTTTTTTTTTTTTTTTTTGCATTAGAAAAACACAAAAAAACTGAGAAAAAAAAGTCAAAAACAATTCCACATAGAACCCAAAAAATGCACTGGACAAAATTATTGGCACCCTTAACTTAATATTTGGTAGCACCCCCTTTGGAAAAAACAACTGAAATCAGTCGCTTCCTGTAACCACGAATGAGTTTCTTACACCTCTCTACTGGAATTTTGGACCACTCTTCTTTTGCAAAATGCTCCAGGTCATTCAGATTTGAAGGATGCCTTCTCACAACTGCTGTTTTGAGATCTCTTCACAGGTCTTCTATGGGATTCAGATCTGGACTCATTGCCGGCCATTTTCTTAGAACTCTCCAGCGCTTTGTTTGTAACCATTTCACACTGTTTATGACACTGGCCACTACGTTGCGCCCCAAAATTCTTTGGTAATTATCAGATTTTGATACCGTTCACACAGTCAAGGCATCCATCTTTGAACCTCCACCATGTTTGACTGTAGGGACTGTGTTTGTTTCTTTGAAGGCCTCATTTCTTTTTCTGTAAACAGTGCCATGATGTCTATTACCAAAAAGGTCCACTTTTGTCTCCTCTGTCCACAGTACATTTTCCCAGATAGATTGTGGTTTTGTCACATAAGTTTTGGCAAACTCTAGTCTTGGTTTTTTATGCCTTTGTGTCAGCAGTGGGGTCCTCCTGAGTCTCCTACCATAGTGTCCATTTTTATTCAGATGATGACAGATGTGCAAGCTGACACTGTTGTTTCCTGTGTCTGCAGATCAGCTTGAATGTGTTTGGAAGTTAATCAGGGTTCTTTATCCACTATTCGAACATTCGAGTGCTAAGGACTGTAAACCTCTTGACGATAATGCGCACAGTGGACACAGGAACATTAAGATCTCTGGGGATGGACTTGTAGCCTTGAGATTGTCCATGTTTTTCCATATTTTTTTTCTCTGAAATCCACAGACAACTCTTTACACTTCTTACTTTTCTCCATGCTCAGTGTGACACACAACATAAAGGTTGAGTCAACTTTTCTCCATTTTAACTGGTTGCAAGTTTGATTACTATATTGCCCACACCTGTTACTTGCCACAGGTGTGTCTAAATACAAATTACAGGAGCATCACCTGCTTGAAAACCAATTATTACTTACAATTTTGACAAGGTGCCAATAATTTTGTCCAGTCCATTTTTGAGTTCTGTGGGCATTTTGTTTTTATCAAGTTTGACTTTTCTTCCTTTTTGTGTGTGTGTGTGTTGTTGCAGTGCAAACAAAAACAATAAGCACGTGAATACCAAATAGCAGCATGAATAGCAGCATGTCTGTGGATGTGTTGGCAGTAGCAAGTCTCTATAATTGATCTGCTGCAGCAGAGTAGGAGATGTATTCTGCCAAGACCAAAAACATTAACACTGGCATGCATGCTAAACTCTCAAGAGAGTTGTCATGACAGATTTGTTGTTAATAAATCTGCATTTAGATCCATTTCTCCACATTTCTGTAACCAAGTTGTGTCCAGCATTTAGTAGATTGCGTTCTCCAGCAAAGTTCTGGTCATTTGTATATTATATATGATACAGTAGTCTTTATAGGGTTAATAATTAGCCAGAGAAGAAGAAAAATATTTTATGTCATTGTATATACAATGCTGGGCTACAGCAATAGGCTGTGAGAGCATCAAACAGAGCTCAGTTTTCCAGAAAGCTGCAACCATGACTTTGATGCCATAAAGACACTTAAATCAGTTATTTGGTTCCATTCTCAAGACTAGGAGCAAGACTTGTAAACAAAGACTGTGATGTGGCATGTTTATTTGTGGGCTGTTTTTTTTTTTTTTCGTAGCACAGTCAGTTACGTCATCATTCAAGTCAGTTGGTTTTGAAAGAACGCCACTAATCCCCATCCGAGCACCGGTGCCAGGAGTGTTTCATTGGAAAATAAATGCCCTAATTGGTGATCAAGGCACATTATGGCTTCATCATCACTCCTAAGGTTCTGCACCGCTGGAATCAAAGCTTGGAAAAACTGGAATCTTCTGCCTCTTTGGATCAAGAATGTTTTGATGCCAGGCATAATTTGGCTTTGGAACGGAGAGCCTGGCACAGAACTTCGGAATCTGCATAATATTAAAGGCTCCAATATGTTGTGGGATTCAGTGCAGAAAGTAACTGTGTCATGCACGAAACCAGCAAAATATGATGGATTTGATGACTTACTTTGAGGGTTTATAAGCTGCACCTTCAGGCTGGATATGTTTTGTAAAAATTTGTTCCACGTTTTTGATCACAAATGCCTTTTTTAGTCCAAGATCAAGTACAGCCTGACTTGATACATGGATACAGCTGTATATTAATATTTCAATCAGATATGTATTTATGCAAACAGAGCAGGCTTTAATCTTTATGAATGGGAATATATATATATACGATTTGGCTCATAGAGGGTCTAGATATATGCTTTCTGATCTTTGACTACATAAAGTCTGGAATAACATGTCCACAAGGAATCTAAAATATAAAACAGGATTTCCAAATCAATACTTTGTGTGTCTTTAGATTACCAGTCTTCCTCTCTAGAAATGTAAAACCAAACACAGGGTTTTTGTGTTTCTATCTCCACCATCTTTAACCTCAGAGACCTGAAGTGGGTGGAGCCGGTTTAGCCCCGCCCCTCCGCGGATCAAAGCGTCGCTGGGCTGAATGGGAGAGATGCTATCTGAGCGCGCTCAGTATCAGCACAAAGGTGGAGTGACAGGCTGTCAATCAGAGAGTGGACAAACACGTGGGTCTGCTTTAGATAAAGCTGATCCTGGCCACAGATAGCAGAACGGTTATGATTGCAGCTCTACGATCCAGCAGTGTGAGGTAACAAACACCGCTGCACCGGAAGACCAATTCAGAACTTCTGATTTTGTTTAGTCGGAAAAACACTACTAATTAACATAATATGAAAATTGCATTGCAAGTTCAATATATACATTACAATAATTTATTACAATAACAATGTCCTAGTCAGTGCTTTCATAGTTAACTAAAATTAAAACTTTTCATGAGTTGAAATAAAGCTGAAATAAAATCTAGAAATATTTGATTAAAACTAATATATAAATATATATATATATATATATATATATATATATATATTTAGAAAATAAATTAAAGCTAAATAGAAATATTAAAACAAAATAATAAAGGCAAAATAATAATAAAATGAACATGAAAACTGAAAATATCAATATAAAAGCTAATTCAAAATATTAAAAATACTATATAATAATAAATTAAATTAATAATAAATTAATAAATTAATACTAAAATACACAAAAATGCAATGGTCCTCAAATCTTTTTTTTTTCTTCAGAACATAAAATTCACATTGGATATCATTATAGTGATATCAGAACTGTTTATTATACAAAATAAAAGAAAAAAAAAAGAAAAAGTTTATAATATTTTGACCATAAACTATCAAAATTCTTAATATTACCATGAACTGCAAACACCCACCACTATGCCAAGTCACTAACATTACTGACATGCCCTTACTATGTTTCAGTAGAGAATGCAGTTGCATTGTCTTTAGTTTGGGATAAAATAAAATAAAATAAAATAAAATCTTATTTAAAATGTATTTACTGTAGTCTGGATTTTTTTTCCCCTGGTTTTGTTAAAATAAGGCAAGAATACCTTTTTTTATATATAAGAATACCTTATTCCAATAACAATGTTTTACTCTTAGCTCTGTAAATAGTTTAGCACATTCCATGTGTCATTCCACAGAACTACATTATTTTATTATTTTATTATCCCCATATAATCAGTAAAGAACATGCAAAAAGTGCAGATTTTGTGTCATTACTTATGAGTGTAATTACAACTTGGACACTACAATGTAAAGTGTGATCAGACAGTGTCATACTTTAAATAATCTTGTTGAATTTGCAATAAATGAAAATGGGACATCTCTCCATAGATTAAGGCCTGTTTCACATGGGTTTCTGCAGCATGTGTAAATGACGCTTTCTTTTCATTTCACTTCATTCATTTCAGTGCCCATATTAAAAGAATACACTATTCCCAGTACAATATCCAGTAATAGTTCAATTTTGCAACTATCTATCGTTTTACATGAGTATACTGTATGCAAATATAGTTGTATATAATACATATGCAGCTTTATATATATAGAGCTGTGTGATCATACAGGTTTTGTGATGATAGAAAACTGTCCTTAGAAGATACTTTTAAACTCATGTCCCCTATAGCGCTCATTTCATCCAAGCAGACAATACACACACTGTGCATTACATATTACGTATTGCAGTCTGACGGATTTATTTCTAAAATCAAGACTATGCAGCGTACAAATCAAGTTCTGCATGATGTCAGCAAAATAATTTCCCGCATTAAAAAAAACAGAGCCCCGTATAACTGGAAGAGCGAGAGATAAAAGTCAACTCACTGGCACAGCTTCTGTTGCTCTGGCATGTCGTGTTGGAATTATTTAGAGAGTTGCGGAAAAGACGTAAAAAATCAGGCTCACATAACCGTGAGATCCAGCCGTCGGCGGCAGGAAGCAGAGAGAAACCCAGGCACGTGAAACAAAGCTCTATTCTCATTACGGGCCTTTCTGGGCTAATGAAATAAGGGTTTTCTGGATGGAGAATGACTCCCTTCGGAATTGGTAATGCATCTGGCAATTGGGGCAGCCCCACAGAGAAACGTGAAATGGCAAAACATAACTTAATAAGACACTGCCTTCAGAGAGATGCCAATTGCTGTGTTCCTGCGTGTGTCCTGATTGTGCAACAATCCAGTTTCTAATTCGCTTTCTTGTTAATACAACCTCTTGAGGGAATAACTACTGGATTAAAAAAAAACCCACATAGATTAATTAGATAAACGAAGAGATTGGCGAGGAAAACTTTTTTGCTGCCCCTTGAATAATAAGGTTAATTAGCTCAGCTTCAGGGGGAATGCACATGTAAGATGTTCATTAAACATGAGAGCGCTCTCCAAACGAGTCTTACAAATGATCTGTTATGGTGCTGATTTGATGGTGACAAGCTTCCCTTGTATTTCCAAAATCTAGATTAGTGCAAAAACCCATGTAGTCCACCAAGCTCTTCATAATGGAAAAATGTCGCCTTCCACATCCTCCAACACATTACTATAAATCTTGAGTCTTGGGTGTGTATTTCTGCCATCAGGAAATGTCCTCACCTTGTAAAGCTATTTATCACTGCGTCTAATGTGTCTTGCATGGTTTGATGCCCGTTTGCAACTTTCATCAAGAACGTCAGTGTCGGTTTACAGTTCAGCGTGTTGACAAACAAGCCAATGCACTTCACAGATGTTACATCAGCAGGAGATCCGTCGTTTATGTAACAAGTAGGGTATTGGGTTAGAGCTTGTCTTAGTATCTGTAGAAGACATTAGAAGAAGGATCCAGCGAGATAGTGTTGAGTCCCGGGCCCTGGGTCGAGGGATTTGAGCATCTGTCAGGTCTGTAAAACAGGGATTAGCTCAGGACAAAAAGAGCCTGTGCTCTCATGAGCAGATGGTATTGAGGAGGACTGTTCCTGGCTGAAGTTCTGTCTCTTCTTCCACAGTCTGATGCAATATTGTCTTAGAATAGGAGTCTCCGTTATCTGGCGACTCCTTTCCTTTTGGATGTTGGTCTACACTGATGCAAGAGCAGTATCTAGCTCCACTAAATAGTGCACAGGGTGATTGCACTGAGATAAACAATGACATCACTAAATCATTAGTGAACTGACTTTAACTGGAAAATGAGTGCTTACTATTGTCCTCTTGAATTATTGACACACTTCTTTCCTTTTTAACACTGTAAATCTGTATTGCATAAAGCACTATATAAATAAAAGTGACTTGACTTGACAGAGGTGTTCATACGGTACAGGTTCTTGCAGTTCAATTTCACTTGGTTCAATCTGCACTCTACTTGTTTTTGAACATAAGAACATGTCTTGTATGAATTGTCCCTAAGAGAGTGAGCTGTCTATAAGGGTGTGTTCATACTTATAGTTTGGTTCGTTTGGTTCATTTGGTCCGGACCGAAAAGGAAAATGATACATTTGGTCCTGGTCTGTTTAGTGTTCACACTGGCATTTTTGACAGCGAACCTAAAGATACCGAACCTAAAGGCATAGTGATACGTTCACAAGCACTTGCTCCTCTATGCTCCATCTTTGCCCACTGCTCATTTTGTTTTGGATGCACCGCTTTTGTTCCCTTAATGAAATCATGTCGCACAGCGTCGCATCTTGTCATTACTTCCTGTTTTTGGTTCATTTAGATGTTGTGTTCATATTTCATTTGAACTGCACCAGAGTTTGTATGGAAGCTGTCTGAGACAGGTTCAGATGGCAGCGTTCACACTTGCTTAAATGAACCACACTAACAGAGCAAACGCACCAGAGTTCGTTTTAATCAAACCAAACATGACAAGTGTGAACGCACCCTAAGAGGTGTCTTCACACTAATTGTCTTGACAGTTAGTTGACTGAATTTAAGTAAGTGCTGCATTGATATGAAAATTCTAGCTGATAATGACAAGTTGTTTCAAGTTTTGGCTGATGAGAGAAAAATGGCAGATATTTAAATTTGGTGTTATTTTGTCTGAAAACTAAGATCAGACACTATAATGTACAGTATTAATTACATTTTAAAAATTAAATTTAGCAGTGCTATTAAATTATTAGTGTTTTTAAAAATATATTTTAAGTGAGTGTAAGATGATGCAACACAAAGGTAATCTAACTGTAAAAACTGGGGAAATGAGAATGCACAATAAAATATTTAATACCAACCAATGTTGATAAATAAAAATAATACATAAAATGAAAACTGAAAATCTAATATTGGTTTCTAACCAACTTCGTACCAATTTGTTTAAAAAATGTAAATATATTATATATAATATATACGTCCTTAATTTAAAAGGACAGTTGACCCAAAATTAAAATTCAGTCATAATTTATTCCATTTCATTTTATTCAAAAACGTTTTTGAACTTTTTTCTTCTGTGGATCATAAAACATTTTGAGAAGTGTTTTTTGCTGAAATTTAATGTGACCGTGTCAGGTTTTGAATGACAGTGAGTAAAAGATGATCTAGTCATGATTTGTGGGTTGTTTTGATAGTTGTTGTTGTTGTTTTCTTATATATATATATATACCCCTCACATTTCAGCAACATTTTTAGTATATCTTCTTAAGGAACAATGCTATAAAATATATCCAAGTTTCATTTCTAGAGTAGTCAATGTGCAGCTTGTATAGCAGTGTATATTTACTGTCCACTGAAAATAACTCAACATACAGCCATTATTGTCAAAACAGCTGGCAACAAAAGTGAGTACACCCTAAGTTGATAACAGCACTATGTCATTTAACCATGCCAAGCCACTTGTCCTATACATCATGTTCATGTTTTTGTCTGCTTGACAGGACCATACAAAGTTGTGTATCTTGTATTAGAGCAGTTAAAATTTGTTGCTTTAAGTACAATTCTCTCATACTGACCACTGGATGTTCAACAAGGCACCTCATGGCAAAGATCTCTCTGAAGATTTGAGAATTAGAAATGTTGCTCTCCACAAAGATGGTCAAGGCTATAAGAGGTTCAGTAACAACCTGAAACTGAGTCACAGTACTGTGGCCAGGTGATACAGAGGTTTTCAAAGATGGGTTTGATTCGGAAATAGGCCTCGCAAGGGTCAATCAACAAAGTTGAGTGCTCGTTCTGTGTGTCAGGTGCAGAACCTGGCTTCAAAAAACAGATGCATGAGTGCTGCCTGCATTGCTTTAGAGTTTGCTGAATTAGAAGGTCAGCTTGTCAGTGCTCAGACCATACGCTGCACACTGCAACAAGTCGGTTTGCATTGGCGTCATCCAAGAAGGAAGCTTCTTCTAAAGCTGGATTACAAACAACTTCAGAAGAGGCGTCCATCTCGGAAGGAAGACAGTTTGCTGAAGACAACCTGACCAAAAGCATGAATTACTGGAACCATGTCCTATGGTCTGATGAGACTAAGATAAACTTGTTTGGCTCAGATGGTGTCCAGCATGTGTGCTGATGCCCTGGTGAGGAGTATCAAGAAAATTGTGTCTCTCCTACAGTCAAGCATGGTGGTGGTAGCATCATGGTCTGGGGCTGCATGAGTGCTGCTCGTACTGGGGTGCTGGTTCATTGAGGGAAACATGGATTCCATTATGTACTGTATATTTCAGTATATAGGCAGAACATGATGCTTTCCCTTCAGAAACTGGGCCGAATGGCAGTTTTCCAACATGACAATGACCCCAAACACACCACCAAGATGACAACTGCCTTGCTGAGGAAAGTGTAGGTGAAGGTGATCTGACCTGAACCCTATTGAGCACCTATGGGGCATCCTCAGGTGGAAGGTGGAGAAGCACCATGTGTCAAACATCCAGCAGCTCCATGATGTCATTATAGAGGATCTGAAGAGGATCCCAGCAACAACCTGTGCAGCTCTGGTGAATTCCATGCACAGAATGATTAAGGCAGTGCCAGATAACAATGGTTTGACACAAAATATTGACACTTTGGACACAGTTTTGACATGTTCACTTAGGGTGTACTCACTTTTGTTGCCAGCTGTTTTGACAATAATGGCTGTATGTTGAGTTTTTTATTAGGGGACAGCAAATAAACACTGCTATACAAGCTGCTCATTGACTACTCTAAAAAATATCCAAGGGGTGTACTCACTTCTGTGAGATACTGTGTGTGTGTGTGTGTGTATATATATATATATATATATATATATATATATGAGATGCAAATTAGCATTTGCCATAATCTTTATGTACAATGCATATTTTTCAGCTTGAATACAAACGTGCATACTTCTACTATTAAAAGTGACTTGGCTGGCAGATGATATAACGAGTGAAAAAAAGAATCACCCATTGTCCAACCAGCACCTGAGCCATATGTAGAGAACATAATATCACAATATACGTCAGGGTGGTCCCTTCTGACATGGGCTGGTAAGCATCCACATAATATCACACCAAAAAAATACCTTAAAAGACTTTAGCGTTGTGGCAGTGAGCTGATGCATTTTCTTCCAAAACTGTGAAAATCGACTTGTTACTTTGATTTATCGAAAGGATCACTATCTGAGTCCCTGGTGTGTGTGTGTGTGTGTGGAAAGGCTGCTAACTGATTTAGCATGTGTTGTAATGCGACACCGTCTTTGTGTGACCCGCGAGTCTCTGCTCTCTTTCCAGATCCCCGGCGGTCCCCTGTGGCCCCAGACACCCCCGTCTGCTAATCGATCCGTTTGGCACCCCCCTCGTGTGAGAGTGTGTGTGTGTCTGGTGAACAGATGGTTGTCCCTGTCACATGCCGAGCATTGTGCTGGTGTTATGGGGAGATCTTTGTAGCTCAGGGCCTTCAGTATGAAAGACATTAGGCCTGTCCATCACACACTCCATCCTGGCTTCCTCGTTCCAACATTCAAAGCAGGTTAACACATTCATACACACACGGATTGGAAATGTAGGTCTGAGTGCCGGCGGGTACGGACCCGCAGACTGGAACGGTGCAGTAATACAATATTGATCGGTTTTGACCCATAAGTGATTGACTTTGATCAGTCACAGACACACCCAATCACTTCACACTTGACCTGGTGATTACTGACAGATCTCCACAACTAATGCTGCGGCCGCCACACATGCTTAAACGTTACCATGTATGTGCTGTGTTCAGTACATGTACACGCATGGAGTCCTTCACACACTGAAATGTGTTAAGATAGTGGACTAGTAATGATTCAAATGCAGGGCTCTACAGTGTGACCATTTCAGTCACATTCATGACTGAAAACTACAGCGTGCGACTACGAAAAAATATTTAGGAGCAGCAGTGCGACTGACCCGATCAGCATATTTGTGTTTGCACTAAGGGGAGCATCATAGGTTTCTACGTGTTTTGGCAACCTTGAGTGATGTATCACGGACATATCTGACAAATCCTTTCATAAACAAAGTGTAGAGAGAGTGTAAAAAAGAGACTGACTGTGCAGTCTAGAGAGATTCGTTGATTATGATGAACTAAGATGAGTGACAGCTTTTAATGATTTGTAAGGGAGTTTGTAAATGAGATATTGATTGAAGTTCATATTATGTGACTTGCATTGTCTGACTATAACACTATTGCTGGATTTTGCTCTATTTCATCGTCAAAAATAGTTTGAAACAAAGTCACAACTGAGCCGCTGTGCATCTCCATTCAAACACAGCGCTGTTTCGCTGAACGTGTGGTTTTAAACGAATCTAGTGAGTCAATGATTCAATTTCCCATTTATAAAGACAGTCACTTGCTTTATTCCTGAATGAATCAGCCATTTAAACGAATCAAATGAACAAATGATTCAGTAATTAAATCACGACTTGCCGCCACCTACTGGAAGTTTTAATATCAAAATGTTACTAAAACATTTTATCTTTTCAGTTATTTATATCATTTAATATATCTATATTCAAAATTGTATATTTAAAACATTAATCTCAACTTTGAATTTGATTGCACTCATGCCACCTCTGAACCTCATATGAAAATACACCTACAAGCCACTTTTGTGTTCTTCTGTGCACCTCTGTAGTACAAATTAACTTTGTTAATACTTTTCAATACAAATTTCATTTGATTGGTAACTTATTCTTATTCTACTTGTTTTTATTCATAATGGGAAGGCAAATTTTTGATCAGATTTTTTGATTATTGATTAGAAGGTGCTCCTGAAATTTTGACTGTGCTCCTAATTTTTTTTAAGTTAGGAGCACAAGTGCTCGTAAAAAGAAAAGTAAGTGTAGAGTCCTGAAATGATATGAATTGAGTGTTTAGTTTAGTTAGCAAAGGTTTTTGCATGATGACAGTCTAAAGATCTGTTCGTTTAGCAAGAACAGTCGGCTAGGGTTTCACATGTGATTTGTCTGTTTGAACGAATAAAAAACAAACAAACAAACAGCAGATAGGCTGAATGAAAGCACCACCAAGTTGCAGTTTCATATAACAGCAGCCATTCCTGTTAACCCTCCCATCAAACTGGTATGTTTGATAATCACATTCGAAGCCTGAATCCAAAACTCATGAAATCCCTAATATGGACAAAGGCACCCAGCTATCGCTGTACCTAAGCTTAATAAAAAATGTGAAGACAATACATGCGCGATTGGAACAATATATGGAATATGTGTGTTTTTCAAGTCATCTCCAGGAGATAAAGTATCTGGATGATGCAGTGCTAACTGATATAGCATTTATTACAGTAGCCTATAAAAACTATAACATATATTTTCTTCCATTCTGTGATGAAAATGTTACATTTTATTTCATTTCATTATGTTTATTTAGAACAAATAAAATGTGTAGTAAATAAAATGTGTAGTATATTAACAAAAATAACACATAAATGTGAAGTATATAAACAAATCAAAAAGTTGCCATTAGGAATATAGGAAATATAGGACAGAATACAAATTGTTGTCACTAGTGTATTTGGTTTCTTAGACAATTAAAAGTAAGAGATAAAAGTAAGGGATAAACCAACCAACCAGTTGGCCGGCCCACAGTTGTTGCCATTCGAAGAAAAAAAGATTAAAAATGTCTCTGTAAAAGCTTGTTGCACAGACAGCATTTAAATGTTTGTGTTTGTCAAAAAGTTTATCCCACCAAATTTTCACACCAAATGTTTATTTGGTGAATATGTCTTAAAGGCATAGTTAACCCAAAAATGAAAATTAACCCATGGTTTACTCACCCTTAAACCATCCTAGGTGTATATGACTTTCTTCTTTCAGACAAATATAATAAGAGTTATATTAAAAAAAATGTCTTGGCTCTTGCAAGCTTTATAATGGCAGTGAATGGGTGTTGAGATTTTGAAGCCCAAAAAAGTGCATCCATCCATCATAAAATGATTCTATATAGCTCCAGGGGGTTAATAAAGTCGTGTTCACGAGACAATGGCGTTCCAGCAGATGATATAGGCATAGCGTAAGCTCTGGTGAGAATATACTAGTCTCATGAGAACCAAGTTTTGTTTATAGCAAAGGAAAACCAATCTCCTCTTGGCTAATATTGAATTCCTTTTCATTTTTTCTTTTGTTCTTCTAATTTGTGACTGGAGTTTTGTTTTGCTCTCTCCTCTGTGCTTTCACATTCATCACTTCTCACCGGAGCTCATGCTACGTCAATGTCCTACGTCCTACTGAAACGCCACTCTCTTGTGAACACGTGTACGACAGTTAGAGAAAGCTAGTGTTTATGGTTTATAAATGCATTGATACACTTGCCTTTATTAACCCCCCGGAGCCATATGGAGTACTTTTTATGATTAATGGATGCATTTTTTGGGGCTTCAAAATCTCAACAGCCATTCAATGCCATTATAAAGCTTGGAAGACCCAGGACATTTTTTAATATAACTCCAATTGTAATCATCTGAGAGAACAAAGTCATAGGCACCTAGGATGGCTTGAGGGTGAGTAAATCAAGGGGTAATTTTAAACATTTTTGGGTGAACTATCCCTTTAACTGGTACAACTGCAATTATAACTTTGAAAAACTCTCAAAGCAGTTGCATTTAATCACTTCAGAATTAACCATTTAATATTAAAATCTGTAATATTGCATTTTGCCACTTTTCAGCATCATTTTTTCACGGGAGTCTCATCCCATTCTGTTACATCCAGCGATGTGAATGGCTCCCAAAACACTTCTGATGTGTCTATTTTGGACATTATCCTAAACCGGCATAATTATATGTTAAACAGTTTGACGAATCCTTCTGATGAATACTGACCTACTTCTACTGATTCAACAAACAATTCATTTACTGCAAATTCTGTCAATGCTTTAGTACAATACTTCAGTAAAGTCATTAGGCTGCTTAAACTCGCTGTCCACTTAAGAAGGGCTAAAATAAATTTGTTTGAATCTGTATATCTCCCAATCCAAGCCCTTATATTTATAGCTTAGATTAAGCTTTATATAAAATGAAATGAAACTGAAAAGTAGGCCTACCCAGTGACAATGAAATATTTACATTTTTAAATAAAGGGAATTGTACTTCTTATTACATTTAAAGGAAAATGAAAAATGAGAAAGAGAACAAATGTGTTTATGTGTATGTTCTCATTGTTATAATATACTTTACGTTGTTGGTGGGTTGAGATTGACCATTATTTTTTTTCCTAGCATGAAAAACTTAGGGAGCCCCTAATTCAAACAACCCTCCAACTAATCAGTATTGAAAAAACGTTGTTTTGCAAAGTCCTACTCCCAGTGCTGTCGTCAAATCAATCAACAGTGGCAGATACAGTAACTCAGGAAAAATATTTCCCAAACACATCTTGAATCTGAATTCATTCAAGTGGAAAAAGCTGCTCTTCTTCTGTTGTTTGGATCCAGCAGTAGGCAGTTCAGTAGAGATGTTTATATCACACACATACATAGTCTTACTGGACTGGATAGGTTTCACTTTCCAGATGTGGATGGACAGTGTGTGTGTGTGTGAGTGTGTGAGACCGTCTAGTGTGCACTATTAGACTACTGTGAGGACACAGGTTCCTGCAGTGAGTACATCCCAAAGAATTACCCATCACTACACACACAAGCGCGTGCCTCTGCTTCCTTTAGCATTACAAGATACATGTGCAGAACTTCCTACAGCTGTGCTGTAACATTTCATACTGCTGTCCTTCCACATCTGAGCACCATAAACATGTCACTCCAGCCCTGAGATAATACCACTTTGCCTCTTCAAGGTTTAATTTTGCATGAAATCATTTATTGGATGGAAATCAATTGAAAACCTGTCTTAAATCAAGTGTACTCTTTTAGCTTTTAAAGGAGAAGTTCACTTCCAGAACAAAAATTTACAGATAATTTACTCACCTCCTTGTCATCCAAGATGCTCATGTCTTTCTTTCAGGAGCATTTCAGGATTTCTCTCCATGTAATGGACTTGGTGCCCGCGAATCTGAACTTCCAAAGCGCAGTTTAAACGCAACTTCACAGGGCTCTAAACGATCACAACTGAGAAAGAAGGGTCTTATCTAGCAAAACAATGGGTTTATTTCTAAAAAAAAAAAAAAAAAAACAAACAATTTATATACTTTTTCACATCAAATTCTCATCTTGTCTAGCTGCGTGAACTCCGGGTAATCTGGTTTAATACAGTTAGGGTATGTCTCCTCCAACTTCAAAATTGGCCTAAATCACTGTTTTACCCTTTTTTTTGTAAAGGGTGTTTGATCTTCTGTGCATGTTCACTTTGTAAACATTGGGTCGGTACTTCTGCAGTGATGTAGGATGATTTTAAAGTTGGTGGAGAAAATGAGATGGGAGTTTTTCGACATACCCTAACTGTATTGACCCGGATTACACAGACTTCACGCAGAGCTAGACAAGACAAGCATTTGTGGTTAAAAAGTATAGAAGTTGTAATTGTTTTTTAGAAAATAACCAATCGTTTCACTAGATAAGATTCTTCTTCTTTGGCTAGGATCTTTTGGAGCCCTTTGAAGCTGCTTTTAAACTGCATTTTGGAAGTTCAAACTCGGGGCACCATATTAGTCCATTATATGGAGAGAAATCCTGACATGTTTTCCTCCAAAAACATAACTTCTTTACGACTGGAGAAAGAAAGACATGAACATCTTGGATGACAAGGGGGTGAGTACATTATCTTTAAATTTTTGTTCTGGAAGTGGACTTCTCCTTTAACAGACATGAAGTCTGGTCCACTCTGCAGATTTCAATTCATTTGATTCAATCAATTCATTGGCATAACATTACATTCGTTGTCAATGTCTCATGAGTTTTGAAACACTGAATGAAGACTGAAACAGTCGTGCCTAGCCAGTTTTCAATGATGGATCCAGTGGTAGTTAAGCAGCGAGTTATGTAGTTGTATAGAAAACACATCGCAATTTGTTTTGTTTTTAAGTGTTATTTAGAGCTTATTTACAAATTTCCACACCACACTGAAGAACACAGCTTATTTACATATGACTTTCCACACAACATTAAAGAAATGATTGGAAATTGTGTTTAAACTTTGCGGTCAGTATTTCCATCTGTCCAGATGTAATAAGCACTGACTACTTTATGGACATTTGTCTGACAATGTGGAATATGTTGTGTAACTAAACCAGAAGTAACTAAGTACTGCCGTTCAGAGATTTCACGGCATGAACTTTGTAATCTTGGACAAATCCAGGGATCAGTTCTTCCTGAGAAACACTCATTCTAAGACCGGTATCCTGTAAACACGACTTGGTTTTCCAGTGGCCTGATTAAAACCTGTGCATGGTGCACCCTGACCAATTGAAATTACGAAAAGCCAGTCCATTAGACTGGAATCAGACTGGATTTTCAGAAAGCTTTTGTCATTATTGTGTGCAACATCCACCAGGCAGTCAGTGAGAAGCCCAAACTCCTGCTGTTTAAGATGGACGGTAATCCATCTATGCTGGTGTAGTACCTCTCTTACTCTATTCTCTTATACAAAATTGAATGAGTTTTGGCGGGAAAAAAATGTGGATAAGGAAAACATGATGCCCTTCCTGGCTAGGTTTCTTAGAATATTGTTTAGACACCAGACAAATAGAGACCACAGTGATGCATTTCACTGTCCAATGGTGCTGTCTAGTTAATTTTTGCTTAAAGTCTTGTTTGAAGTCTTCAATCCTGCTTCTGAGGACCCACTGTCCTGTTGAGTTTAGCTACAAGCTTAATCAAACACACCCGAACCAGCTAATCAAGGTCTTCAGAAATCACAGTTCAGGTGTGTTAAAGCAGGTTGGAAATAAAATTTCCAGGACAGTGGGTCCCCATGAGCCTGGCTGAAGACCTATGGCAGTCCTGATCCTGGAAGGCCAATGTCCTGCAGAGTTCAGTTCCAATTTGACCATATGCATACCTAGAAGATTTTAGCATTTCTGAAGGCAGAGATTTTCTTACTATTGGGAGATGAGAGGGTCTGTATCACGTACTATTGGAGAAAGTGTAACGGTCAACTTGGATCACGTGTGCCTTGATAACCAATCAGATTACAGCCATGAATTTCAGTTCAGAGTTGTGCGACACTCAATCGCCATTTACGGATACCGTAGGAATGAATGGGAAGTGCCGTAAGCTGAATCCCGCCTGTCGCAAAAAGTCTTATAAAACTGCATTTTTTTCTGTGTAAACTCTAAAAGTAGTTCAATCCAAAAGTATTGTGTAGTGAAAAACATATTAGCCAACTGGTGGTCGATTCATTAAATGATAAGCAGTTTCCTCTAAAAAACTGTTTGTGTAGCGTAGTGAAGCCTCTCCTCCATTGACGGTCTCCTTTCCCAAACCGGAAGTGTTAGTTTTAGCCATTACGCTTATTTGGCTAAAGGCTGCAGGCTTGCCATTATTGGCTTTGCTAAAGACCTTGATTTCTTTGATTCAGGTGAGTTTAATTGGGGTTGGAGCTAAAGTCTGCAGGACAGTGGCCCTCCGGGAGTAGGTTTGGATGATGTTTGGATAGACCTACTGTAGGGTCTAAGGGGTTTTCACACTGGTGTCTGAGGGTGCTAAAAACTTAAGAAAAAAAATCATAAGATTGTATTTTAAGGACTGTCAAAGTTAATGTGTAAACTCTACAATTTAAAGCTAAATTACAGTCAATTTGGCCTTCTAGCCCTTGAGGCGCAAAACTACAAGTTACTCGGTAGGCAACTTTGTTCTGGTAAATATCTGAGCTGGGTTTCAGCTCAGTAAGGAAGAAAATGGATAATCTGATGCATACTGATGATCATTTTATTACAATAAATGTCCATAATGATGTAAAAAAACAGCAACCTCCTAAAAGAAAAGAGATAATTTAAAGAAATAAATGAATATCTGTAAGTAATGTAAAAGAGACAGATACAGAGAAAGAGATTTATCTAAATAATGTAATTTGGGCTGGTAAATAACACTGTTGTTTTTTTTTTTTTTTTTTTTTTTTTTTTTAAACATACAAGTTATGTAGCGCTGACAAACGACATAACAGCTGAGCAAGAAAAAGAGTTAGTTAGAAAACTAACTCTGGGTTAGTTTAAATATAAAGCTCAGAGTTCCTTTTCCTCAGTTTCACAGACAAGGCTTAAGCCTTGTCCCAGACTAAAATGTAAGTCTGAGCTGTTTTAACTGAAAGAAACTTGCACAGACTGAGCTTAACATATATCATTGTCTTTGTTTTGTCTCAAGATGCACACCAATAATGATTTTTCTAAGGCAAGTTTATAAAAATTACTTAAATGTCCTAATTGAACTATGGCCTAATATTGGCTTAGCCTAAGCCTTGTCTGTGAAACCAGGCCAAAACCAATGATACTTGGTTTTGATTGCTCAGATGGTCACCTTTTTGAATGATCCATTGTGTCAGCAATGTTGCTCATTGGTTTACACCGATTATTTATGCACTTGCATATTGTAAGTAATGTACTTGTAATTATTTACTTGCAATTGAAATAAAACTGAAATGAAATTTAAATATTAAATTAAAAAATTTGCTTTGGCAAAAAAGTGAAATATGTTTAAACACTAAAGTTACTGAAAAATTTAAAACTGGAATTTGAATGAATAGAAATAAACAAAAAAAAAAAAAAAAAAAAAAATAATATATTATATATAAATATATATATATAAATATATATATATATATATATATAATATATCCAATAGTCCAAATAGTAATATATAAAAAATAATAATGTTTAAAAATGACAAATGCACACAGCAAAATTGCTTAATTATTAGTAATAATCAGGGCTTGATATAATTTTTTTTTGCTCACCAGTGACTGTGGCTACTGGTTTTCCAAGTTACTAGCCATTCAGTATTTTCACTGGCCACAGTTTTGTTGTTGGGAAATTATGTTTTATATGAATAAAATTACATTAACTTTAGATTAAAATTATTTAATTTACAATATATAGATTTCTTACTGTCTTACTGCATATTAGGATCTTAAATATGGGTTAAATTTTTTTTTTATTGTTCTGAACAAAAACATGGGTTTATTGAAAATGCACATTCATTCTCTGCCAGCAGGTGGCGCTTTTGGAATGACAGAAATCCTTACATTTTAACCACCAAAGTGGCTAGTGGGAGGGACCATGTTATAGGCCACTAGTGAAATCGACCCGCATTTGGCGGGTTGACAGGTGTTGATGTCAAGCCCTGATAATAATTAAACTAAAGATAATTAAACAAAAACTTAAAATATAAAAATAAAAGCAAATTCAAAATATTCTTTAAACAAATTATAATAGTATATAATACTTAAGTAACACTGTTCTATATTGCATCCTCTGAACTGCAGCTTTATATCTACCAGATCTGAATATTACTTCAGTAGTGAACCTTTAAACGATTCTTTCCAAAGACAGTTTTCGGAAATGTCATTTCTAAATCCATCCCTAAATGGCAAGTTACATTCAGGGCTACATTCATACCAAACAGGACGTAGGAGAGACAGGACGTAGTTCTGTGGAAACGTTTCTATTTAATGTTAGAGAAGTGTTTTCAGATCATTGCTAATGTTTTGTGTCACTTTCACCTACAATCATCAATAGCATGTGCACTGACCTCATGGCTGAACTACTTTCACTGATGAGGGCACTAGACTAATGTGGCTTGATCTTTCCTGAGGGCAAATGCAAAGGCTTTTCCACACACACACACACACACACACACACACACACACACAAACACACACACCTTACACATCACTGCTGTACAATGGCTCTTTTCAGTTTTGCGTAAATGAGATGTAAACCCAGGGCAACTTTAGCTTCTTCCAGGCCTTGACACCTCACATGATGTCATTCAGCCCTTCACATTCCATAAGTGTTTCCTTTAGGTCCTCCTGCATTCCTCCTGCCAATGGCACCAAGCTAACCCAGCAGAGCGTGCAAACTAAGACTAATGCATACATGCAAACAGAACATCCATTCACGCCGGAGTCCTTGGATCTGTTTGGACAGCGTTTTTAGTTCAACCTTTAAACAGAAACACCCATTCCGTCTTAAAACAGCCCAGTCTCAATCCGCTTTGATGTACTGCACTTTATTTGGCAATCTAAAGGCCATGACACATCAAGCCGAAGGTCGGCCAATGTTGGGAGCGGCGTTGAGCATCAGTCTAGTTTTTGCAGTGTGTTTTGGCGCAAGTCGGACCAAGGTTGGGCAACTTCGCACCTGGAGGGGCCACTGTCCTGCAAAGTTTAACTCCAGCCCTAATTAACCACAAATGAACAAGCTCATTAATGTTGTCAGTGTGACAAGAAATCTAGAAGCAGTTGAGTTTTCATCAAGGTTGGAACTAAACTCTGTAGGACATTGGCTCTCCAGGATTGAAGTTGCCCAGCCCAGACTTAGACCCTGTTAATGGCTTTTTTTGGCTAACTGAACATGTTAAATTAGCAGTGGGGGCCATCGATGACAGAGATCGCTCTGATTGGCTGTTCATCTTAGCAAACTGGTGCACAAGAATGAAATCAAAGAAGCTGAGTCAAGATTTTACACATGAAGGCTTTTCTTATCTCTCATATTGACAGTACTTCTTCTGGTTTCTCTTTTTGAATTACGAACATAGACTGCTGCCACCTGCTGGTATGGAGAGTTATTTCTTCTCATGCAGAAAGTACATGCTAGCTGGCCAGTGGCTGTTGTCTTTGCAGTGGTTTTAACCAAAAGATTTTGGCCCTAACATAAGTGACGTGAGCGAGCAACACAATTAGCTTTTACCGCAACTTTTTTTTTTATGTCAATTCGGTGTGTCTGGGCTTTTAAACCGTTAATGGTCAGCATTTTTTTGAGAATTTTGTGACAGAAGTTTGGGTTATTAGCTATAGCCATTTTTGGTACAGCGCCTGAACAAAATATCAAATTTTGTGATATCAACTTCAAATTTGGAACATAACTTAGTTGGACATATGGCTTTGATTTTATAGCAATTTTAGATTCCAAAATGTTTAGTAAAATATTTAAAAAAAAAAAAAAATAAAAAAAAATATAAAAAAAAAAAAAAATATATATATATATATATATATATATATTAGTACAGTATATTTTCTTCTCAGTAAATGGAAAAAACTATAACTTACCATGTGTACCATGGGTGCAGCAGGCGCAATGATATTACGCAGTGACTGAAAGTGACCACCAATAAGTTTGTGTAGATGCAGAGTTGCAGCCGACAGAGTTGACGACTGTGTAATATCATTGCGCCTCCTGCACCCATGGTACGGCAGCAAAGTTGATTATTACGCCGAAATGAGAGTATAGTTCCTAGCCATATCGACCTAGAACGCAACTTTTCATTTTTCGTCAGTCTTAGTACACAATGTAACTACAGAAGAGTCGAGTTTTAAATAGGAAAAATATCGAAACTCTTTGGTCATTTTTGAGCGAGATGCTAACGGTCTAATCAGATTCAATGATCTGTGCTAAGTTATGCTAAAAGTGCTACCGCCAGACCCGGAGATCGGCTGAATGGATTTGAAAATGGTAAAACTCAACTGTTTAACTCTAGGAGAGTTGGAAAATGAGCCTATTTTCAAAAAAATGTTCCTTTAAGGTTTGCAAACTCCTCTCTTCCATAAGCCTGCTCTGCTCTGATTGGTCAGCTAGCCAAGTCTGTTGTGATTGGTCATTTTGGGCATATACAATGCCTGTCAGAAACTTAACACCTTTCACCATAATTATTTTTTTAAGGGTTACTTGTAAACAAACATGCTATAAGGTAAAAAAATAAACATAAATTAAAATTAAAAAATGGCATCGATATTACCATATCAATTCGAGCCAGAGTCTGAGGATGATACCGGTACAGTTGCTCATCCAGAAACTCCATTTCAATCACAACTTGATCGGGATGTTTCTCAGTGGTGAGTTTAAACTTTGTATGTGCTATGAATTGTAGAAAAAATGGATTTTAACCACTGATTCTTCACATCCTCTTTCAGCATTGAAAACAAAAACTTGATTTCACAGTGCAGATCACACCGTCTTCTCGACATGATGTAAACACACTAACGAATGGAAGTGTTTGTGGACAGGTCAGAGTGTTCATATTTCACAGGCAGGCATGGATTATGCTAATATGTTACAAACTGATGTATATCAGTAACAGGTAGAAGATTCCATAACTCCTTCTTTTAGAGACTAAAAGACTGTTTACAGACTGTTTACATTAACAGATAGCTACCTTACAAACTGCAATAAAAGATATTTTTTCAAAAACCTGTATGACCTGCTCTTTAATTTATACCAACAAAACTGTTTTGGTGGGAGTGGTGGGTTAAATCAGGTAAAAAATGTTTTTTTAAGGTAGCAACTGCAGGTTACAAGTTTTTCAGAATGTCTTCAAAAGACTTTGAATTTAGGTCACAATTCATAAATATCTTTTATGGTACGTATACATTAGCTGAAGAGAATAATATCATTCATAGCACTGTTTAGTGGTACAGTTGTGGCGTTACAAAATGGAAATGAGGTGAGGCTATATGTTTTTAAAGGTAGTTTTTGTATACCGCACTAGCTAACAAGCGAAATCCCATGTGGTGCCTGAGAATGACATCATCAACACTCTGAGTTCAGTAAAGGTGGATTTGCATTATTCTCCAGCAGCCAGACGTGGCGTGGCGTGATTTGTTCTGTGCCCTGTCAAGTCCAAACCCGGCATTACCAAATAAACAGCCTTGATCACACGTATGCTACATTCAGCTGTGTCTGAAAAGGCTGCGCTGCCACCACAAAAATTAAAAAGAGGTAAAAACACAGCTTTTTGGATGTTAATGTGCGGGTGGAATGAACGTTTTGTGTTTAGTTGAGCTTAAGTGCGGATCTGAGAAACAGATGGTGAGGTTTATGATTAGGTTTAGATGTTTTAATTAGGTATGATTTCATTTATAGGAAGTACTGGGTTGAGTTTAACTTTGGCAGAAGACTCTGAATCAAGCTTCTAATCAAGCAGGTAAACCAAACAAACTTGAGATTAACCCTTTGAACCAGCAGAGAGGCTGTCAGCGCGGGGTTTTAACCCCGTCGAGCAGAGGTGAGCTGGGGGAAGGACAGAGAAAGACACAACTGCCACAGAAATCTGTTTTCCTGCTAGATCTATAGCTGATTTCCTCAGTGGTTTTGGTCTTTCAACACTCATAACGCAATGATATCTTAAAATACACAAAGATTTGTCTTGCTTACCAAACTGAAATTCTGGTTTTGGCGTATTTTGTTGATTACTAATGTGTTGGGCAAAATATTGAACGGCCATGATATAATCACAGTGAAGTTGCCAGTGATATAAAACCCTTACGAAAAAAAAAAAAAAAGGTTTATTCAAGTGTGCTATTAGTATACTTCTTTTAAACTTAATAAAAGAAAATACTTCCACTGTACTTTTTATGTAGAAATATACTTCAATGACATGTAAGTATATTTGACATAATTAGAAAAAGTCTAAATATATTTGAGCTATACTTATGCTCAGAGAATCCGTGTTTTCACGCTATTACAGATCTTCTGTACAGAATTACCAATACACAAACGAAGAAGAAATCAAAACAACAGATGCTTCCACATGTAATCTAACACAATCATCAGACATTATGAAATAAAATGTCCACCCATGAAGAGGTAATAATGACTGTCTAATGACTGTCAAACTGATTATTTGATTTGATTAATTCAATGCAGTCTTTTTGTTCAGCTTTGTGTTCAAAATGTTGTTTATTTATTTCTTTATTTATTATTTATAAAACTTACCCACATTCAAGTGTTTATAAAAAAAGAATGCTCAAAGTGAAATAAATTGTTTTTGTTTACAAGCAGATACCATGTTCTTTCTTTTGTGAAAGAAATGTTTTCTTTAAGTGAACTTTACATCTTACTTTAAGTAAGTCCCTATTTACGTATTAATTTGTATATATTTTGTTATATTAATATCTGAACATACAAAACATCAAAAGAAAGAACATGGTTTCTGCTTGTAAACAAAAACAATTTATTTCACTTTGAGCATTCTTTTTTATAAACACTTGAATGTGGGTAAGTTTCATAAATAAAAAGAAAAAAGAAAGAAAGAAAGAAAGAAAGAAAGAAAGAAAATTTTGAACTTAACACTGATAAAACACTAAACTGGATTCAGAATGATAACTAAAACATAAATGGAGCTGATCAACACCCGAAAGCTTAACAGTCATTATTACCTCTTCATGGGTCGACATTTTATTCCATAATGTTACACAGTTTTGATGATTTTTTTTATGTCTGATAATCATGTTAGATTACATGTGGAAGCATCTGTTGTTTCGGTTTCTTCTTCTCTTGTGTTTTGGAAATTCTGTACAGAAGACGTGTAATAGCGCCCAATACCATATACCAATGAAAACATGGATTCTCTGAGCTTAGTATAGTATAGCTTATATAGCTTATAAATATATTTAGACTTTTTCTAAGTATAAGTCAAGTATACTTAAATGTCATTTTAAGTATATTTCTGAGAAGTATATAAAGCACATTTCTGAGAAGTACTTGAAAAGTAGACTGAAAGTATACTTTCCTATTTTTTTAGTTTAAAAGAAGTATACTAATAGCACACTTGAATAAACTTCTTTTTCATAAAGGAAGACCAGACAGACAAAGATACTGCACAACACTAATGTTTTTCAGCATGCGTCTCTTAAAAAAAAAAAAAAAAAAAAAAAAAAAAAAAAAAAAAAAAAGCAAATAATACTAGTGCAGCTGAAAGAATGGGAAGTCAGATTTACAGGCAGCAGAGGTCAGGAGTCACAATGCTGAATGCCTACAAAGAGTGTTTCTTTCTTTCAGGCGCATCATTCACTCTCACCATGTCTACTGCATTCCAGCACACACATACAGTGTTTTTACTCCATTGGGTATGTGTTGGCCTTGTTGAACTGTGTATGTATGTGTGCAGTAGGGGTTAGAAAACAAGTCTGTATATATATGCGTGTATGCGTATATGTGTGTGTGTGTGTGTGTGTGTGTAGTCTGTTGTTATGGCAGCACACTGGAATGTTGGGCTCTCCACTATAAAGGCTCTTTAATGAACATGCTCTCTGTCACCATGTCCACACTGAGATTTTTAAAAAGACGGAGATAGAAAAACATGCCAAATGTAATGCATCTACAGTTCTGGGGTGGCATACTATATATTTTCCTAATGCATTTTTTTTTCTTGAACTCACAGTCTGTTGTCATGCCATGAAATAAGCATCTAAAGTGTTGTTTGATACTGACTTTTACCTGAGTTTTAGCTAGATAAGCTCAGGGCAAATGCTGAAAGGTCAGCAGACAGTGTACATTTGGATGAGGAGGAACTGACCTGTGTGGCTGCGGATGTGCACTCTCAGTGTGCCGTTACTGGCAAACTTCTGGCCGCAGTACGGACAGATCTTCTCCTTCTCCCCTGTATGGGTCTGAAAGGAAGAAACACAATACAACAGTGTGTTAACATTTGAGAAAAATCTACTATGATTGATCTTTGATGAGAAATCAGCATCTGGGCTGCCCACACTGGTGGTTTTATTTGTCATCACAAATAAACTACCAGTGTGAACAGCCTGGGTTTCATTACTCTTGATGGTTTTATTCCTGACTATCTGTTATATAAAAGCTGTTTGAACTTAAGTGATCTAGGGACAGTTGCATAAACTTAGCCTCTATGTTAACCCTTACGAAAAAGAAGTTTATTCAAGTGTACTATTAGTATACTTCTTTTAAATTAAAAAAATAGGAAAGTATACTTTCAGTGTACTTTTCAAGTACTTCTCAGAAATGTGCTTTATGCACTTCTCAGAGATATACTTAAAATGACATTTAAGTATACTTGACTTATACTTAGAAAAGGTCTAAATATATTGTTACACATTGTTATACAGTAGGGGCGCTATTATAAGTCTTCTGTACCGAATTTCCAAAAAACGTAAGTGTAGAAGAAACCGAAACAACAGATGCTTCCACATGTAATCTAACACGGTCATCAGACAAAAAAAAATCATCAAAACTGTAACGTTACGGAATAAAATGTTGAGCCATGAAGAGGTAATGATGACTGATTGTGGTGTTGATCAACTCCATCTATGTTTTGATTATCTTTCTGAATCTAGTTCAGTCTTTTGTTTTTCAGTGTTTTGTTCAAAATATTGTTTATTTCTTTATTTGTTTTTATTTATGAAACTTATCCACATTTAAATGTTTATAAAAAAAAAGGCATGAAGCTAGAATAAAATGTTTTTGTTTGCAAGCAGATACCCTGTTCTTTTTCTTCATCTTTTTGATGTTTTGTATGTTCAGATGTTCATATAACAAAATATATACAAAAATAATACCTAAATAGGGACATAGTAGTAGTATACTTAAAGTAGCATACCTGCAGTATGACACTACTAAACTAGCAGTTTACTGAGACTATACTTCAGTGTACTAAAAATTCTAAAAATGTGTTTAATTAGTAAACTATCAGTATACCTATAAGTTTACTTTTAGTATAGTTGCAGTATAAACTAAAAACTTAGATGTAAACTAGTTGTGTACTCAAAGTTTACTACTGTTATACTTGAAGTGCACTTAAAAGTATACTTTTATATACTAGAAAGTTGGCCAATTTAGTCTAAAGGAGTACTGAAATAGTATACTTAAGTATATACTATACTTCAAAAAAATATACTAGAACTTTACTTAAGTATACTTAATGAAATGAAGACTGTGTCTTAAGTACAAGTTTGAGCAACTAGCAGTTAGCAAATGGAAATTAGTATTATTTTTGGATTCAGCTTAAACTAATCTATGATTTAGTGTAAATGAATGAAAAATGATGGCCAGTCTTAAGGAAAAAAAAAAAAAATAGATTACTTACTTGTAAGACTAGTCTAAACCTTTTATGCAACCAGCTCCTAAAGTAATCTAAGATCAAGTTATCTAAACTGAGTTCTTAAATATAGAAAAATTCTTAAATTAATAAGGATTTTCTACACAAGTAAAAATGATTGTCTTGTTTTTTTTTTTTTTTTTTTTTTTTAAAAAAAAAAAGCAAGTCAAAATTAAATAAGCTTTTGTTTGGAACAAGCAAAATAATCTGCCAATGGGGTAAGAAAAATAATCTTATTTCAAACAGAAACTGAAAACAAGCTAATAATAATAATTTTTACTTGTCTAGGAAACCCTTGTTGATTTAAGAATTTTTAGATATTTTGGCTGGAAACAAGATTCAAAAAAATGATTTTTTTGCAATGTTGAACTAAGCTGATGTAAACAGATCTGACGCTGAATAAATGTGAACTTATTTGAACTGATCTGATCTGATCTAAATTGAAGACATAAAGTGATCAGAACTAATGTGATCTGAACTGATCTGAAATAAACCAATGAACTGAAATAATCCTGAACTGATCCAAAACAAAAGCGATTTAAACTGAGGTGATCAGACCCGAAGTGTTGTGATCTGAACTGATGTGATCCAAACTGAGCTGATCTGAACTGACTGGAAATAAACTGATGAACTGAAGTGATCTGAACACATCTGATCTAAATTGAAGTCTCAACTTTATTAAAGTGATCCAAAATGAGTTCATCTGAACTGATTTGAAATAAACTGATGACTAAAGTGATCTGAACTGATCCAAACTTAAATGATCTGAACTGTTTTCTAATTAACTGACCTGAACTGATCTGAGCTGAACTGATCTAAAATGTGGAGACCAGAAATTAGTTCATCTGAACTAAACCTGAAATATTGTGACCTGTCCTAAACTGATTTGACCTGATGTGATCTGAACTGACATCTCAAGTGATCCAAACTGACATCAACTGAACTGACATGATTTGAACGGATATGAACCGAGATCATTTGGAAATGCGGTTCATTTGGAAACTCATTTGAAGTGAAGTGATCTGACCTGATTTAATTTATAGTGAGGTGATCTAAACTGATTTAAACTAAAGTGATCTGAACTGAGGTGAACTGATTTGAAATGATCTGAAATTAAGTGATTTGACCAACAGCTGAACTGAACTGCTGTAAGCAAAACCTCTAGAGATCTGATCTGATGTCATTTGAACTGAACTGATGTGAAACATCCCAAACAATTCGGTCTGTTTTCTTTTAGTTGACTGAAAATAACAGACTCATTGATCTGGTTCTTGAGTTCAAATCATTGACTCAATTAGAATTACCTAACAGTTCACTTAGGGGGAATATAATATCAATAACATTTTGGATTTTTTCTCATGCAAAGCTGCCATATGGCTTTAGAAGACAGAAATAAATTAGTACATGAGTCACATGGTGTTTTTCATTTTGGGGGCTTAACATCCATGGCCACCATAAATGGCGTTTGGAGACAGAGTGAAAACTTGTGAGCATGTGATTTATTTTAAAGATAGTCAAACTAGTTCAAAATGACAAATGTGATTCTAAATCAGTGTGACTTGTCTAAAATGATGAGATAATTTTCATATTTGGGTTCCACCGCTTATGCAAACCACCGAGAATGTATTTTCTCATGCAGATCCTTATTCATAGGGATGACATGAGCGCTATTGTTAAAGTTTAAGGACAACATATGAATCATATCATTTTTGGGCCATATTCCTATAAAGCTGCTGTAAACAGGGCTTATCTCCGAGCGCTGGAGGGAATGGCTGTACCAGCTTCTCCACCTCCTGATATTTTCTCCATCTCTTTATCTTTTTCCTCTTTTCCCTCTCACTTCCTTTCCCGCCTCTTATCTCTCCCCTCCCATCTCCACTTCCTCACCTCCATCACTTCCTCTCCCTCTATCTTGACCCCCCTCTACTCCACTCACTCATAAAGTGCTGAAAGACAGTTTAAAATACCATTATTCTTTCTGCCGAATCCTTTAAAATGCTCCCGTGATGTTGTGTAAAACCTGTACACACACACGGACGCTCACACATGTCCACCAGATGCGTCTGTGTACCATTAGGTTGGGGTTTGTTTGTGTCACGGAGCCGGACACGGCCCTTAACATTATGTAAAACACTTCAGCGGTCCTTTTTATGATCGTACTATGGCTGAAATATATATGATTATTACACAGCTTACTGCTTGATTCCGATTGGTCAATTGTGGCATTCCGCAGATACATAGACTTGTATTATAGTGTACTAGTTTCTTATGCTCTGCTTTCATATAATAATAATAATTACAGAAATAAAAAATATATATTTGTATTCATCATGGATGTATTAAATCGACCAAAAAGTGACATTTACATTGTTACAAATGTTTAAACAAATGATGTTCATTTGAATGTTCTATTCATCATGAAACCTGAAAAAAAAGACAAAAATATTAAAGGAGAAGTTAGCTTCCAGAACAAAGATTTACAGATAATGTGTCATCCAAGATGTTCATGTCTTTCTTTCTTCAGTTGTAAAGAAATTATGTTTTTTGAGGAAAATATTTCAGCATTTTTTTTTCTCCATATAGTGGACTTCTATGGTGCCCCGAGTTTGAACTTCCAAAATGCAGTTTAAATACAGCTTCAAAGGGCTCTAAAGGATCCCGGCCGAGGAAGAAGGGTCTTATCTAGCGAAATGATTGGTTATTTTCATAAAAATAATACAATTTATATACTTTTTAATCTCAAACACTCGTCTTGTCTTGCTCTCCCTGAACTCCCTGTTTTTGTTCCGGTTCATGACAGTTAGGGTATGTCAAAAAACTCCCATCTCATGTTCTCCCTCAACTTCAAAATCATCCTATAGCACTGTTTTTCCTTTTTTGTTAAGGGTTTTTTATCTTCTTTGCATGTTCAATTTGCATAGTCTGGGTCGGTACTTCTTCAGTGATAGGAGAAAATACGATTGGAGTTTTTCGACATACCCTAACTGTCTTGAGCCAGAATACGCAGAGTTCAGGTAGAGCAAGACAAGACGAGTGTTTGAGATTAAAAAGGATTTAAATTGTATTCTTTTTATTAAAATAACCGATCATTTTGCTAGATAAGACCCTTCTTCCTCGCCGTTTACAACCGAATTTGGGATCGTTTGAAGTCACATTTAAACTGCATTTTGGAAGTTCAAAATCGGGGCACCATATCAGTCCATTATATGGAGATAAATCCTGAAATGATTTCCTCAAAAAACATAATTTCTTTACAATTGAAGAAAGAAAGACATGAGTATCTTGGATGACAAGATGCTCATTATATGTGAATTTTTGTTCTGGAAGTGGACTTCTCCTTTAAGCACTAACTGTTTTCAACATGGATAATAATCAAAAGTGTTTCTGAGCAGCAAACAACATATTAGAATGATTTCTGAAGATCATGTGACACTGAAGACTGAAGTAATGATGCTGAAAATTCAACTTTGACCACAGGAATAAATTATATTTTAACATACACTGACCAAAATTATAAACGCAACACTTTTGTTTTCTGGCCACAATAAAAGGCCACTCTAAAATGTGCAGTTTTACTGTATTGGGGGGGTCCGAAAACCAGTCAGTATTTGGTGTGACCACCATTTGCCTCACGCAGTGCAACACATCTCCTTCACATACAG